>NC_040236.1:32227929-32542260 GCF_001444195.1 Xiphophorus couchianus
ATGGCATATTAATAAAGAGAAACCTTGAATGCTCATAAAACATTGATTTTCTGTATATTTGAATTCAGTCTTTGCTAAAACAGTCTAAAGAATAAAAGACAAAAAACAACAAATTCAATTCAGATTATTTATGTAGTCCCAATTCACAAAGTTTGGTTATAAAAAGACAAATACTTTGTGTTGCACTTAACATTTTCTATTGTAAGAAAGTCATTTTGATTAGAATTTTACCCTGATTAGAAATAAGGCATGAGTCGGTCTCTATACTAGCTATTTTCATCTTTTGTAAATCGCGCTGTCTATGAGGCCCAACCAGGTGTGTTACTTTCAGACAAATTAGCTCGACTGGAACAAGAATAAGCCACGAATAAACTGGCAAAAACAACTTTGGAAAACAATTTCAGTTGCTTTGTTCAACACTCCAGTCCTTCACTTCCGACGTCCGTCATGGTGCATGGAATGATTTAGTGATGTAGTTGCAAATGGTCAATAGCTTCTATGCAGAGAATAATAACTGAGAAATTATGAAGTTAACAGTTGAAATAGCAGCAAATAATGCAAACTGGAAAGTAGTAGAACAAAGTGAGAAAAAGTGGCAGCATAACTACAGAAGTAGTTCAAGATCATTTTTAAAAATGTTTTTTTTAAATACTACTTTCACTGATGAAGATATTTTTCCCATGTTAAAAATGAAATAATCTGTCAATAAAACAGTTAATAATTAGGGACTATTGACTTCAAACACACTTCCATACCTTGTTGAAAAATCACATGCAAGTTAGTTTTCTGTTATTTCAAATTTACTAAGATATTTTCAGTAGAAACTAGACCAGAAATATATTTTTTTATAATTTTTTCAGTGATATTTATGAAAAAATATCATAAATATATTTGAAAATATCACCATAATTAAAGATGTATATTTGAATTATCTAAGTGAAATACATATAAAAATGACTTAAAGTAAGAAAGCTACTCACTTTATTTTTAACAAACATTTTCTAAATGCAAACATTTAGAAAAGCTGATTTAATTATTCCCATGGATAGCGGTTTTAAGCCTTGCCATCCAAAGTGAAACTTCCCATTTGAACTGGTTTGCTTGCTCACTCTCTCCAGTATTTCCCAATGCCTTAGTCAACACTTAAGTTGTCTGTATGCACACTAAAGTGTGTTTGTGTATATGTGGGCTCATGGCTTGTTTGTGTGCCCTGCTGATTCAGCTAAGCCTTCACTTTATCTCCCACCAATGGAATTTTCCAACTTCTCTTCCTCTTTAAAACATATCACAGCTATGAACAGGCTAGACGCACTGGCCGTCCTATGATCTTATGTTTAATAAAAGCAAACCGTACATGCAGACTGTTGCTCTTTACAATAGAGACTGAGAAATTTATTGCAACAGACTAGTTTTAATCGTATGATGAATAAAATGTAGCCTTGAAGATAATTGCACCAGAATAGATGTCTCTGTGTTGGATATATGAAGTGAAAAGTGAAATGTTTTATCCAACGCAGAAACCAGTTTTGCTAAAAAAATAATGGGAATTGTTGCAATTAATATCAGTCTCCAAATTACAAAGTGAGTAATATGGAGGAGGGAATCAATTAGTTGGACTCCACTCTACAAACTTAGAAAATCTCCTTATAAGGCTACAATAATACTTCCTTGAACAAGTTAGGATGCAAAACATGTTCACTACATTTTTTTTTGCACAAAATCACGCCCCCTCAAAGTTTACACTCCCGTGAAAATGGCTGCAAACAGATGTGCGATTATACAACCGTACATCTTTAAAAAGCATTAGTAAAGCCTCCTGCACAACCACCAACACAGCAAGTGGTTTCTAGATGGGAAGTCAACAACAAAGCACTTGTCTTTTCCAGCAGTCAATGTACAGCGGTAAAACCAGCTGACCAAATGTTCTGGAGCTCAGCTTGGGTTGCCAGGTAATGGGCAAAACTCCACTGGGGTTGCTAGGTAACAGGGTAGGCTTTGTTGGGGTTGCTAAATCAAAATCAAATCAAGTTTATTTTGTATTGCACATTTCAGCAACAAATCATTTCAAAAATTTTTACATCATAAAAACGAGACAAAAATACAAAATCACAGAAGACAGTCAACAATTGAAAACATTAAATTTAGAGAAGTTCATGCATAAACAGAAGCTGAGCACAAATTTATAACACAGTGAAGCTGTCAGGTGAAATAAAATATAAATGTTTCCTACATCTTCAAAAAGTTATACACTGTAGTGTTAACAACAAGGCCTTTCTTTGATGAATTTTTTTTATCTGCGGTGACACAGCTTGTTGTCTGACCCGTTCAGTCTGGTGATTATTGTATTATATCAGTCTGAGACATCTGTGTGTGCAGTCATATGGAAAGCTCTACGACTGTTACCTTCCTCCTCTGTCGTCACCTCAGCCTTACAGTACTGTGGGCCTACACATACACACACACGCCCCCCCCCCCACACACACACCCATACATTTCAACACATGCCAAACTATAAAATGAGAATTATCGGGGGACATGCAAGCTTGCACATATTTAAGAAGGATCTCTAGAGGAAGGAAGGATAAATTTTTTTTACACTATCCGAGTATGAAAGCAGATTATTTTTCTTAAATAAACTTTCCAGTTGTGAATCAATATCAGCATACGCTTGATTGAAAGAGAACGTCCAGTTTTAATTACTTAATTTTAAAAAAATGTTTGAGCTCCATAACTTTGATTTCTGAGGCAAATATAATTTCTCTGAGTTATTGTCTACTGGAACTACTTTAATAATCTGTTTTTCTTACTGTTGATGGAAGGTTTCTTAACATTTTATTCTGAATAGTAGAAAAAACCTTTCATGTAACATAAAACACACAAAAATTGACCTTGAATATACTTATGCACAGAGATACAGACTTCACTACTGTGTACAAGAAAAATCCTTTCTCACATTAGCTTGAGAATCTGCTCACAAAATGCTTCTGAGTTACTTAAGGATACAAACTTTTTGCTTTCATTGGTTGTTTATTCAAACACATTTCCTGAAAACAAGACTTTTCCCAGAATGACTGGGGAAATCAACATCTCGGGTTGTCTTCACACATGATAGTCTGCTAGACTTTGTTTGATGAGGGACCAAAATTGCAACATTTGTTCCATTTTCAGCTGCTGCAGCTTACTGAACAAGCCTCATTCACACTTCATTGAACAAACCAAATAATTTGAAAAATTTGTTCCCCTCCTTGCCTGTTGGGGCGCTGCACTAACAACCACAGAAGGAAATTAAATAAAAACTTTTGAAGAAGACACATAGCACAACTTCCTTCTTCATAAAATGTAAACAAAAATGGAGTAGCGGTAGATTTTAGTGGTTGTAAGTTTTCCCTGTGGTCTTTGGTAAAAGACCAGGAGCCATTTCTGGTCTTCGATAGACTCGCACATTTGTTTTGGTTGTATTTACCCAGAATGCCCTGCACTGTAGTATACTTCCTGTTTTTGGAGCGGGCTTTAGTCCGCTTGGCGTTCACATATGCTTTTGAACTTCTAAAGGATTCACTTCAGTCGAACCGAGATCTAGGGTTTTAGGCGGATCAGAGGTCAATTACACATTCACACCTCTATAAACAAACTAGATGTTCTAGAAAAACAACTTCTAGTTTGACTAAAGTGCATTAAACAGGGCTTTGTTTAATTTCTATACTAGATTCAGTTTCCCTTGTGAATTGATTTTAGATAAAGCAGAAGATGGTGAATTGATGCATGTTCAACTTTAATTGCTGACATTGTGCATTTAAATTCAAGCACCATTGTTTTTTGTTGCATTCAGTGTTACTCTGACTTTATTTGAACTTACAAGACATCTTTTCATATTTTAAGTAAATTAGTCTGCCAGTAGAACTAGTAGTTTTATTAATCAATGTTAAGAAATTATGTAATTATAAGTAGCCCCTATTTCTTGCTGAAAATATTTACACTAGAAACTAGATAAAAATACTAAGTCAAAACAGGAAAGACAAGAGAACATTGCATATATGCAAGTCAGATGTGACTTTCTAACAGAAAATAGTGACTCTCCTAAATGTAAGATTATCTATAAGTGCTGCAACAATTTAAACCAACTGAAACTGGGAGAAACAAAGTTGGATAAGGAGCCTAGTTTAAACTGGCACCATTCACAGAGAGCAGAATAGAAAGGCAAGGAAATAATCGATCACAGTAACAAAGAGTGGCATGTTGGGGTCATGAAGTCTCCGTAACAACCGTTAGACACTATCCAATGGTTGCCATGGAGACGTTTCCTACTGGTAGTTAGGGAAATGGTTTAGCAAACTGAGCCTCAGTCCTCAAACTTGCTTTCTATAAAAAAACAGTGAATAAGATAAAAAGAAGAAAGTAACCAAGACTGAATATTCGAGAAATTGTCAAGGGTTTCTTACTCTGTAAGCTTGAACCTTATAAAAAGTTACAGAAATACACTGAGTAATCTTCTTCATATTTTCTGCCAGTATTAACATCCAGCTATTCACATGAATTGTGTGATGTAAAAAAACACTAATTTCAACACAGCTGAAAGACCACCTCATCCTAACGCAAAAGCTTTTTTAATGAACAATGTGAGTGTTTTCAAAATTGGGTTTACATTAAACAATTATTGTCATAATCCCAATTTGACCAATTATGTTATCAAGGGAAACTCAAATATTATTTTGGGTCAATTCTTTTGAAAAGATAAACACAGTAAACAAATTTGTCTCTGTTTACTTGACATATTTTTTCTAAAAGACGACAGTTTTTACAACTATTCAATAACTCAAGAAGCCTATACTTTGGTAATTAATGGTTGAATGTTTTTATCCAGGCCAGCAGCTGATAGTTGGTGTTTGTAAATGCGGAAGTAGTGCGGCTGAATCTCTGTCAGAGCGCAGGATTAGAGCGAGGCAGCTACAATAAGAACCTTTTTATTACTCCTCATCAAGACCGTTTTCCTGCACTGCCCGACTCTCCACACAAACAAATCAGAGCTCACGCTGGTCACAGCACACCTGTTGGTGTGTGTGCATGAGTGTGAACGTCTGCAGCAGAACAAACCCTCCTCCAAGCAGCAGGGTTTAAGTGAGTACATTTAGAGATCAGAGGTTTCTCAGGGCGATAATACAGCAAGCTCCACTCCCTCCCTCCCAACTAAACCAAACCAAATACACCTGAAAACACTAACACAGGTGTGTGTGTGTGTGTGAGGGGAAAGAAGAGGGGAAGGAGAGTGAAGGGGCGGGGGAAATAGAACGCAAAACCTCAATCTCACATTTCAGATACAGTGAACCCTCGCTATAACGCGGTTCACCTTTCACGGCCTCGCTGCTTCGCGGAGTTTTTTGTTCATTTTTTTTCACAGTGCATTGTGTTCTGCGTCCTGATTGGCTAAACAGTCTCCGCGCTTCTTCTCTACCTGTGTGCCAATAACGTTACGGTATTTAAATATACAGCTTGGTAAATTTTGGCAAATATTTTTGCCCAGAAGTAAAAAGAGCGACAACAACTACCGATAACTATGTTCTTCTCTCGAAAAGAACACACCTGCACCACAGGCTTCAGGAGAAAAAGCCAGTAGAGAGTGGCGTCAGGCCGCAGCGTCACAGTCAGAGGAACAGTGAAATACGCCAGTCACAATTTCTCCTACTGTATTTCGTATTGATGATTACAATGATTATTTTACTGTAGTTATTTGTAAGAAGGCGTTCTATTTGTTAAAAAAAACCGACCCCGGATAAGCGGAAGAAGATGGATGGATGGATGGATGGATGGATGGATGGATGGATAATCCATTCCCTAACATTCTTGTATATTCTGTATAATCTGTATAATCTGTGCATATAGCTCCCATATTTATATTTATACACAATATCTATATCTCTTGCTATAACCCCTTATAGTCCATACATACATAGTCTTGTACATCTGTAAATAAATATTTATATCTCGTAGAGCACTTCTGGATAGATGCAAACTACATCTCGTTGCTTGTACTTGTGACAGTGCAATGACAATAAAGTTTAATTCTATTCTAATTCTATTCTATTCTAACTATGCTGTACTTTTTACTTTTACTTGAGTAAATTTATTATTTTATTATTTTAGTACCTCTACTGTTGAATTAAGTTTATAGATTTTTTAACCCACTGAATGAAAAACAAACATGTTTTAACCAAAAATTCACCAGACACAGACGCACAACTGCAGTTTTTATTAGTTTTTCTGGGTTTCATTGAAAGAAACAGATTTGGAAAAAAAAAATCTCTCCCATTATTTTGTTTCTTCTATGAATTATTGTCATTTTTGTCAAAAAACTACAAAAATTTCCCCTTTATTTTGATCCATCTGATTATGTAATTTTTAATTATTAAATGATTGATAATTTAATCAGTCACTCGAGTAGACTTTTTACCAAATACTTTTTTTACTCTAACGTAGTTCCTTGGACAGATACTTACTTGAGTAAAAATATGTTGAACTAGTTCTACTCTTACTTGAGTTAAATTTTTGAGAACTATTTTTATCACAGTATCCATACGTTTCTCCTTCCTGTATGTCTTTATGTGATGTTTCTGCTGTCGTTTTCTGAATCACTCTTCCAGTTCAGCAGTTTGTAAATAAAAACACCAGTAGAGGTATTTCCTTATGTCTTATCAGACAGTAGATAGTGGTGCAGTTGGTCTGTCTATCTTGGGTCTATGTGGTCCGATAATTATCAGGTCACAGTGTTTCACGCTCTGCTACTATGGCAGAGGTGCACAGTTGCTATGCCAACATAACATGTTGGATTTGATTGACATTTTAAGCCCAGCCCTCCCAGTTTTCATGTGAATTTCTCTCTGACCAGGTCCAAATGACATTCACTAATGACTTTTATGGTTTAGTCATGCCCTGATTATTTACTACATATACAAAACGTGGCTAAAAGGAATGTGGCAGTCAAGCGAAGCCCTTCGAAAGTGACTCACAGTTTGCTTAACTTTATCTAGTTGGAAAAAGGTCAAAAGATACGGCTTGGTCTGAAAATGTTCAACTTAGATGTGGAAATCAGTTTCTTTCACTTCGATTTTATGTATATCTCACTTTTAAGGCAGAAATATGAGCTAACATCTAACAAAGTAAGACAAATAAAATCAATCATCACATTAGAATGATCAAAATAAAACTTAAACAATAAAAAAGGTACAAATAATCAAATATGCGTGATCAGTTTACATTTTGTTTATTCTGAGTTATTCTTCTATTTTGTTATTTAGCTTTTTTTTTAACTTCATTCATAGATTGTCAATTTTAGCATACCTAAGAGACTGGGACATATAGGAGTCACAACATGAATATCATGAAGAAAAAGGGAAAGCAAAAGAATTTATCTACATAAAGCAATGAATAAAAGATATATTAAAAATGTATAGCAATAACAGATTCTTAAAGTACAATAATTATGGCTTAAATGAAGAACAGGTTGCTTAAAAGTTATGTTGCCTTACAATGAAAGAAATGTATAATATTACAATATAGAAAACTACATAAAACAACAAAGTACAAAATAAATACACCAAGTGTTGATAGTGTGTCATAAAACTCATAAAGCTCTTATGTTTCTTTTATTTGGGTTTTATTGTGTCTTTTCAATGTTTTCTTTAAATGTTGCTTCTAGTATTTACTCCCAGTACATCATATTTCACATTTATTCCCTTTAAATGTGGCCAGTTGGTTTGGTAACACTTTATTTGACGGGTTGTGAATAAGACTGTTATGACACTGTCATAAACATGACATAACACCTGTTATTAACATGAGTAAGTGTTCATGAATATTTATGACTGTTGTCATAAAGTGTCATTCCGTAAATAATGACACTTTTAATACAAAGTTGACATTATTCAAAATGTCTTTGTTATGACAACTTGACATTAACCAAAAATTATGATCTGACATAAATTTGTTATAAAAGTATTACTGATTAAACTTTCAGAAATGATGTAGCTTAATGTTATTAAAGCTAAAGTTTTATCAGTATCACTTTTGTAACAAATTTATGTCAGATCATGATTTCTTGGATAATGTCAAGTTGTCATAACAAAGACATTTTAAATAATGTCAACTTTGTATTAAAATTGTCATTAATTACCGAATGACACTTTATGACAACAGTTATAAATATTAATGAAGACTTACTCATGTTAATGACAGGTGTTATGTCATGTTTATGACTGTGTCATGACCGTCTTATTCACATCCATCCATCCATCCATTTTCTAACACCCTTGTCCCTAGTCTTATTCACAACCCATCAAATAAAATGTTATCGTTGGTTTTCATGTATCTGAAAAGAACTAAACCAAAATTACCATATTTTTGCTGAATCACAACTTGAAATAGAATTCTTATTATTATTGATCCAGTACTTAATTGTTTCAGATTTTACCTAAAGAACTGGGACTTCTGGAAAATGTAATATGGAGTACCGCAGGGTTCAATCCTGGGATCCCTCTTATTAAATATCTACGTGCTGGTTCTTTTATGGTGTAAAGCACTTTGAACTGCCTTCTTCCTGAAATGTTCTACACAAATAAACTTGACTTATTATAGAGGTCAAGAATCTTAAATGTCATTTACAGCCTGTAGTAATTTACCACATTGGCCTTTAAAGATTAAGGGTTACATTTGGGAAAATATGCAATTTGCCTCAATTTCTTGCAGATATTTTGTAAAGATAAGGTATGTTACGTTAACTATAGTACAAAAAGAAAGTATGACTTAATACACCATCCATTTCTAAAGATCCGCCGGCAAATGTTTATGTTTTCAACAAAGCCTCCATTCACTAACAACTGTTGCCTGTTCAACAAATTTCAAACACCAATTGTGAGCAGAACTTGAATTGAGGTCATACAATCTTAAAGATTGTAAACTGCAGCTGAGCTCACCTTGTTTGTGTTATTACAGCCATTTTGTGGTCTGCAAACAGAAGGTTACATGTTTTATCCTGATTTTAAGCAACTGCATCTATGCTCTGCTAGACGCATGTTTTGTGTATGCATATGCGTGCGTGCGTGGGTGTGTGTGTGTGTGTGTGAAATCAGATGAGCTCATTGTAGCACTATGAATGATTCTGGTCATAGAACCTCCTCCTGGCAGCCATGTGCAGCCTGCTGAAACCCAAACAAGAGATAAAGTTTGATGATGCCCACACACACACACACACACACGCCCCTCTCCCCACACACACAGTTGTGTTTTCATGTCTTATGGGGACTTTACATTGACTTCCATTCATTTTCTACAAACTAACCTTTACCCTACCCCTAACTAAAAGTCAATTCACACCTTAGCCCTAAACCCTAACCCAAAAACAGCATTAGTCTGCTTGGGGACCAAGAAAATGTCCCCACAAGGAGCCGTGGTCCCCACAATCCCACATTGCAGACAGATATAGGTCCCCACAAGAATATAAAAACCGGGTTCACACACACCCTCAGTCAGTATGCCAGAGGATGCTGAAGGGAACTTGAACCCTCATGTTGCACTGCCAGGTGATCTCATGTTTTGGCCAAAATATGAGAGTGAGGAGGAGAAAACAAGAACTGTAGTAAACATAGAAGTGACAAAGTAATCTAATAACTGTTTTTATTTTAAGAATGATACATGGAGAGAAAATAAAAACACTGAACAAACAATGAATATATATAAGTATGTTTAACAAACACCACTAGCTTAAGCTCTTGTACCGCCCACACCTAATAATCAAAACGTATTTGTATTTTTAATATTAATTAGAAAAATAATGAAGTTTTGTTTAATTACAGAAAACATAATAGTTGGCAAATAAAAGTAAATGGGAAACAACTTGTTTTGTTGAACATTAAAAATGTTTTTTCATAAAGTTGAATTCTTTACATAATTTTGTTATAGCTTTAATTCACGGAACATCTTTTGTTTACATCATATTATAATGCACAATTAGAATTGGACAAAATGTTACCAATTCAACTTTGCCCTGGAGGAAGAGGGGGCAGTAGTGAGCAATGCATGTGTGTGTATTTGCAGAAGAAAAAAAGTAGATTTTTATTTGTAAGTGTGTAGCATTATTATAGTGTGAAGCAAAATCTCCACAAAGCTCTTCATTGCTACGTGTCATAGATTTATGACAAGTTGCTGGCTCAGATGTCAGCCATCTTGTTACCCATCCTTTATTTATTCATTTTAAAGCGTTCATACGTCACTGTGAGGTGTGAGAACTTGCTGTAAAGGCCCTCAGGTGTTGTCACCTGTTCTTCCAGTTCAGAAAGCTTCTCTTGTTCGCTGCACCTGATACTCCTGTTGCACCTGTTATAGTGGAAAATCTGACATCATTAATTTTTTTCTCTTTCAACATTGACATCGTAAGCACAACAGATTAGCTAAAAAAACACATCTGCCTCTGCTGACGTTGAACAAAGTCATAACAAACTTGTGAGTAATCTGGCAAAAATACTGTGTACATCAAACATCTTTTAAATTATTGATGCATCTAGATAAATTTGCAAGAAATGGAACTCTTAAGTTTAAAAGTGATCTGGACACAAGATGTTTACACCATTTTCAAAATGCAGCAGACAAAAGACACAGAAAGCTTTTAGTAGCTGATTTAAGGCCTAAATAAAATCAAAGATTTTGTGAAAATAAGGAAATAATGAAGGTGTGGCAAAAGGATATAATTTTTTTAATTGTATTTATTATTGGTCATTTTTAACGTCCATATTGCCCGGTTGTGAAAGTGGCGTCTTCTTTGTTTCTATAATCATTCCATTTTTCCAATTTTTAAAAAGAATTACCCATTTTTCCATCCCAGCTCCACAGTTGGTGTTTCTTATTTATACAAAGACAAATGTTTTTGTTGTTGACCATCCAGGAACAACTTGATTCAACCTTGTTGATGTTGAACTTGTTGGTTGTGAGGAGACTCCACTTCTGCTTTTCAAGCATGTACTATTGTGTTATTGCTCATCTGTTTGCAAACCTATTCATGTGTGATTCTTATTTAATTTGGGTTTTTTGACATTAGCAGAAGATAAACAAAGGTTTACACATAAGCTATAATGGAAATGCAGCTCATGACTGTTTAGTGTTTTTTTCTCTCCCCCCTCCAGCAGACGATTTGCTGTTTAAATTTTACTATTGAAGAAAAAAAAACATCTTGGCCCCAAATCGGCTTAATAAACATACAGTGTGGGGTAATAAACCTGCAGAGTTTTAATTTTGGCTAAACTGCTCCTTTAAGAACAGAGGGAGGCACTGGAGTGAGACAAATGAACAAGGGAAGACTGGAGAGGAGAGGGGAGGGATGCAGGGCAGTCACCTGTGGTGTGGGAATGGAGCAGTGCTCTCCATGGGGGGCGGTGGTCTCCTGCCACAACACCCCCCAACCCCAGTCTACCCTGCTTACTTCATCTTCCTACCTCCTCCTCCTCCTGTCTTTTGGACACAGCTGCAGGGCAAATCAGAAAGATTGGTTTTGCACAAATTAGAAGAACAGAGCAACTGATAGACAAACAAATAATGAGGAAAAGAGTTAAACTAATGTAACTTTCTCAAGATGCATTAGCAGATATTTTGGAGTTACATGATGAAATCCTGAGGGCAATTACTTTGTGGGGACCATTTTCCTGACAATACGTTGTGGGGACCCACTGCTCCTTGTGGGGACCAAAGTCTGGTCCCCACAACGGAAACACTGTTTTGGGGTCAGGGGTCAGATTTAGGACTAAGGTGGGAATTGAGTTTGGGTCAGGGTTAGGATATGGGTAAGGTTCGGCTGTAGAAATGAATGGAAGTCAATGGAAAGTCCCTACAAAGATAGCTACTCAAACATGGGTGTGTGTGGGGGCGTGTGTGTGTGTAGGCGTGCGTGTGTGTTGCCCTTTGTCCCCTAGGCAGCTGCTTCCAGATGACCCTCTAGCAGCGAGCTGTCACCGGACATCTGCATCTCACACACACACACACACACAAGTTTATGAGCCTCTGCATGTACATAAAGTGTGATGGCCTCTTTTCTGCTTGGTTGGGAATCTGTCACAAGTATTTACGTCTTCCCCCAGCCACACGAACGCTGACAGCCTCTGACACTAACCGCAGGAGCTGGACAGAGCGATGCTCGCTCATGTTGCTGATGTTAATGATGAGAAAGAATAGTGTAACTACAGTGATGCCAGAGTTATGGACGGGACCCCACATCTCTGTAAACACACACACACACACACACTGAATGTGAAATGCAATTCCTTTCTCATTTTATTGGTTTATATTTGATTTGTTTTTATGGCTTGTGCGCTGTTTTTGTGACCAAGTTTTTTTCTATTTTAAGATGTTAATAAATCATGTTAAATTTATACTAAATAGCAAGTTAGAGAATATCTGTATTTACTTATTTTGGAAACCATTACCATTAGCAGGAGTAACAGCAGGATGTCTTTGTAAAAGTATCTTATTTTACCAATCTTACCTCTCTGTGCAACAAAAAGAATCATTTTATCAGTTTATATGAAGCCATTTATATGAAGCCAGCTGGACATAATAGCAGAATTACTCTCTAAATACTGACAGATTTTAACTGGTTTCTAGGCCCTCAGTTGCTTTTTTCCCTTCTTGTGATCAATACTTATTCCTTGTAGGTCTGTCGCAGTAAGCAATGAATAAATTAATTGCGTAATAAATTGAAACAAACTCAATCATTTTTGTATATGAGTTTGTTTTTCTCATTTCTCCCTTTCTTTCAAAAACTGAATGATAAAAGTCAACTTGTCCTTTTTTGAAGGATAATTTTGTTTACAAAGATTTTATAATTAATTTTATTTGGTGTTTCTTTTGTTTTGTTTATTCATTTTGGATATTTAAAATGTTTTCCAGTTCATTAGAAATTAACGTTTATTGAGTTTTGAGAATGTGTTCTCGCACTATTACCATTATATTACTTGAAAATGGTCTGACAACAACAATATTATCGTTTATCGCAATAAGTTCTGCGAACAATTTGTCATCCAACTAAATTTGTTTTTGTGACAGGCCTACTTGCTCCTCATTACACAAATCTTAATTTGTGAACTAATTGCTGTTAACATCTGGTGTGAATTTCATGTCAGCAGAAATATAATAAGATATTTACTAAGAAAAACATCAACATGTTCAATACTTTTTTTACTTGCTGCATATTTAACTTTACATAACCTGTTCTTGTTCTTTCAAAATGTTGCCTTTTAACATAACTGACCTGCTGACATGTTGCTCTATTTATTGCTCTGATAGCAGAGTAGAAGTGCTGGCATGTCAACTAATTTGAAAACCTACGATGGTCTTGATGTTTTTCTATTTATTCTATTTTTAATGGTAAAATGACAGGATCCAAGTTGTTTGGAAATGGCCTATAAACCACCCAGATGGGCAGTAACAGTAACTTCTCTAAGATTATAATATAATCCCAGTTTGGCATTGTGCTAACACACCTGAATGCCCTTACTGCCAAAATTCCTCTGCACAGATTAAGTGCAGCAGATTAGCAGCACCTGGCTGCTCTCTGACTTTTTAACAAAAAATGAAAATGAAAATGAAATGATAGATTGTGACTAGATTTCATCACGTTTTTTCTCTACAGTTAATCTTCAACTATACCAACATCTGGACAAAAAGGTGATAAAATCAACATTTTGGTTCTTAATCAGTGGAATAAGCTGAATGTACTGATTTGAGTTTATTAATAACTTTGAAGGTTTATCAATTTTAACTTTGCAGTACAGATGCTAGATACTAACTGTCTTTCTATAAAATTGAGCAATTTGGAGTTATAAAAATAAATTTGCTTAATGAAAGCATGCCAATCTCAAAAACTCATTTTTTGATAAAAGGTTTTTGTGCCATAGGATGTATTGAAATTAGCATCTTTCACAAAACTGCAATGAAAACACTTTTTTGGATCACACAAGTCATGTGGCCAATTACTTAATGTTACTACTGACAGAAATGCCGAATTAGACGGCAGGAAGTGGTAGGAGGATGATGGTGCGGCATGTTTTTATTGACTTGATGCATGAACAAACTTATTATATGTGTGATTTTAAATGTGTTTCTTATTTAATGAAAACATTGCAATTGAAAAAACATTGTTTTTTTTTTACATTAGTGGAACATCAACAAAGTTTTGTGCAGCTTCTGTAGCAGAGTGAGAGAGAGACGTAGTGACAGACAGGAAGTGAGAACTTTTCTTCCCAATCGTGTCTAACTCGTTCTGCTGTGCACACAAGCTGCACGTCTGACAGAGTTTTCCAGCAATCTCCTCTAATCTGTTGAAACAATGTGCTGAGGTGTGTGTGTGTGAGTGGTGCAGGGAATGGCAGGGTCCCACACCACCATGATTGGGGTTAAAGGTCATCAGGGGACCAGGGAGCTGTCATACTCCATTAGACCATCATTTGGGACAAAACTAAAACTGCAGTGAGCCATGCTGAAAACTTTTTTTACAGTCACCCTGACACTTAGTTTGTACACGACCACACAGGTTCATACACAGCCGTACACCATTTGACTCCTTAGTCACAGTTAA
Organism: Xiphophorus couchianus; assembly: GCF_001444195.1. Taxonomy (NCBI): domain Eukaryota; kingdom Metazoa; phylum Chordata; class Actinopteri; order Cyprinodontiformes; family Poeciliidae; genus Xiphophorus; species Xiphophorus couchianus. The sequence goes on from NC_040236.1 coordinate 32,242,538, forward strand.
AAGTGAATAATTATTTTTGGCTCATTATTTTCTATCCTAATATGTTATTTGGTAAGCGTCTACTGTATATTTCCATTCAAACAGCTTTAAGCTGAAATGTTAAACATGTCGAGAGAAGAAGAAAAAATAACGAAGAGGTGACACGAGCAACAAGTGAAGCACATCAGTCACGCCAACAGCTTATATGGAGGACCCAGCTTTTATTTTGGTAATCCACTTCCAGTTTATAGGCATGTGAATTTGCATATTAGCTAAATATTTACCACTGAACTAAATATTTAATTTGAAACAAAATTAATTATTTAGTTTCAAATATACAAAATTTTTAGTTTGTTTGATGCTTAGTTTGCTAACTAAATATTTAGCTTTAAATATGTAGCTTTGAGAGATAAATTCAGTCAAGATTAATAGCTAAATATTTAACTATTAAGCTAAATATTTAGTCCAGACCTAGATCTTATTTCACTTCAAACTAATTGTTTAGTTCGGAGTTGAATATTTAGCTTTGAGAGCTAAATGCAGTCAGGTGCAGGTCCTAGCTGCATATTAGTGACTAACATCTCCGCTAATTACGTATTTAGTTTGAAACTGTAACATTTATAAATAAATAAATGGTAAAAATATTTTTTTTTTCTTATGACAGGCTAAATAACCAAAATTATAACAATGGTTCACACAGTTTAATCACCTAATCTGTATTTTTGATATATTGAAAAAGATCAACATCTATACAGCACATGTGTTTCACTACTACAGATATAATACAACTGTAGCTAATTCTGCAGCAATGACACAAGAGTCACCTGACCTGATCTGAGCCAATGTCATGGAAACGGTTTACTGACTGCAGGAATGTGGGATGCAGAAAGTGAAAGTCAGTCAGGAATGTGCACAGCCAGGACAGTTTTATAATCCTTGCCAACTCATGAGTTACTCCAACTACAAGGTATTGGTATTGACTTTGACTTTGGCAAGGGACTCCAAAGTCACAAAATCAGAAAAGAGGCCTAAAATTGCAGCGACTGGTCTGATAGAATATTATGTTTTGTAATTATATTATTGAACACATCTGAAGTGATGTTTTGTAGAAACTGGCATTGAGGGAAGCTCCTCTTTGCTCTCAAACTTGCTCTGACTTTTTTGTCCGACTTATCTTGCACAAAATGAAGGATAGCTGCCTTTTTAAAATAAAATAATCCTTTAACCATTGGCATCTGTCTCCTGTGTGTTTGCACCTGACTGTCCTCAACATAAAATCAACAACTTAACAGCCGAGAACTTTCCACTTCTCCTGAGACTCGTTCACAGCCTTCGGCCTCGTCTGTCTATGGATGGAAAATAAACTTTTTAAGAATGCTGCTGTGCTGAGTTAGTGACGGGTTTGTCTTGTCTATTCTGAGGCAACTTTCCACTTTCTGAGCGGATGGTTTCCTTGACAGAAAGTATTCTCAGCTGTCCACAGCCTATTTATTACTGAAACATGGTGGCTGACTGAATGTCTGTAAGCGCTACAGTGAAACATGTGATGATGGAAAAAAAGACCAACCTTGACAGCAGCTGTGTATGTTCATGCAAAGAGACGGTTAGGTGTAGCCTTTCCACTCTCTCTGGTGGATCTAAGGGACAATTGGTTCCTAAATATAATACTAAAAAACTTAAGGAAGCTCTTTTTGTTGCAACTGGGTGTCTTGGAACCAACAAATGTGTTTTCATACAACTTTAAAGGTATTTTTAAGATGTTGTCAAGTTAAGTCAAGTTTATTTGTGTAACGCATTTCTGCAACTAGGTAGTTCAAAGTACTTGACACCATGAAAACATAATACAGTATCAGTTATTAACAACAATAAACATTACATTTTGTCAAATGACATCTAAATCATCAAGCAAATTTATTGATCAATGTTCTAGTTACTGCTAATCAAAGGCAACTCTAAACAAGTGGGTTTTTAGCCTTGGTTTAAAGAAGTCAGTGTTTCAGCAGCCTTGCAGTTTTCTGGAAGTTTGTCCATATTTGTATATGTGTTGTATTTCCAGTTATATGTGTGACCTGTAGATATTTGTTAAGTTTAGTTCTGTGTCGGAGGGGATGCATTACAGTGTGTTAAACTTTCATAGGGCTGCAGCTGATGGTTATTTTAGTAATTAGTCAAACTTTTGAATATTCTGACGATTAATCGATTATTCAGATTGAAAAATTTGCATATTCTGCAGATATTTCATTTAACCACTTATGGCTTTCTATGCAAAATAATTTTGCTTGACTTAACACCAATATGGTGAAGTAGGTTTTTTTAAATTAACTGATTAATTAGATATTAAAAGGGGCTTAGCAGATTTTAAACAGAATTTGAACGAGGTTAGGCTAAAATTGGGCCACTTAAGTTCTGGGTAATATTTACAGAGTAAGAAGGTTTATTTTTCTGTTAAATGCAAAATGTACGTATTTTCAGTTTTGGTGCAACATTTTGAGTCTATAAGCTTAAGGTAACGATTAACAGATTGCTAAATTAGTTGATGATTAATCCAATTAATTGTTTCAGAGCTAAACTTTTACATTATTTAATTAGGGATTTTGATGTATACAATCATTTAAGAATTCATAATCTGACCAATTAAGAGCTGTGGTGAAAGGTTTTCTGATTCCCAATATTTCACTTTCAACAGCCGCATATTTTCATGCCCTTACGTTCCCCTGTTGAGCAACATTCAGTCACTGATAAGGAGACACAAAGGCCACCTGTGAGAGCTGCACTGAGATGTTAGGCTTTCCAGAAAGTCTGTATGAGCCGGGTGGCGATGGTGCAAGCTGCTCCTGAGCAAGCACTTCATGTTTAGTCCCAGTCTAGTGGAAAAAAACCTGCCAAACCAGTCCCCTCGGCTTTGCTGCAGATGCATGCGTGTGGGCTACTTACCTCACCAACTGCTTTAGGAAAAACATCCGAACATTCATCAAAACAGCAGAACGCAGATCGCGATAAGACCCTTCTGTTTTCGTATGACAGGCCTGTTTTCGAGCGTGCGTTCCCGTTGCAGCAGTGGGTGAGGGGATCCTCTGTGTGCATCTCAGAGGAAGGTTAGAGACGCCAAACATACAGGCAGAGAGCAGGCTGCAACTGGTTTTAAAGCCAACGAGCGTCTACCTCTGATTGGAGCTCAGCTGGACCAGAGATAAGAAAATCGTAAGCAGGGCTGAGTTCGTGTGTGGTTTGCAAGCTGCTGCTACCAAAGCATCTCATTTTCCCCTGAAGTTTGATAAATTAAAGCCTGACACAAAAAGTCCTCTCAAGGGGATTTAAAATTAATCATATTTTAACCAACCAACCAGTCAAACAAAAACACATTTCAAATAATGTTGCTGATTTGGGATTTTCTGTTTTGACTGAAACACAGCATATTAGTAAAATGACCTGCAGGCTGTCCGCGCATCCTTAAAAAGTCTTAAATTTGTGTATCTAAAATTAAGGCTTTAAAATGTCTTAAATTTAGTTGAACAAGTGTAAGTTAATCACAAGTCTTACATTTTGTGATAGTATCACTATTTTATTTAGTTTCTGTGTAGTTTATTTCTCTTATGGGACTTTTCTGTCGCATGCAGACGTCGTCATTGCATTCTGGTGGTCGAGGCTGCTGCTAGCTAGCTGCTAACATCCCCTTGCTAATTAGCTAGCTTTTTGTATCTAACACATAAGTGCAAATTTATTCCTAATTGGCTGGATGATGTTTATCTTTGCAACTGGCTCACTTCTGTTGCCAACCTGTACGATGCCACATTTATTCTGTGCAGAAACGCTTGACACTTCTACGGTATGAATTATATTCTCTTTTGTACATTTCCATCATGATGTCGTAAATTTAAATCACAATAGTCTTTAAAAAAGTCTTAAAAAGTCTTAAGATGTGTTACATCCTTCGTCGAGGCAGATAGCTCAGGTTTTCTGCAACTCAAACTTTAAGTTAGAGTAAAATTAAATGCTAGTTGATACATTTGAAGGTTACTTTAATTGTATCATCCATCCAACCATCCAACCAACCAACCGACCAACCGTTCCTTATCAAAAACTGAGTCACGAAAGCAACAGATCAGCAGACATCCCCAGCCCTTCCTCCCACTCACTTTAGGTAACTGTAATGTTTTTCTCAGATTTCATCTTCATGACAAGTCATGGGCCCTGAGATGCATTTCAGCATGCAGGCTGACTCACCAGAGTCATCGCCACTAAGAGATTCTTAGGGCATAATAACCTTTAAGTAAAAATGTTATAGTTTTAAAATACGGTGGTAGTAACCATGCTAACCATGCTATCCATATTTACTGTTGTCTAGATAAATATTTATTAAAACTTTTAAAAATTTAAATGGGCTTATTGCAGTGAATATTCTTTTTTTCTTTTTTGCTGTTCTGCTCTTTATAGAGAAATGTGTTAAAAATAATAATAAACTGATATTAACTGGTTAGTCAGACTTTCTACTAGAGTAAAGCCTTCAGTCGCCTCCTTGACAGACATGACATGAGATTGGCAGAGTCGGGACCAAAGTTGCAACATTTGTTATATTTTCTATTTTTCTGAGATGTTTGGTTCGTGTTAGTTTTCAGCCTCTACTTCCTGTTTATTACAGCCTTGCATAATGTCGGCATCTGACAAAATTACGCTTAATGTAGCCTGGTTGATTCGCCCCAAACTATTAGACGGAAACATGGCGAATTAAATTTTTATTGTTTTGTTTTCTTGCGACATTTTAAAAGTTCACTCAAAATGCACATAACTACTAAATGGAAACAAAGTATGACCATAGTTTGTGTACCAAATTTCCTGGCTTGGAAATAAGGCTTAACCTGATAAGGCTTAAACATTTTCTAAAGTTAGCTTAAGAAAATGTCAAGTTTTCAACAAAAATAATATTTATTTTTGCTGAACATAGAAAAAACACCTACTCTACACACACATCCATGTTCAAACTGACACAAATGTACAAATAATGCAATAGATTGAAGGTTGTAGAGCCTTTTTTAATGCAAACTGTTTACTTTAATACCAGAAACGACGCTGATTGAATCGACAATTTAAAAAAAACTCTAGATATTTATTCTGCAGAGTAAAACAAATCAGGGACAAACTTCCAGAAACTGTAAAAAGGCCAAAACCCAGAGCTCCTTTAAATCTAGACTAAAACTCACCTGTTTAGAATTGGTTTTGAAACCTAATCAATTAAACATTAATCAATATTCTGATGTGTAATGACAGCACTTGAGGAAATGTGATGCTTTAATTGTTCTATAATTTTGTAAGTTAGTGTTTTTATGATGTAAAGCACTTTAGTTTGCTTTGTAGATGTACAAATAAACTTGATTGATTAATTGACTATCAAACTGGTGATAAATTACTACAGCAACAAGAAAATACATTAGATTCTTTAACTTTTACTGGTAATTTAGGCACATTTCCTTATCTGGGGGGGAGAGACACTCAACAGGTCCAAGAACCGCCGTTACGTCATCCGTTTAAATAAATCCCATAAGCATAAAAACTCCTGTCCTTAGCTTTTTTTTTTAATAAGGCTGGAAATCTGCAGTTTGGACAACGAACCAAGCTGTCCCCATTTCACCTAAACGTAACCCCAACCGTTTTTAAAGCGCAGCTCATCGCCGATCATGAGCGAATCTACCAGCGGAGCTTTCCAGCTAAGGAGGAATATTTGGTGAAGTGTTAGTGGGATTTCATATATCCCCATGAAGTCCTCTGCTCTTCTCTTTTAAGAGAGCTAAACTTATGAGTGCAAGTGTGAAAATGTTTGATGAGGGATGGGCGCGAGCCTTTAAAGTGTTTAAGTCTTTCATCCCTCCCTCTCGGAGACATTTTAATATGTTAAACATTAACGATGTTGTCAGAGGCGACAGACCAACGTGGAAATGTGCCGTCGCTTGACTCACTGGTTTGTTTTCCAAGCTGGGAGAAGATTGAGGCTGATAAGTCAAGCCGCTAAATATAAAGTTGAGAAATCATTAAAAGCATGTAAATATTCCCCTCCAATCCCTTTACACTAATCCACACCATGGCCAATGAAACTATTCATTAGAAAATCATCAGCTTTGCAACATTCCAGGATTTTTTTCATACTTAGGGCACACGCGTGTGCGAGTCTCTGCTTTTTGCTTGCATGTGAGCAGCAGAGGCAGAAAATCTGTGGTTACATGCATCTTTTTTTTTGGCCAGGTTTAAACTACTTGCTTATGCAAATCACTGTGCCATTTTCTAGGTGTAACTGACAACATTAAGTCTAATCCTAAAACTGAAATCTCACACATTGTTCTTACATTAAACCTGCTACAGATTTCTAATGTATGAATGAGATTTACTGCCAGCAAATGATCTGTCACCGCTTTTCTGTTTGTGGCCAAGGTTAAAGGTCAAATCCATAAAATGTATGTTGATTCAAATTAAGAAAGAATATTGTAACCATACCAACCCATGTTTTTAAAACTTAGGAATGTGACTCATTTATAATGCATTGAAACAGATTGATTGATTTTTGATGAATATAACAGCTCAAAGTTGAGAGTTATTATTTAATTCAAGAAAACAACATAACAGACGTGGCTAAACAATATAAGTTCATGGAAACTTAATATGAAGAGTAGTCAAAACTTTTACTCAAGTAACAGCAGAACTACTTTTACATGTTTTTGCTCCAGTAAAAGTAAAAAAGTATTTGGTAAAATGTTTTCTCAAGTACTGAGTAACTGATCAAACTATCAATTATTTTAAAAATTACATCATCCGACGAACCAAAATATAAAGTTATGTGGAAATTTTGGTATTTTAAGGACCAAAATGACAATAATTCATATAAATAACAGAATTACAAAATAACAAAATCAGGGAAAAGAATCAAGAAATTCAACAGAAACTGCAGGTGTGTGTCTGTGTGGTGATTATTTTTGTTAAAAGGTGTTTGTTTTTTATTCAGTGAAGTTATTCTTAGTCTGTTGAGATCTACACATTTTACTCAAGAGAAACGACACGTTATAATAAAATTACCCACATAAAGGTAAAAGTCCTGCTAAAAGTTATTTCATTCCAAGAAGTTACTCAAGTAAATGTAACTGAGTAAATGTAACTCATTCCTACCCAACTATGCAGGATGTTTAAAGGGAACCTATTTTCAAAATGCACATTTTGAACGTTTTTGTTCCTCATTGTGGATGTTTGGATTTCTACTCCTTCTAAAAACATCCAAACACTAAAAAAACAACAACAACAAAAAAACACCCAGTTGGTTTTGATAATAAGTTGATGTTTTGTGGTGTCTGAAAAATGAGCTGTTTCAAAAACCTCCAGAATGTAACATCACAAATCAGCAGGCACTGCCCGTTACCTAGCAACCGTAGCTGATCTCCAGCATGTTTGGTCAGCTGGTTTTATTGCTTTATGATCTGTACAATGGCTGCTGGAAAAAGACAAGTGTTTTGTTGAGTTCAGAAACCACTGTCTGCATTCTTGTTGGTTGTGCAGGAGGCTCCACTTCTGCTTCTCTAAGATGTACATTTGTGTAATTGCGTGTCAGTTTGCAGTTATTTTCACTTGTGAGTGTAAATGTTGAGCTGGGGGCGTGGCCAGCAGCAGCTTATTTAGATTTAAAGTGACAGAGGCCCTAAAACAGACGAACATCTCATCAACAAAGAAAAAAATTATACTGAACATCTTCTGTATTGTCCAAAGAACCTATCCTAGCCTGTTCCAGGAAGTATAATAGGTCACCTTTAAAGGTGATCGTAAAGGTAATAGGTCACCTTTATGAAAATCACCCATTCAGAATATGTTACAGTGCTGCTTTACGTTTTAGCCAAATAAAGGCAGGCCTTCACTCCAGTTCAGTGAACTAAGTAATTTAACTTTCACATTAAACATCAGATCGGATGTCTAATGAGGTATTGAATCCAAAGCGTTCAGATATTTGAACTCTAATTTCGTATGATATTTCTGGAGTAAATTTCAAAACGAAGCCAAATTGACCTCAGGTAACTGGGTTGTGATGACAAACAGAAACACAAACAATCTACCTGGCAGCAAGATGGAGGAGAGGGCCTCCATTTCAGGCCGAGCGCTGGGTATCGGTGAACCTTTCCCCAGGTGTGTGTGTGTCTGTGTGTGTGTGTGTCTGTGTGTGTGGGGAGGTGAGTAAGAGAGCCGAGACACCCTGCTTGGCAGCCGGTTTGAGGAAAGATTATCTTGACAAATTGGATAAACATCTTGTGTGTGACAGGATGCTGATGGAGGGTCCGCCTGCCCACACACACTCACACATGCACACACACCCCTACACACACCTGGAACTGTTGGCTGCTTTAGCCAGCACTGTGTGTGTTGGTGCGGGTGCGTGTGTGTGCGAACCCCGCCTAAAGGCAGGTAACAACAGGTCTCCCTTCTCAAACAGAGAATGCAGGTTCTCAGGTGTGTCTGCCTGCTCCACTTCAAATACTCTACCATAGTACTTTGTGTTTGTTTGCGTGTGTGTGTGTGTGTGTATGTGTGTAGAATGCTGCACAACACAGCTTTACCTGACCTCATTGGTGTTTTTATCTTACATAAGTTTTCTGTAATTTTTCTCACGCTACTGTAGGTTGAATTCAGCCTAAGAAATAACTAAATGAATTTGTGTATTCAAGGTTTTTAGTCATATTTGAAGATAAAGCATTCATCTTGTGTCGTGGTAATGTGTGTATTCAGTATTTTATTGAGTTGCTGGTGATTTTGTCGTCATGGCATGAAGTAGGTAGGGTCAGGGTTAGAGCTGTCATATTAACTTTAACGTTCCAGTCATCAGTCGGATTATTTTTCCATCTTTGAAACAGCATGTTGTGATTGTCAAATGTCAATGTCAAACTTATTTATATAGCACTTTTCCAACATCTCAAACTGTACAAAGTTCTGCACAAGTTGAATAAGGATAAGTAAAATACATAACTGTGGTACAATCAGATATAAAAGGTTTAACTGTAAGATAAAAAATATTTGGGTTAAGATGGACTGAAGGAGTAAACGGATGAAAATTATTGTGAATTTGAATTTTATGACTCTAATGATGGACTCTGACCTGAACATTCAGAGCCACATAAAGTCGGCTACAAAGTCGGCCTTCTGTCCCCTGAAGAACATTTCCAGGATCAGAGGACTGATGTCTCATCCATGGAGAAACTTCTCCATGTGTTTCTCTTTAATTGCTTTGATTACTGCAGGAGTGTCTTCACAGGTCTGCCTAAAAATATATATTTCAAAAAGTCAATGCTGCAGCTGATCCAGAACGCTGCTGCTGTAGTTCTGACTAAAACCAGGAAGTTACAGCACGTCACCCTGAGAGAATAGACTTTAAAACACTGTTCTGAGTTTACAAACCACTGAGTGGCTTAGCACCACAATACATTAAAGATTTGTTGTTGTTGTTTAGTTTCCATGCAGCACAAATCTAAAAGAAAACTGCAAAACAGCCAAAACACAGAGTTCCTTTTAGTAAAGGCTAAAAACTCACCTGTTTAGAGTTGCTTTTTGTTTAGTAATAACTAGAATATTGATCGATATATTTGCTTGATAATTTTGATAGATCGATATGTATGTGTACAGATCTACAGGGGGGGTGTATATGTGTGTGTGTGCATGTATAGGTATATAAATCTACATATATATAGTAATATAGCATAAATCAAATCCTTATGAACCACACTCCATACCAGTAGGGGGAGGTAATGCGACTTGTAAAACGTTTCTTGCCAACCTCCAATAAAAATCAAAATGATGTTGATGGTATTTGACAAAATGTAATGTTTAATGCTTGTTTCATAAATGGTCACGATGTTTTTATGACGTAAGGTGCTTTGAAGTGCCTGGTGTTTTACAAATACACTTGATTTTACTAGTAATGCCAAATTTTCCATTAAAGTGTATCGATGTAGGAAATTAAAACCAAGAAATTAGCAAAGATTTATGAAATAGAAAGCAAAAATGAAACAGGAATCGGTTATTTTTTGAAGCATCAGACGTTTGCTGTGTTAAAGTCAATATCTGTCAATTCCTGGTTTCTTTTTTAGTGTCAGTATGGCAACAATAGTGAGCAGATGAGAAATTTTTTTTTTTAAAAGATGTTGAGAGTTTGATATATTAATATTTCTACTGACAGCCATTGAAGACTTATTTCAAGGATTTGGGGATTCATGATCACTTCTGCGTTTCTTCTATCTCTCCATCGTCCCATTTCCTCTTTGCTCCGTGGGGCTTCCACCCGCCAATGGCTGAAGGATTTGGGAGCCATTTTTGTCTTAATTAAAGCTTCCGACCCGCTCAGATCTTTAGCAGAAGGACAGAGCGATGACTGCAGTGAGGACATGGACACAGAAATGTGTTTGTGCGTTTCAGGGTGGCACAGAGAGGTCACTGGATTTACTGTTAGAGGCGCACTGCTCTGCATTATTCCTCTGTACGCACGCGCTCCGTTTTAGGCATGTAAGGCCCTTCTCTGAGGAAGCAAACATCAACTCTGCACCTCCCTGCTGCGTCTGACACCACTGCACTGAAATCCTACAAAGTAAAACACGACCCCGAAATAAACAGCAGGGCGCTGAGTGCAAATTGAGAAATTGTGTGTCTTACTTAAAGCTGCAGTATGTGGGGTTCTGTGGTGGCCCAGGGGCAAAGCACGACCCACGCTTTGAGGCCTTAGTGGTCGTGGCGGTGGTCGCAGGTTCGATTCCCGGCCTGGCGACATTTGCCATGTCTTTCCCCTCTCTCACTACCATGTTGAACTACTTACAAATAAAGGCCACTAGAGCCAAAAAAGCTGCAGTATGTAACTTTTATATTAAAAAAATGTTTTTTACATATTTGTCAAAACTACGTATATCTGTTTTGATGGTATATGAGACAAATAATCTGTGAAAAGATCGATCTCCTTCACGTCTTCCCTGAGCTATTGCTGTCTGAAGAAATGCTTCGCTCCCAAACAAAAGCAACCAATCAGAGCCAGGAGGCGGGGCTTAATGCTGTCAATCAATACCGATAAATGTGCATTGGTGGTCATGCTAACTACCCTGAGCATAAACATCATTCTATGCTAGCTGCAGTAGCACAGAGCAAGGAAGTGAGGGAGGATTAGTAATTTGATATGGTGATTGACAGCGCTAAGCCCCGCCTCCTGGCTCTGATTGGTTGTTTGTAGTTAGCACTTATAGAAGAGCTTTCACGAATTATCCATTTTATTTCATGCTATCACAACATAGTGACAGTTTCAATGAATGTGTAACATTATAAAAATTTCATATTGCAGCTTTACAATAAAACTCCACCCTGTCTGACGATAAAAGAACAAAATATATCGGAGGACGGGGAAGAAGAATGATATGAAGATATGTGGGGAATACAAAAAACAGCACAATCTGTACTTTTACAACTATTTATCCTGATAAAGCAGATTGAGGTGCAGGTGGAAACCAGATTAACATGTTTAGCAGCGGTTAGCATCTGGTCGGCTGCAGACTCTATTTGAAGGGATTTGCCTGAGACTGACATGACATAACATCAGTTATGAACATGAAGGAATCTTCATAAATGTTTATGACTGTTGTCATGAAGTTAATAATTAATAATAACATTGATAATGCAAAGTTGCATTAAAAGCCCATTAAAAGAGTAAACCTTCACACATTCATGAAGACTCCTTCATGCTGATAACAGGTGTTATGTCAGTCTTATTCACACCTCTTCAAATAAAGTGTTACCACAACTCCTCAGCCACAAACACAACAGATGCAGATAAAGTTAAATGTTCTATATTTTTACTTACCAACATAAAACTCCAGGTTATAAATTATAAACCATCCACAAAAAACATCACCTGACTACAGGAATTATGTCAGAATGAATTTATGTTTCAGGTAAGGTGAATCCTTTGAGGTAATTTATTATCTTAATAGAGTTAATAACTCTTGACCTCTTCAACTTTTTCATTCTGAGTATTTCATGAAAATCCTGCAGGCTGGATAAATAATAACCAGAAAATCAAAATTCTCCACCAAGCAGCATTACTGAACAAAACAGAAAACATCATACAATTAATACTTTAATTTTGTACCCTAAGAATATTTAGTGACCCATACATATCAGTGTCCAGTTTTGGAAATAATTTATTTTACTTTAAATGTGACCAGCGTGTTTTAACATTGCTGGCTGATTGCTACATTGCAATTTAACTGCAGTACAAAAAATGTACATTATTTTAAATTTTTACAATTAAAATACATTTTTTGTGTTGAGTTTTTCAGGACTCAACAGTTATTGGTAAAGTATTGTCAATAACACATCATTACGAAGTCATATTATTGATTTTTTTGTTCAACTTTTAAAATTTTTAACAGAGAAACATGATCCAGAAAACTAGCAAGCTTAGCTAGTTTCCTGGGGGAAACTCTGCTGATATTTTATCATTTTTATCCTGCTCTGCTGCAAATGCAGTCAGGCTAATTCGAGTTTAAAACAGTTCTGTCTGCTGTAAGTACAGAGTGGTGATAGTCACTGTTCACTCATAAAAAGCAGCTCTCTTCATTTAAAAACACGGCTCCCTGTCATAGCTCCAACCAACGGTTGTAAATAAAGACTCACAATGTTAAATTAAACACACACACACACACGCGCGCACGCCCACACACACACACAATCTCATGTAGTGGATCCTCTGTCAGACTTTCACAAATCCACTCACACAATAAATGACAGCAGTGTTGTCAAAACGGCCTGCAGACAATGTTGCCCCTCTGCTTAACTAAAAGTACGCCATGCAAACAGCCTTTTTCTGTCTGGTGTGTGTGTGTGTGTGTGTGTGTGTGTGGGTGTGTGTGTGAAAGGGGTCAGTAATCAACCAACAAAGAGCTTATGGAAGAGAAAACAGGATAGATTATTCACTATAAAAAGCTGCATATAAACAGGAACGGGGGGAGAGAGAACATTAAAGTGGAGAATTGAACAAACGGAGCTGGTACTGAAACTTTCAGCATCTTACGTTGACTGGTCCAGTTTAAATGCACAATATTTCTATCTGTCATCACATAAAATGTATATCCCAACACATATTTACTGTCAGCACCACAGCAGAACAGAGTTTTTCCATTGGTTGTAAAATTATAAGAGAATGTCACAATAGCTGCTGTTTAAAGGCAGTAAAATGGGAATCATGGATCAAGTGTAGATTAATAGTCACAGTGTTTCCTGCCAAGCTACACACAATGAGTGAACTTCTGAATCCGTACAATGAAAGTTTAACGTTCAAATGTTTGAAAAATTATTCAGAAATGACAAGAAGCAGAGAAAATTAAACTGTACTAATGTTTTATGTGCACCACAATGTCCACAAGTTTTTCTAACAAGTTGAAAATGTTATTTAGATGAGGGGAAATAACAAAGTCACATTAAAATTTAATGCATTTTCCCCAAGTCCCTGGAACAGGGGGCAGATTTTAAATTTTTTTCCCTTATACCCATTACTGCACCTCCACACTGTTAATCATAGATGTATTTGGTATCCATGGAAACGTCAGACTCTAAGCCAGAAAATGATAAAAAGCATTTGAGATTTCCAGATGTCAGTGACCAGGAACCTTCATCAAAAAGAAATTGTAGGGAATTCTGGTAGTGCCAAAAGTATATATGTTGGTGGTTTTAATTTGGGGTTTTTTCTGTAAAATGTGCCTAAATTTTTTTTTATTATTATTTTACACTGGATTTCCAAAAAGTACACTTCATTTTAGTCAGATATAACAATTTATTGTTTAACTTTAATTGAATAAAATAAATAAATAAATATATATATAAAAGAAAAAATCAAAAAGAAGCAATTTTGGACATTCAAAAATAGGTTTAGTGAGTAAAGACACAGAAAATCCCCAGTTTTGTAGATGGTTCCATCCTGTGCCAATGGTTAAAAGCTTAGGTATTTGTTTACTACAATATTTGTAAAATATTTGTAAATTTACTACGATCTTTGCACAGGCAATATGGATCTATGGTTTCCTAAAGTTTGTAGTCTTACTTGTGATATTTTAAAAGGTTTATACACCATATAATACAAAAAAACTGCACTATTCAACTCCAGCTACCACGAGTTATAACTTGTAAGGCAAACTTTGCATTTCAAGATGGTCGCTCCTCATCGTAAGATTTGGTGGAAACATATTTATTTTACAAGATACACGTGGAAAAGACAGAGTAAAGTCTAAAATCAGTGTTACATGCAGTGCTTGCAACTCTAATTTGAACAAATTGAAAGTGGTGTTTGCGTATGGAAAGTAAAACCTAAAATTACAATTTTGGGTGTCGCCATGTTGAAATTCCAGCGTCTTCACTAAAACGCCAATATTCTGGTCGGACATCAAATCAAACTCAAGTAACTGGAATGCTGCAGAATTTTGTGCTTCTTGTGTTTCCTTCAGTGGGTCTTGGTGCAGCGCCCCCACAGGCCTGGAGGGGAAATGGGATTTCGATTGGTTTAGATTCTTTGACAGTGCAGTATGAAAGCAGCCAAATGTTGCAACTTTGGTCCCCAATTGAACCAAATCTACCAGAATCTCAGGTGTGAAAACACCCTGAGAGCAGAAAATATCCAGATATCATCTGACATTAACCAAATAGGTTAATCTTCTGTCTGAAGTTTCTTGGGAGACAGTTGTATAAGTTTTCCTGAGCAGTACTGTGGCACTCAGTATGTTTTCCCCTGTGGTAGTGAAAGGCTAATTTACAGCTTAAACACAGGAAATGACCTTAATCCCCTGAGTTTCCCTTAATCTGCAAACTCTTTCTGTTCTTCATGCTCCAAATGATTGAGCAGCACACATGTCCTCATGCAGCCACACACGGCACTAAAGCTGCTCACTGGTCAATGGCAGAGGAGATCCTGTTTAAGGTGATTAGGATTTCATCTGAAGGCAACAAAGAAATAATCCAGAAAACTAACGGTCAAATGTTAGAGGTTGTTCGGTTGCTTTGTAACACTTTAAGCTAACCGAGTATCCTGTAACACATGGCTCAGAAATATTAGCTTCATGTCACTGCTTGGAAGATTGTTACACAAGGAGATGGCAATACCTGAAAATTCTGCAAAGGTAGATTTTGTTTTTTATTATATGTTTAGTTTGACTGTTTATAGAAAGTAGAATAATATCTTAGCTAAACAGTTTGTGCCAGCTGATGTTTGGAATGATAGTAACCCAGTAGAAATCAGCCCCTTGTTCTACGCTTCGCTTGACCATCAACTATTGAGAATCAATGGCTGGCAGGAGGTGTGAACTCTGGTTGAAGTTTTAATCTTTACCCAATCTCTATTTGCCCGTGACTTATGTAATGTGCTAGTTTGATTGTGAAGAAGCTATGCTGCTAAGCTTACCGCTGCTTGTGGCGTAAACAATTATCCATCACAGCGAACATAGAAGTCCCAAGCCGAATGAACACGTCTTTGCCAGTAATAAAATGTTTTAAACATTCCTCTTGCTCCGACTTTAATTGCTCAATATTTGGAGACCTATAATGCTTCCTTGAATAGGTTAGGATAAGTCTATGGGTTATACAAAATGTTCTTTACATTGTTTACGCAAAGTCATTCTTAGATACTGTCTGCTCAGTTCTGCATATTTTATGAGCTGTTTTAGGGCATCCTGTCACTTTAAATCCAAATAAGCTGCTGCTGGCCACGCCCCCAAGACTCATTACAAAATGGCTGCAAACAGATGTGCAATTATGCAACTGTAGAACAAACTCTTGTCCTTTCCAGCAGCCATTGTACAGCGTGTACAGCAGTAAAACCAGTTGACCAAACGTGCTGGTGCTCTTCTTGGGTTGCTAGGCGATGGGCTCGACTGGGGTTGCTAGGTAACGGGGCAGTGCCCGTTGATTGTGACTTAACATTCTGAAGGTTTTTGAAACGGTTCATTTTCCAAACACCAAAAAACATAAACATGTTGTCGAAAACAGCTGGGTTGGTTAGTTGGTTGTTTTTTAAGCACTTGGTCCTCTTGTAGCTGTAGAAACTCAAATGGAAGTATAAAATGTTCATAATAAATCGTCTTTAATACTAAAGACACAATGCCAGTGACTGTCTGCTGTTGCTTCATGTTCAGGAAAAGTGAAGGCTGCTAGTCATTGACTCAATCATACCGTTTAACGTTTTTTCTCAATCAGAATAATAAACGGAGCGTGACTGTGCTGTTTGGTAACCAGGATCAAATTTGAATGTTTGTACTTAACCCTTTGATGCAATACATGGGTCAAAAGTGATCCGGCTGAGTTTTTATCTTCTATATCTTTGCAATAAATTAATTTCATCATTCAGTATTCTAGGTATTCCTCAATTAACTTGTTTTTGATCATCATACATCCTTAATAAAATTTTTCCTTTCTTACTTTTTGAACAAAAACCCTTTTTGTATCACTACCCTTCTAATGCACAAAACGGGTCAAAAACGACCCGCATTCATTTTCCAGGTTACTTCATGTATGGTTGAGTGTTTCTACGATATGCTTTTGAAATAAATTAATTTTATCATTTACTTTTCCAGATATGCAGTAAATATCTTGTTTTTGTTTACCAAAAATCATCATTTTTATTTTTTCTTTCTTAAGTTATGAACAAGCACAGCTTTTGTAATTCTACATGGACAATGGACAACTTTTTCACCAGTTTCACCAAGCTCCTCAAGAACAATCTGACCATCGTTGGGACTCTTCGCCAGAACAAGCCTGACATACCATCTATCATGAAGCCATCCAAATCATGGGAGCTTCATAGCTCGGAATTTGGATTCTATGGCAACATGACCATGGTGAGCTATGTGCAGAAGAAAGGAAAGGCTGTTGTCCTACTGAGCACCATGCATGATGACAAAGCAGTGGATAACAGCAGTCAGAAGAAGAAACCAGAAGTGATCCAGTACTACAATAAAACGAAAGGAGGAGTGGACACAATGGATCAAATGGTTAGCAACTACACATGTCTGCGGAGAACAAGGAGGTGGCCCATGGTTCTCTGGTACAATATGCTGGATGTTGCCACACTCAATGCCTACACCAACTTCAGTGCACAACACCCTGATTATATGGGTGGTGCGAGTAATGCACGACGACTATTTATCAAGGAGCTGGGCAAAGAGCTCGTCATGCCACATATGAAGAGGCGCATGGAGGGCACACCCAAACTCCAGAAGCATATTATTGAGGCAATGGGAAGGTGTGGGTTAAAAAAAGACACAGCCACCACTCAGCTACAAGAGGACATCAGACAGGAGGGCCAAAGGAAGAGGTGCGCGATCTGCCCAGTTTCGAAAGACAGAAAAGCCAGCAGCTGGTGTTCCCAGTGCACTAGGCCGGTGTGCAAGGAGCACAAAAAATTAGTGATCATTTGTGAGGCATGCAAAAATTGAGATGGCAGTTTGTGTTCTACTAATGTGTTCAGTTGTGTTTTATTTTGTTTGGTCACATTTCACCAGTTTACAGTTGTTCAACCACAGATAAAGTTCAGTTCAATAGCTGTTATCTGTTATCAGGATTTATGTGTATGTGTGATAAAATGACAAACGTGTTGCAAGTATTAAATAAATAACTGTTTGGCCCCATTCACTGCTAAAGTAATTACTTGAAACTTTATTTTTTTATAGTATTAAGACATTTAATTTTAAATCACACTTGGATGACCCATGTATAGTAATATAAAAATTTATTTTGTTCATAAAGTAGGAAATAAATTAATGATCTGTGGTAATTAAAAACAAGATATTTAAAGAATACTTGGAATATTCAATCATAAAATGAATTGATTTTGAAAAACAGAGCAAAGAAAAACTCAGTCAGCATGAAATAACATGGAAAATGAATGCGGGTCATTTTTGACCCATGTTGTGCATCAAAGGGTTAACTTGGAATTTGTATGATTGTAAGAATTGTCTTTATTTTTTATTTTTTGCAAAGTGCCTTGAGACAACGTGTTATGAACCGGCGCTATTTAAATAAACTGAATTGAACTCTCACAAAATAAAACACAATCAAGCACACTTTTTTTTTCTTTTAGCAAACAGGCATTTATTTTAGTGCATCCTGCTGAGATGTGACAGCATAATAAACACCTTCCTGCTGTGTTCTGCCACGTGATAGGGCCTCTTATATCAGGTTTTATGCCCATTACAGCATTTCCCTCCTTTAATGTATGGTTTTGAGTGACAAATGTGTTTTTACATTACAATACATTTCTTTTCACAGGCAGGAATTTCAAACAAATTGCTTAAAAAAAGGAAAACACTTTTTTTTTTTTGCGTAAAACCACTTAAGCACTTGGCCATTGTCCCAGTCTGGGCTGTCCTGGCTGCTGAATGGACAAATTGGCACCATATAGGTTCTTATAATTTCACCACCAACCGCATTTTAGCCCATTAATTACCAGAAATGTATTTCTTCTACACTGTTGGAGAACATTAGCAAACAAACAACCAAGGAACAGAACAGACAGGTCATAATTTAAGATTTGCTCAAAAATGAGTCAAATAATGTTAAATTAAATATTTAAAATGAAGAAAATCTCTGAGAAAATACAAAACACTGTAGACAAGAGAAATGGGATTTGACATAACTGAGTTCATTTGAAATAAATGAGAAGAAAAGCGTTTTGTCTGCTGTTGTGTCTCAGACTGAGACTGTATTGTGATTCGTATCATCAGGCGGTCGATGTCTTCATCCTCACACACAACCCGCACTTATTCACGACTCTTCTTCATTAACCATGCATAGAGAGACACTCCAGTAAGGAGGCCATCATTGGCTTTAGCTATAAAGTTGTCAATGTGCTGACACGTTGACAACTTTACAGCTGTCATCTTTAAATAACAGCTTTTAATAAGACAACCATCTATAAATAACCATTTAAAGATGCTTATTTGTCTATAAATTAAAGTTGTTTAGAGTCTCAGATACATTTAAATATTAAATGTACCTGTGATATCTTAAAGAAAAAGGGACGCAGTGCTTTGCTACACTACAACAGACAGATAAGGGACAGGGAAGTTGTTCAGTTATGCTAGCTTGACTATGACAATCTAACAAGTAGCTGTGCTGCTGAATTTGGTGTTTCAGTTTAGTTTAAAAAAAGGCGACCTAAACACCAACTCAGACAGATCGTCAGTTGAGCAGGTGATTAAATTAGCTAGTCAGCCACAGCTGTGTTAGATTAGCTAATGTTAATAATCACAAAATAAACAGTTGTCGTAGTATTGACCATTAGTAGCAAAGCATCTATTTTCTCTTATATATGTCACCGATACATTTAAAATTTAGCGTTATGTTGGCAACTTGACCGCTAAAACCAATGCTAGTCATCGTCAGCTAGCAGCAGGGGGCGGAATCTCACACTGCAACGTGTCTATAGATCCTACTGTGAAATTAATATCAGTCTTATTGTTGAACAAACAAAAAAGCTCCAAATAGTCATTGAAGAAAATTAAATAATTCATAAAGAAATTGCTAAATCTATGTATGACTAAGTTTGCTAAGTAAATGATTACAATACTACGTCAAATTTCAGTTGAAATCGCACCACATTCCAGTTTATTTTAATATGTGCAGTTTCATCAAATCATGTTTAATTTCCAGCAGATTCAGAGTAGAGATCTACAGTTTTTGCAAGTATATCCGTTGGTGTGTTTGTTCTGGTCGGAGTGCATCTGTGCTTTTCCATTGGGAACAATGGTTTTGCTTGTGTTTGTGACAGCTTGACCTCTTCCTTTCTCTGCCCCTCTCACACACACAGGCGACGATTCCTGAATGGGGTTGGAGGTTAGCAGTCGGTTACACGTGACGAGTCGTAGTTAATTCCAGCAGCACAAAGGAAGCTCTGGGGGCCGGCAGATACAGCGCTGCTCACAACGTCCCATCACTGCACCAGCACAGTCACTGCAGAAACAAAACACACTTCTATTAACGGCCTTTCACCAACTTACAGCAATTTAAACAAATCTGAGGTAGTTTGATTAAATCAATTTAATCAAACTACCTCAAGTTTGAAATAGTTTTGCATGTTACTAAATGAAATGTGTATTTGATTACTTGCAATTTGTCAAGTATTACAGATATTCCTGCTGTTATGTGAATCATTTCACATATTTATAATATATAAATATCCCCTATGTATGAGTGAGTGAGGAAGGTTATTTGTCTTTAAATTAAAGCTGTTTAGTCTCAAATGTTACACGACCTTTTGAAAGAGACGGTTTGTATTATTTTGTGAATATCTAGTAAAGGAAATGTGTTTGTCATTTTCAAAGGATCACCATTTTATGACCAATTTTAGGTTTTAAAATAAAATAAAAAACAAGAATAAACATGTTTTCTTCTATGGGATGTTGGAAAATTATGTAAAAATATATAAAAACATTTCCAACCAAAGCTAGATCTAAAAATAGATTACATGTATTTTTATTGTCATTCATGGATGAATAGATGAATTATGTTAACATTTTTTAAACATTCACCTAAAATTAGTGTATTTTCCGAAACTGCAAAGGAAACACTGTTTTTGCATCACACAAGTCACACAATCAACAACAGGAAGTTACTACTGCCGGAAACCACAAAGAAGACAACAGGAAGTGGTAGGAAGATTATGTTTTTTAATGACTGACTGCATGAGCAAACTTATTTACGTGATTATTATTGTGCATATTATTTAACAGAAATGCTGCAATATTGCAAAATTATATTTTTTTGACATTAGCAGAATATTGACAAAGTTTTGCTCACATTTTTCATGGAAACGCAGCTACTGGTGAGAAAGTGGAATTGCACCCATTTAGAATTACAATGTAACTAATTAAACACAGTGTGTTGCTTTTGCATCTTTAACCTACAATATTTGGACTTGATATTAGAAAAAGGACAAAAATGATCAAAACATGTGATTTTATCAAGTAGCTCACAGCCACAAATTATAGAAAGATGCTAATTTTTGGATTTATTTTTTTTATTACATTTTTATTTAAGGTATGTTTAATATTCCCAGCTTTAAACTAGTAAACAGAAAAATAGGAGACAGAAATTTCAGATTATGAGAATTTCCGGCTCATAGATTTCACTGCATTTACACCTTTGTTCAGTTTTAATCGTTTCAAACTTTGTTGCAAACAGAATAAAATCTGATGAAGAGTAAAGGTGTGTGTGTGAACCCCACAGAGACTTGGCGTGTGTATGTGTGTGTGTGCGGGGGCGTGTGTGTGTGTGTGGAGGTCTTGATGCTCATCAGTGGTGTGTGTTTACTGATTAATCTGTTATCCATCACTATCGTCTCATCTCCGCCCAGTAAACAGAGACATCAGTGACTGATCACCCTGATTTCAATCAACAGAAAACACTTCATCAATCGGGTCAAACACACTAATGTGGTTTGAGAGTGTGGACAAACAAATGCCAAGTGTGTGTGTGTGTGTGTGTGTGTGTGTGTGTGTGTGTGTGTGTGTGTGTGTGTGTGTGTGTGTGCGTGTGTGGATGGGCGGTGGCAGAAGTTGGGCGGAGGGAACAGTGATTTGGTCTGATGCAACAGAGTCGGTTTCATGACCCGCGGCGGTGAAGATGAGGAGGAGGAGGAGGAGGAGGAAGCATGGACAATCTAAAATGACTGGCAGACGCACAAACTGTGAGTTCAGCTTCCTTCAAGCTCCTTAAATGGCGGTGAGTTATGAGCGCAGCGTTGCGATCGTTTACACTCTGCTGCTGGTCGCCAGTGGCTGATACTCTGTCTACAACTCTGGTTGGTTCAACACTAACTAACAACACTACAAGTAAAAATAAATCACAAAAAAGAAGAAAAAATCTGTAAGCTGAGTGGTTTTAAAGGAGGTCAGACATCATCTGCCAAAATAAGTTATTTCAGTCGCATTGTGTTTCTGATGTTTAGAAAAATTCTATATTTTTAGTAGAGGAACAAATCCCACTTTAATAAAGTGTTTTTATTTTACAAAGTTCTGTTGCCATCCCTTAATAATCTTAGTACAACGGAGCATAAGGACCATACTAAGAAAATAGTAAATTATGAGCAAAATGTTATAATATTTCATCTTTATTCTCAGTATGAGACAGATTATCTTTGAAAAGATCAGTTTCCTCCAAATTCTCCCTGAGAAATGCACCTAAACCAACCAATCAGAGTCAGGAGGCGGGGCTTAGCGCTGTCAATCAAGCTCATGCACTCACTGCTCAATGTAACTTACAATTACAGGAAAATGGTTTATCAGCTGTCATCTGTGGCTATGCTAATTAGCCTAGCATTCACAACAAGACGGGGATGAGCAGCGCCACATGGGATTGTGATTGGTAGCACTAAGACCCTCCTCCTGGCTCTGATTGGTTGTTTCCAGTTTTTCACAGATTATGTTTCACACCAAACTGTTATAATCTAGTTACAGTTTCAACAAATATGTTTTATTAAAGTTACATTCTGCAGCTTTAACACATATTTAGACAATAGACAGATCAGATGAGAAAAACAATGATATTTATAAAACAATTGATTAATATTAACTCATATTAATATTAATGCACAAAGGAGAGCTTGTTTAATGATAGCATTATATTAAAGTAACATAATATTGATATTAATGTGAACAATGTTTTGCTAACATCATGTTTCCATCCAGATTGTAGTTTTTAAGGCCGCTGCTCTGAATCCTTTTTTACCGTTTTTCCGTGTTATTCCAGTTCACCTGGATTCCTTCTGATCTGCTTCTCTTCACCTGGAAACAGTTTTACACATTCACTGTGTGTGTTGGAGTGTGAAATCTTCTTCATTTGTTGAGGCGAGACGACGTTCCTCCATCAGCATCACCTACAGGGAGAAACAGGAACAGTGTTGGTGACTCCGACTTTCAGAGACTAACGCACACAAAAACCAAAAACCTCAAATATCTGGCAGGTCTGTCTGAGGAAAATAATTAAAAGGTTAAACTGACTGGTAAAAGAATATATTTGTAGAACTGCTGGACTGAAATATGTCAAATTCTTAAGCAAAGACTAAAGTAAAACGCGACACACGGATGGAGGTGCAGCAGAGCTCTGAACTGTCATAGTCAAGTCAATCCAATTTCTACAAACACACACACACACACCTGCCCGCGCGCACACACACACACACACACACACAATTCAATCATGTTTCTGCTGCAGCCTGGGGGAACTTACTGTGGAAACCTCACTATAGTGGAAAATCACCTTTTCCATGTTATTTTGCTCAGAAGGACCTACAGAACACACACACACACACACACACACACACACACACACACACACACACACACCTCCCCTGACTAAATTTGCACAACGAACCAAGCGATCAGATTTTTTTTTTAACTCTTTGTGGTGCAGATCTCACACTTTCATGCCTATCCCAGCCAGAAGAGCCAGCAAAGGAAGCGACTTTTATGCAACCGTGGAAAATAAAATCTGGGCCTCAAACAGTTAAAAAGTGATTTTCATGACAACTGAAGGTTTCCTGTTGAAGTTTGACATCAACAGGAAACCAGATTCTGTCTAAAGCCTTATTGTACACAGCTTATAGAAAGAGACACAATAATACATCAAATCAATGGGAAAAACGATTCATCATTTAAATTACAGGTTGAAAACAAATCAAGCAGAATTGGATTTCTGTTTGGGTTTTTTTACAGTTTTGTTGTCAAAATATAATTTCTTAGAATCTTTCACCATCAATTTAAATCTTTCAGAACAAATAAAACATGATTGTTAGGAACCAAGTGACAAAAAGCAGTCACTAATATTATGCTTTTACCAATCCTTTTATTCTAATTTTGCTGTAAAATAATTTGTTTTTCTTTTGTTTGTTGAGTTTTTGTTTTGCATCCGTCATTTTGACCTCTGCTCATCGTTTTTATGTCATTTCCTCCTCTAGTTCTTGGTGCAGCGCCACCACAGGCGAGGAGGGGTACAGGTTTCTAAATTAGTTTGGTTGGTTTTACTGAAAATGTAACAAATGTTGCAATTTTGCTCCTCAATCGAACCGAATCTACGGGAATATCAGGTGTGAAATCAGCTTTAGTGGGCATAAACTTTTGAATTTGAAGAAATAATAAACAATAAATACATTTCTTTCAGTATTTTGGAGCTTACCAAACAGAAATAACTCTGTTGATCTAAACAGGGAACGAACCAATTTTAGGAATGTTCCTAATAAGATAAAACTGTCACAGTTTACAGAGGATGTCTGAATAAAATCTGAAGTTATTCAAGTTTCCAACAGAAACCTGAATAAAAAAACATGAAAGTACTTCAGAAGTGGACACAGTATTCAAAAACTGTACGCAAGTAAGAGTAGCACTACTTCAACATGTTTCTACTAAAATGAAAGTAAAAAGTAGCCATGCAAGAAATGACTCAACGGTTAAAAAGTATTTGGTGAAAGTGTATGTAAGTAATTGATCAAATTATCAATCATTTAATATTTAAAAATTACATCATCAGACGGACAAAGATATACAAATATAATCCAGAAATTTTACTCCAGTAAGAGAAGAAATATTACTTGAGTAAAACATTTTACTCCTAAAAGGACATTTTTTCCAACAAGTTACTTGAGAAAACGGAGCGAGTTACTGCAGAACTGTGTAATACTTTCTGAACCATTAGCTCTTGTGGCTAAAGCTCACATTAGCAATGAGAGCTTCTCAGTTGTAGAGTCCCACTGTGAGCTTCAGAGTGTCGTGAAAAGGTAAAATTATTTTGATCATCTTGTCCGAATGACTTGAACTGCGTCTCCTGAGTGTGTTTAGGAAAACCGGGCCGAGGATTTCTTCTCATAATTGTCTCGTTTATCATTTTATTACAGCTAGCTGTCCTCCAATAATTATCAGAAAATAATCACTGAATTATTTAAGGAGCCTCTCCATCACTGAGGATGGTGTGTGTGTGTGTGTGTGTGTGTGTGTTAGTTCTGCATTTAAATAGCATTAAGTAATCTCAAAAACAGGAAGCTAAATTGTCTGTGGATTTGTCGCTCATTTCTTTTGCCTTTTAAGATAATTTTACATATTTTTCTGCTGATTAAAAACAGAACATATATGTTGAAATTATAAATATTTATTTTAATTGATAGAAAAACAAATCTGAGGAATAAAACATGAGAAAATAGTCCTGGATAATTATATAAAGAAAGACGACAACATGGCTCCTGCTGGTGTGGGTGTTGCAGTTTCAGTCTTTCTGCATGGAGTTGGTCTCTCTGTGCATTCATGGTTTCTCTCTGGGTACTCCGGCTTCCTTATTGCGCTTAGTTTACACCTGATCTGCACCTTGGTTTAGTTTATAAATCACTGAAGCTAAAAATGAACCACTTTAGTTCTGGGTAACACATTTACAAAGAAAGTTTATTTTATCTTAAATGTATACAGTTTTGGCTTAATTACTGCTCTTACTGTGATTTTTCAGCAAATAGGATTTTTTTTATCTGTATGGTCAGGTTAACAATCGATTGCTAAATTAGTTGACTGTTATTTCAATAATTGATTAATCACGATTAATCGTTTCAGCCCCATTACAATCTGGGGTCACAAACGGCCCCTGAGCTGCACTTTGAACAGCCCTGATTTAAGGATGCAGGTATTTTTGTTCTTCGAGACAAATATGAGAAAACAACCAACTGATAGATCCATGATCCATGATGCTGATTAAAATCCTGTTCAGAACCAGTTTAACTCGTTTCTTTAAATTATTACTCTTCAAAAACACAAAATCTTACCAAGTATTTTGGTCTAGTTTCTAGTGCAAATATCTTAGAACATTATAAATAAGACTAAACTAATTTACAAATAACTTTTTAGCGAGACATACAAGCTTATTTTAGTAAATAATTCCTTAATATTGATGAATTATCAGTAATTAATGAGCTCCACTGGCAAATAATTTCACTTTTAAGAAGACATTTTCCTGTTGTGGAAGTGAAATAATCTGAGTGGAACTAGAACTGGGTTGCTAGGTAACGGGCTGGGCTTGGTTGGGGTTGCTAGGTAACGGCCTGTCGATTTTGAAATAAGTGAGATAATCTGCCAGTGGAACTAACACTTTTTATATCAACATAAAGGAATTATTTACTTAAAATAAACTCATTTCTCGCTAAAAAGTTACTTTTAAGTTAGTTTTGTCTTATTTCAAGTGTACTAAGATATTTTCATGGGGAACTAGTCCAAAAATACTTGGTAAGATTTTGTGTTTTTGCAGTGTAAAGACACTGTCCAGTTATTGTTTTCCATATTGGTTTCAAATGTAGAGACTAAATTTATCTGCTGGGGAAATGAGATTTATTTATGTTCTGTCAGAGGAAAAGTAAGACGTCTTCATCATCACAAAAACAAAACTCTTCTCTGCTTCTGTCGCTTGTGGAGTCGTCTGAACCCTCGCCTCCTCCCCCAACCCGCCCCGGACCCCGCTCTCTCTCTCTCTCTCTCGCCCGTCCTCAGGGCAGAAGTAAACCACGCCTTGAGGCCCTGCTCCCATTGTGCGCCCTCTGCTACTTCTGTTTGGGGCCTTTGTGCGCCGCTAATCAGCCGTGGGGCCATGCTTGGCCCCGAGTGTGTGTCTGTGCGTGTGCGTGAGTGTGTGTGTCTGTGTCCCTTGCCCTCATTACGTAGCCACACTGGGAGGCCAGCATGGGAAGTTTCTGCTGCACTACACCCCCTCCATCCCTCCATGCCTTCCACTCGCCGTCCGTCGCTGCCATCCTCCCCCTTCGCTCTGAGGCTTGGACACTTTGTGAGCTGAGCTGCACTTGTTTCACACAAACTTTTACTGTCATGCAGAGACGTTTTTCCACTGAGTTAATATACGTTTGTGTAGAGTGAGTGATAATTATGACAGTGAAATCGAGTCATTGTAGGTAGAAATAAAGGAAGAGTACATTTCTGATAAAAAACTGAAATTTGTACAGTGCAAATCCCAGAAACTAAAAACATTTGAAATTCTCAGAAATGTTCTAGAATAAGAACTTGGAAATGATTGAGCTCCAAGAGTCCAAATTTTGCTAGAGATTTTTTTTATTATTATTTTGCGCAAAATTTTCAAGGACATTTCTTAATTTTAAAAGTTTAAAATTTGAGAGAAATTTTTATATTAATTTCAGAAATTTGCTTGAAAAAAACTTGGCTTGGCTCTAAAAGTTAAACATTTTTGAAAATTAACGGATTTTGCTTGTTCAGATGTTTTCTGGGTTCATCTCTGGAAGACTTATCTGTAAATTGATTTATCTGTAAATTGATTTATCTGTAAATTGATTTTTCACTGTTTCTCTGTTCATTACGCCGCTTGTTTTGGACTCTTTTTGTTTTAATGAAGTTTCACTTTTTTTAAGGTCTCACTGTCGCTAGTGGTCTTTATTTGATAGTGAATAGAAAGGAAAGTGCATAATGACAGAAGGTCAAAGGTCACCAGGCCGGGAATCGAACCTGTGACGCTGTGCAGAACCTCTGCGCCACCACAGCAACCCGAAGTTTCACCCCGGAGTTTAATGATTTTTCTACCACCTGTCTGCGTTGGGTTCAGCTCAACAATAAAATTTAACAGATTAAAAAAAAAAAGTTTGCCATTCCTATTAATGTAGTTTATTCATGTTAATTGTACTTTTGTTTCATGTGTATTTTGTGTTTCCACATTTCAGTTTTACTGGGATGAAAATATTTTGTCGAACTTTAACTTGATTTACAGAAGATGATTTTTGAGGTTTATTTGACAGTAAATGTTTTGCTTTCTGAATACATTCAACAGTAAGTGAATTGTCTCTTCAATCAGTGTCAGTCTCTAAAAGCAGTCAGCTGGGCTCAGTGAACCATCCATTCATCCATTCATCCATTCATCCATTCACCCTCTTCGTGCCCCTTTACCCTCCTGTTCCCTTCCCTCTCTTCCTCTCCTTTACCTTTCTGTCATTTGTCATCCCTTCTTTTCAGGCGGCTGGCTCGGCTCTCATTTTCCTCCTGATGTATCACCTGCCTCTGGCTGAGTGTTTCTCTCTCATGAATCGGTTTGAGCCAATCAAACTCTCTCAGCTGAGTGACAGGGTGATCTATTCATGACTCATCATGACTTCACAGGAATTACACGGACCCCCGCGCCGTTCTTTCCAGTATACTCACCCTGACCCCAACAGCTGTTTCTCCTAGCTGAACTTTGAGCAGGTTGGGGTAGGTTTATGGGCGACACAAAACATTTTTTACACAAATTCATTCTTAAATACTGAGATTTTAGTCTGTTTTAGGGCGTCTTGTCTCTTTAAATCCAAATAAGCTGCTGCTGGCCACGCCCCCAAACTCAACCTTTACACTCGCACGTAATAATGACTGCAAACAGATGCACAATAACACAACCGTATATCTTTGAAAAGCAGCAGTGGAGCCTCCTGCACAACCAACAAGAATGCAGCAAGAGATTTTCAGATCTTAAGTCAACAACAAAACACTTTTGTTTTCCAGCAGCCATTGTACAAGTGTAAATTGATTAAAGTCTCTAAGATAAGAGTTATACCTGTTGAAACACAAACACATACACACAGTTATGGAGGATCTTCAGGTTCCAATGTGGGACTGACAATGTCCCTCCCTTCCTGAATCCTCCCCTCTTGGGTCTAGGTCACTAGCTTTGTCGACTTACTGACCCGTATTCATGCCACAACTCATAATGAGCCGCTACGATTGTTTCCATTTTCTCTCAAATATAAGTTAAGGGAGCTTGAGGAACTGCTTCAGAATGGAAATCATTTATAATCATATTTACTCTGTAAAGTTGCTCTGATGTTACTAAGAATCCACATGTTGAGGTAATGCATCGTTTTATTCACCAGGTTAACAAAATCTTTCCCCAAAGTTTCACACTAAACTTCCTGGAGCAGAAAACACATCACATGTAACATGATTGGTAAAGACCAACAACACTCACACCACAGAATTGGTTTATTGAATGTATAGAATGGACCAGAGCAGAAGTCCTGCAATCTGATGCTCAGCAGGGGGCCGCTGGGGCCGCAGTGGCAGTTCAGGCCGTTACAGGGGCCCAATAACCTCCTGACAAGTTCAGGAAGTTCAGCCGTGTTTAAAACAAAACTAACAATCTGGTATATTTTCAAATCCACAGACAAAGAAGATAAAAGGTGAATCACTTAGAGGTGCAGCTTTGATGAAGGATAAATTATCTCAAGTTTATCAAAACTAAAACTGTACGATGGAAAATGGATGAATTGAGGAACAGCTTTTAGAATTTGAAAAATTGTTTTTACAAACACAATATGGAAGCATTAGAGGATTATGCAAAGCAGCTGTGACCTCAAAGTATTAATTAAATGTTTTGTAACTGTAATTAGTAAACAGAATAACTGTGTTTTCCAACGTTTGTGTATCGCAGTAAAAAAGAATAAACTCCAATAATAATGACTCAAGGATTCATAAACTATGATAAAAAAATATATAATTTTATTCAAAATTCAGTCAAAAAAGGGTTCAGTGAAAGTAGGACAAGTTTATCCGAATTTAAAATACTTTGTGTCACAATTTCTCTGTATTTAATTTAATAGTACAAATATCAGTTTTAAAGAATTTTATCAAATTAATCATGACCACATTTCAACTTTATAAGCTTGAAATGTGAATATAAACATTTTCAAAATTAAATTAATAATTTTTTAATGTTAAACCAAACATGTCTAAAGATTCTGTTTTACAGATTTTCATATTCAGGCTGTTTTGTTTTATTCGTTTTCTAATGAAAGAAACTGATTTGGAATAAAATATTATTTTGTCTGATTTTGTTATTTGTTATTTATATGAATTATTGCCCTTAAAATATCAACATTTCCACTTAACTTTATATTTTGGTCCATCTGATGGTGTAATTTTTACATATTCAGTACTTTTTACCCAAATACTTTTTATTCTTACTTGAGTAAAATATGTTGAAGTAGTGCTACTTTTACTTGAGTATAATCTTTGGCCAGTCTGCCCTTCATCGGTTATTATTATGTTTCTGTATTTAACAATGTTTCTGTTTGGGAGGTTGATTGATGTTTAGTTGCTAGAAAAGTTTTTGTTTTCTTCAAACTACCGTATTTTCCGCACTATAAGGCGCACCGCATTATAAGGCGCACCTTCAATGAATGGCCTATTTTAAAACTTTTTTCATATATAAGGCGCACCGCATTATAAGGCGCATAGAATAGACCCTACAGTAGAGGCTGGGGTTACGTTATGCATCCATTAGATGGAACTGCGATAAAGGGAATGTCGACAAAATAGTCAGATAGGTCAGTCAAACTTTATTAATAGATTACAAACCAGCGTTCTGAAAACTCCGTTCATTCCCAAAATGAACAGCTGTTGCTTCCTCCACTTCCGCACCATTGATTGTTCATGTTAAATTCTCTCTCTGCTGCTCTATGGGCTCTTTGCACCTCAGCTTAATGATGTACATCGAGCCGAAGCCCCGACAATAATCTGGAGAAAGGTTTTAACATGTTCGCCTTGTTATGAAGGTGAGTTTTACTTTCTTTAAACTTTGTGGCTAACATTAGCTTTAGCTTATGCTAGACATTTTTCTTGTAAAAATGTGCTATCTAAGTATCTAAACATTTTTCATAATTCATTAACGGACAATGTTTTTACCTTATGTTCAAGTATATTACGTGGTTTATTGTCGTTAGTGTCAGAGACCAAGTAACGGGGATTTTACGGTTCAGGCTTTTTGCTTCTGAAGCACAACGAGCCCATAGCTTAGCATTAGCTCTGGTGTCGGAGTTCTAGTTCAGCTGACGGTTCAGGTTCAAAGTTATTGCTTTTAGAAAAATATGGCCGTGTTCCTTAAGGTCTCCGTGTTATTTCGCTTTATTAGTTTTGCATGCTTCTTGTGAAGCAGGACGGTGTTTACAGCAGTTTGTACAGGCGGATCAGTAGCTCGGCTGTCTGGCTCTGGTCTGCTCTCTGGTTCCCATAAACTCTTTCAGGCTGAATACAGAAGTGATTCCATGGAAATAACACAGGAAGCTCCTTTACCTTTAGGCTGAAGAAGCTGATCCGGAGTGAAGTGAAGGCTGTAAACTTTGCTGTGCTGCGTTAGCTTTAACTGGTAGACGAATATTTACAAGCCACCGTCTTCTTAATTCAGGATCGTTTGGAAATCCATGAAAACTTAAAAGCCCATTATATTAGGAAGACAGTAATGTTCATAGTATTGTTTTATTTGCGTCTGAAATAAGACTTTGTCTTTTCTAGCTGTCATGGTAACTCAAAGCAAAAAAAGAGAGCCGCATTTGCGCATGCGGTTGTGACGTCAGCGCGGCAGGTGCAAAGAGCCCATTCCCGTGTTCTACTGTGTGACTGATCGCCTTGAGCTTAAACTCTGCGTTGTAAGCATGTCTCTTAATAGGAGCCATTTTGGTCTTTACACAAAACCCAGCTTGCACTGCTGGCTGCATCGGCGGCTGCTTTCCCCCATTTCTTCTTCTACGGGGAAAATGAAGTTGGCGTCTGCTTTTCTCCGTTTCTTCTTCTACGGGGGGAAATGAAGTTGGCGTCTGCTTTCCTCCGTTTCTTCCTCTACGGGGAAAATAAAGTCTGTGTCTGCTTTCCCGTTTCTTCTTCCACGGGGGAAAATAAAGTCGGCGGCTGCTTACCGTAGTTGCAAGACCTGTTGTGGCTCAATATTGGTCCATTTATAAGGCGCACCGGATTATAAGGCGCACTGTCGGCTTTTGAGAAAATTGAAGGTTTTTAGGTGCGCCTTATAGTGCGGAAAATACGGTACTCCTTTTCATTCAAAAAAATAAAATTCCAATTTTCCTCTTGCATAATTTCTGGAATATCAGCCTCGTTTCGTCTGTCACACTGAGACAAACACGATTCCTGAATCGGTGTACAAAACAGATTTAATGCCAGATTTCTACTCCGTCTTCAAAGATCAGCTTCACATCTTTAATCTATAAGAAAGTCTCCAATATTGGCAGAGCCTCTGCGTGTTTGCTCTGCTAAGTGCTTACATGTTCCTGATTATTGCAGACAGATTGCTCTTCAAGTGGGGCTTTAACTTTGGAATCGTATTGTATTTGTAATATCTTAAAAGCGACTCTATTATGGTGTTAAGGAAGTGTCGAAAACGGGCAAATAAAAAAGGCTAAAACCTCCCACTTTGTTCTAATGCAGGACAAATACAGAGATTTAAACGTTTCAATGCATTTTCAAACATCTGGATAAAAACTGGCACATTTTGTTCTCCATGCTGGAACAATAAAGCCGAGATTTGAAGTCGTAATTTGAGAGCTGAGCATGAGAATCTCAGAGGAGAATAAAAATGAAAACCTGAACAGCTAAAGAACTTTATATATTTCTCTGCAGATAATTTCAGTCAGGAAATCACCAGATATGAAACGACTCAAACAACAAAATGAAAGAGAAGAAGAACTATTTTGTCTAGTTTCTAGTTCAAATACTTTAGCACACTTGAAATAAAATAAAATAACTTAAAAGTAACTTCTAAAACATGAATGTTCTTATTTTAAGGCAACAATTCTTGAATATAGTTTTTCTAAGTAATAGATCCACTGGCAGATTTTCTCACTTGGTGGGATGGTGGTGGTTTTCTGGGTTATGGTGGTGACAGAAGGCTGATTTTGTAACCATCTTTATGTGGCTCTGAAGGTTCAGGTCAGAGTTCATCACTACACCTGAATTTCAGCCTGATATTTAGTTTTTATCAGTAGTAACTGAAGCTGTTCTGATCGTTCCTCTTTAGGTCCAAACATATTAACTTCAGTTTGTTTTGCCCCAGTTCTCCCAGTTCTCCCACCCAGTTTTATACACTTTCTTAAGTTAAAGAAAAAAACCGAGAGGCAAGAATTGGGGTAACTTGCTAGCTAGTTCCGTTGCACTTAGCGCCGTTTCTTCTTCTTTGTTTTAATGGCTGTTAGCAAACAACTAATGGAAACATTACTGCCACCAGCTGGTAAGGATAGTGGACTACATTTTATTGGCGGCAAGTAAGAGTGGCACTACTTCAATATATTTTTACTCAAGTAAAAGTAAAAAGTAGAGATGGTTACATTTACTTGTGTAACTTTGTTGAAAAAAAATTTACTTTAGGAGTATTTTTACTACGCTGTACTTTTTACTCTTAACTGAGTGAAATTTCTCCCAATTTTCTTCCCACTGAATGAAAAGCAAACATGTTTTTTATTGAAGGAAACTGATTTAGAAGCATTTTCCTTTTTCTGATTTTGTTATTTTTTGTTATTTATATGAATTATTGTAATTAAAATATCAACATTTTAACTTAACTTTACATTTTAGTCCATCTGATGATGTCATTTTTAAATTTTAAATCAGTTAATCTGTACTTTTTTACTCTTACTTGAGTAATTTCTTGGTCAACTACTTTTTACTTTTACTTGAGTAATAACATGTTGAAGTAGTGCTACTCTTCCTTGAGTACCTCTGCATATAGCTGCTGATTTGAGTCGTGTATTTGGTGTTTTTCTGGGTTTTCTCTGAGATTTCACAGCAGACGAAAGTGAGCAGAGTTTGAGGAGTGAGGAAGGAAGGAAGGTGGAGAGAAGAAAGAAGAACACTTCAGATTCTTGTTTTATTCCCTCCAAACTTGTAATGTAGGTTTGATTAGCAAGCATGTAATGTACTTTTCCCCCACGGCTGGAGACGGAGCAGCGGGGGGAGGCGGAGGCCAGGCGGAGTGGGATGGAGGCAGAGGTATAGCAGGAAGGAGGAGGAGGAGGCATATAGGCTGCCATCTCAGCAGGTCTCCCCCCCTCCACTGCGCCTCCTACATTTTATTTCTCCATGTCTTCAAAACAAGATGCACCCCCCCCTCTTTAAAACCTAACATCACCTCTGTCTAGGCACACACACTGCACCCTAATTCCCCTCCTATAGCTGCACCATGCTGGGTAAGTGCAGGGTGTGGGTGGGGTAGGAGGAGGTTGGAGGTCACAAGCAGGAAGAGTTTTTCTTTTCTGGGGTCGGATTGAGCGGGGGTGAGGAGTTGCCTCCCCACTAACAAGTTGGATGTCTGCATGCAGGAAGTTGTTTGTGCGTCGACACAAAGCCAGTTTGTTTGAATCCAGCAGGGAAAAGTCAGCCGTGTTGACACTCAGCTGGTTTAAGGGTTAAAGGCTAACGAAAATGTCGAGGCAGCATCCGCCCAAGTCTCGCTTTTTAGGAACTAAAGAGTCATCAGGAAAATCAGGTTAAAAATTACACCTGAACATCAGCTGTACACTGCAAAAACACAAAATCTTACCAAGTAATTTTGGTCTAGTTTCTAATGCAAATGTTAGTACATTGGAAATAAGACAAAACTAATTCATACGTAACTTTTCTGCAAGATAAGAGATTGTTTTAAATCAATCCCTTAATTACTTAATTATAAGAACCAGAACTTTTTCATCAATATTCAAGAATGACTTGACTTAAAACAAGTTTCTATGTCTTGCTGAAAAGTCATCTATTAGTTAGTTTTGTCTTTTTTAAAGTGTACTAAGATATTTGCACTAAAATTTAGACCAAAAATACTTTGCAAGACTTTGCGTTTTTGCAGTGATCTTTATTAAAATATCATTCTTAAGTCCTTTATACTATAAAAAACCAGCTGTATTTATTTATTTATTTCACTTCTAACATGACATTTTTCCTGTTATAAATGAAATTATCTGCCAATAGAACTAAAACGTTTTCATCAATATTAGGAATTATTTACTTAAAGCAAGTTCCTACATCTTGCTCAAAAGTTACGTGTAAGTTAGTTTTGTCTTATTTCATGTGTACTAAAATATTTGAACTAGAAAGTAGACCAAATTGGTAAGATTTAGTGTTTTTGCAGTGATAACTGTAAAGCTAACCAAACCTCCTGGCTCTCTAAAGCTAAATATCTGTAAAACAGATGCAGTAGCTGAGCACCAAACGAGGCGTTTCCCATCATGCCTCCCGTCAGAGCCGGTCGGCGCTTCCTGTTCCCCGTCTCCCTGGCTGCGCTGTCGGCTCAGGCTGTGAGCAGAGCGACGTTAATGTGTGGAGACACCTGACAAGCCGGCTGGCCTTTAGGGCTCAGCCTAATCACTCCGGACCCGAACCCATCGGGAGTTAAACCCGCAAAACCAAACAGTCGCTGTGGGAGCCGGCTGGCGTCTGCAAGAGGCAGCGAAAGGAGCGGAAACATTCTGACAGAAGAAGAGAAAATACAGAATCTGCATCTAAACGTCCAACATTCAAACTCTGATCCTCAGAGAAACATTTTCACTTAAAAATCATAAAACAAAAGGCTTCCTCAGACAAATAAAAACATGGATGCACTGCAAAAACACAAAATATTACCAAATATTATTGGTTTAGTTTTGTAGTACATATGGAATAAAATTAAACGAACTTACAAGTAACTTGTTAGGAATTAGTTTTAAGTGAATAATGCATTAATATTGATGAAAAAGTTCCAGTTCCATTGGTATTTTACTTCACATTTTCCCAGTTCATCCATCCATCCATCCATTTTCCGTTCACCCTTGTCCCTAATGGGGTCGGGAGGGTTGCTGGTGCCTATCCCCAGCTACATTCCGGGCGAGAGGCGGGGTACACCCCGGACAGGTCGCCAGTCTGTCGCAGGGCAACACAGAGACATACAGGACAAACAACCATTCACACACACACTCACACCTAGGGAGAATTTAGAGAAACCAATTGACCTGACAGTCATGTTTTTGGACTGTGGGAGGAAGCCGGAGTACCCGGAGAGAACCCACGCATGCACAGGGAGAACATGCAAACCCCATGCAGAAAGACCCCGGCCGGGAATCGAACCCAGGACCTTCTTGCTGCAAGGCAACAGTGCTACCAACTGCGCCACTGTGCAGCCCTTTACCCAGTTCATAAATGGAATAATCTGCCAGCGAAACGAATATTTTTCCACAAATATTAATGAATCATTTACTTAAAACAAGCTCCTATAACTTACTGAAAAGTTACTAATAATTTAGTTTTGTCTTATTTTATAGAAACTAAACTAAAATTACTTGGTAAGATTTTGTGTTTTTGAATTTATCGTATCGTTTATCAAGTATCGTGATACATTCATTGATAAGATTTTGATTTATCGTTTTTGCAGTAAATTCCAATTAATAATGTTTTTAAAAAAACTAAAACTGTCCTTATTGTCAGGATTGTTATTTTTACCATTTTCTCCACAGTTTGTTCAATAAAGGTGTATAAATAAATGAGAAAATATGATTAAATGCAGAAACTAGAAGTTTTGTGGGGCTATAATTGCTGTGACCTTAAAAAACAAGTAATACATTTGTTTTTTTTGTCACTTTTATTATCACCATAGTACCACAAAATATTGTGATTAAACTTTACGTCCCAGACAGAGGCATAGAAAGAAATGATATATAACAACTTAAATAGAGCTTAGCTCCAAGAGGCTAGAAATCGCATCAGAAATGTCTTTGCAGCATGTTAGCGCTAACATTAAAGCTCTTTTTCACCCTTTAAAATACTGTACTAATTCAAAATGAATGGGGATTTTCCAGTGTTTAAAGTACAGTAGCTTGTTAACTCTGGTATCTGTTCAGCCACACAGGGCCCCTCGCCACTCTGCCCCTCTCTCCAGATGCCCTCATTAATTTTAGATTGGCTCTAAATGAGTCTCCTTCATCGCACCCGAGGTTTTCTAAATTAGATTCATTTATATTTAAATTGTGAAACAGGCGTGGTTAATGAGAGAATCGTTATTTTTGGGGGTTATTTCAGATATGCTGATAGTTTGGCTGTGTGAACTTAAACCACCAGAGAAGGCTCACATGTAGCGAGGCCTGCAGTGTGTCAGCTTCTACTTCTGTTTTCTATGTTTTAAAGATGCTAATGAGAATGTAGCAGAATAAACGCTACATACAAATAATAATTAAAGGTGACATACTAAACATCCTTAATCAGTCTAGAATAGGTTTATGAACAATATTAAACATGTTCTTTACATCTTTTGTACCAAATCATTAGATACTGAGATTTCTATGACTGAGTATACAAGGAAATAAAAATATGTTACAAGAATAAAGTCGAAATATTCCAAGAAAAAAAAAATCATATACAACTTCATTCTCGTAATTTTATGACTGTATTCTTAGCATTTTTATTTTCTTAATATGGCAGCTACAACTCACCGTTTACACTCACACGTGAAAATGGCTGCAAACAGATGCGTAATTATACAACCATACATCTTTGAAAAGCAGAAGAGGAGCCTCCTGCACAACCAACCAGAAATCAGCAAGTGCTTTCTGGATGGTAAGACATCAGCAAAACTCTTGTCTTTTCCAGCAGCCATTGTACAGCGCATACAGCGGTAAAACCAGGGAGAAGTCGGAGAAGAAAAAGTCAAAATTTGGAGATTAAAGTCAGAATTCTGAGATTAAAATCATCAACAAAACTCTTGTCTTTTCCAGCAGCCTTTGTACAGCGCAGAGCCAGTGCGAGCTCCGCTTGAGTCGCTTAGTAACAGCTTGCGGTTGCTAGGCAACAGGTCTCCGCCTACTAATTTGTGCTGTTACATTTGGAAGGTTTTTGAAACAGCTAATTTTCCAAAGACCAAAAAACATGAACTTATGACCAAAAAACAGGCTGGCTGCTTTTTTAAGCGCCTGTGTTGTTTTTATAAGCAGTAGAGATCCAGATATACGTATAAAAAAGAACAATATGTGAATTTTGCATAATAGATCCGGTTTAAGAAAAGCTGTTTTTGTGTCCTTTCTGTCAGAATTAAGGTGAGTCCATAAACACAACCCTCGTTTGTTTCTTCTTTTAACACCTAATGTGTCGTTTCCAGCACATTTGTGCATTTTGCTGCTCCACATGTGCTAAAGAGCAGATCATCAGACTCATGTTGACCTAACAAGTGCCTCCATCAACACACGACGGAGCAGCAGGACGCCTCTTAAAAATAAACTGCTGAAAATGCCACATCTGAGAAATAAAGAACATGAGCAGGAATCCCACCCACCCCACTCACTCATAAAAATGCCAAATCGCTTTACAGCTGTACGTCTCCTCACAAGGCGTCCCATAGCAACCCCCCCGGCTTCTCCCGTCAGGAATCTGCTGTTAGGAATCTAAGTGCCAGGCGTTTAAAACCTGAGGAATGCTATTGTTCTGGTCACAGCTGCAGGACCGCTGGCCCGGCTGCTGCTGGGGCCAGGAGGAAGGAGGGCGGGGGCCACGAGGTGTGAAACAGACAACTTTACGTGTTTTAGCGCTCTGTGGTCTCATGACAAAGCAGCAAATAGTTGACAGCAAGTCGACACATTCCTCCTGGCCTGGACGTTTACAGTGGCTCCATAACCTTTGAACTTTGCTCAATTTTGTCAAATTGCCAACACAAGGTTCAGTGTGTTTACTAGGATTTTATGTGCTAGAATTAAAATGTGGCAGATATGTGTGTTTAACCTACGCAAGAGGATTAGGGACACTAAAAAAAAAATCTGACTTTAATGACTGAATTCGGAGGTTTTTTCTAATAATTTTGACTTTTGATCTCAGAAAATTGAAGTCAAAATTCTGAGACAAAAGTCAGAATTCAAAGATTAAAGTCAGAATTTGGGGGGAAGAAAGTAAATATTCTGAAATTAAAGTCAGAATTTGGAGAAAAAGTTAGAATTCAGTTTTTTTCCAGTTGCTCTGATCCTCTTCAATATTAACCCCTTTCACACCAACATAACAGAAAAAAATCCCCTTTGATCTCTGGTTCAAATGAGACTGAAATGTAACTCTTTTGCCTGCATACTGGAAAACTAGCACACATTGTGTAATGTAGGGTGATGGCAGCGTCATGCAGTGGGGATGCTTTAACTGAGTTTAGAAGACGACAAATGGAGCAAAATACAATCAGTTGTGTGATTGTAAGGCGAACACATATGAAAAGATCAAAGGTCATTTTACAAGGCGTTCCATTTTAGAATCCTGATTCGACATGTCAACACTCAGTCTGCTGAGAAAACGCCGTGTTGAAGCCAGAGGAGGAAGAGGATGATGAAGACACTTGTAGCAGAAAGAGGATCCTTGTTGGTGATGCTCCTGTTTCTCGTTCATCACAGCGAGAAGGAAGAGATTCTCTGTCTCGTTGGAAATTACCACCCAGCTGCTGGTTGGAACAATGCCTGGCCTTTTTCCAAACACTTCATAAACACTGAGCCACGCTCAGTTTGGAGCGCAGCGGAAGCTGGGCACGAATGCTGCCCTCCGAGGCACTGCTGTGTGTGTGTGTGTGTGTGTGTGTGGGTGTGTGGGTGTGTGTGTGGGTGTGATGTACCTACCTGGTCCCAGTTTCTGCCGTCTGGTTCAATCGCTGCCAGGGCGTGTCTTTAATCTCATGTTACGTAACTGGAAAAGAATAAAAACAAAGTGAGAAACCGACTCATGAATTTGTATCCACACTGCAAAAACTCAAAATATTACCAAGTATTTTTGATCTAGTTTCTATCTTAGTTCACGTAAAATGAGACAAAACTAACTTCTAAGTAACTTTTCAGCAAGATATACAGTAGTAGCTTGTTTTAGGTCAATATTCTTGTTTCACTGGCAGATTATTTCGCTTATAAAGTGGGAAAAACATTTTGTTATGAGTGAAAACCTGCCAGTGAAACTAGGACTTTTCATCAGTATTGACCTAAAACAAGCTTCTACGTCTCTCTGAAAAGTTACTTAGAAGTTTGTTTTGTCTTATTTTAAGTGAACTAAGATATTTGCACTAGAAACTAAATCAAAAATACTTGGTAATACTTTGAGTTTTTGCAGTGAAAAAGAAAAGATCATGAAAATAAATATGAATCCTATGGTTCAAAATTATTAAATGAATTGGCAATTTTAGTGCAAAAACATTATTATTAACCATGGTGGCCATCTTGGGAAAAAAACACAGTAAATATGATTTCTGTGGGTCCAGTGTATGATTGGACACCAAAAGTACTAATCTGTGATAAATATTAGCAAATTCAGTGGAAACATACGTCTTCCTTGAAAAATGGCTGCCACCTTGAATTTTTCAAATCAAATCAAATCAAATTTTATTTGTATAGCACATTTCAGCAGCAAGCATTTCAAAGTGCTTTACATCATATCAAACAGAAACACAATGCAACATAGAATCAACAATCAAAACATCACAGTGTCTAATTTATTTATTTATTTAGTTCCCAAAAAGCAAAGACCCTGGGAACATTTGTGCCCAGTTGGGTTCTTTCATCCACATGTGGAAGATTTTGCTGAAACTCTGAATTATGTGCGGCGCCATAAAGACAAACAGAAAGCCCTGATTGCCACCTGTACATTTATTTCTGAGGCGTGATCAGATCACAAAGCGCGTTTCTGCGGTATTTATCAGCGAAGCTGTGGGTGAATTCACAGATAGGAGACGGATTTATAAAACACTCAGCCTTGGTGAAAAGCTGCTGAGACTAAAAGGTCAGAGATCGTTGTGAATCCTTGTGCGCTCACAATGGCTCCCAGTGTTTCCTGATCCAAGGTTGTGTTACCAGGCAACAAATACAGTTCAGGGCGAGTAACTTGCTGACCCCCCCTCCCCCCCAGTGAACTGTATCAAAGTTTCTTTGCAGAAAGTTGAGGCTGAGGCTTGAATTTATGTAAACGTACGGCTAAACTACGAGAAATAGTCTGAAAATTCTCCTTGCAGACACAGAGCCACTGCTGCAGTGGAAACACACAAACTGAGCCCCTTCCTCCTTTAATTCATCTGAATAGTTTGCACCAAGTCACCCCCATTGCACTGCCCCAAAATAAAATAAAAAATTAACAGAAATAAACAGAAACATACGCAGCGACATAAAGGTGTATAATACATAAACTACTGATCGTTTATGTATTTATAGTTTAACAGGAAACATTTGATAAATGCAGTAAAGTCCATTTAATGTTAAATTATAAAAACTGATTAAAAAGTAAAGATGTATATTCTTTTTTTGCAAAAAATGTAACCCTTATTGAGTAAATTTATTCATTGGGGGAAAAAACACAAATAATTATTTGCATAAAAAGGATTTAGAGCAACTTATGCTTTACTTTTTTTTACTATAATCCAAATGTTGGTGAATTTAATTACTAATCCATGACTTCCTTCTGTAAACTTTATGAATAAATATAATGTGATACAGAGATCATTTCATTAGCCACATTTAAAAATGGGAAAGACAAGAGAACATGAAGTTTAAGGAAGTCTCTGTGTTGATCTTTATGAGTTAGGATTAATCTACATGAGAACAGCTGCAGGGCTGCATTTCCATCTGCAATCAGAGAATTTATTAAAATTAATAAAGTAAAATTAGTGAGTCTATTGAAAACTATCAGATCTGATTAGAAACAAATAATCACATTTGATCTTAACTGTATATTTTGGCCCGTCTGATGATGTAATTTTTAAATATTAAATGATTGATAATTTGATCAGTTACTCAGTATAATTGAATAGAGTTTTTTCTAAATACTATTTTTTGAGAATGTAAAAGTCTAAATCAGTTATTTTTTGCTTATAAATCGCTCCAGGAATGGAAATATTTAAACTATTAACACTAAAATAAAAATGTGACAGCAGGTGAAACTGCATAAACTGTTTCGTTTGAACGATTTTAAAGTGAGACGATGCACAAAGCAAACAAACAGTTGAGCATCGAAATGAAACCTTTTCTGAAACTAACTGAACTGAACTTCAAAATGAGTGATATTACCTGCAATAACAAATCAAATCTTTACATTTCTGAAGCATTTTTCCTGTTCTTCCTTCCCATTGTCTTTTTTCCAGCTGGTTTATCCATTATGACATAATTATATATAAACTGTTTGCATCCAGATGAGGTTCACCTGAGAGCCCAGAAATGTCCTGGGCCGTCTGCAAAGCGTGCGGCTGCTTGGTGAGACAAACTTTCTAATAACAGAAAACGTTACATGTTTTCCGTATATCCATTTGACTTTCAAATGGTGCAACAGACTCCAGTAACACCAGAGCAACAAAGATGGTGTACAAACAGGAGGTCTCACTTTGACACAAACGGTCAGCGTCTTTGTCTGGTGCATTTTATTTGTTAAAATAATTTGTTTTTTCTTCAGTGAGGTTAATGACAGTGAGTACAAAATCCAGAAATGTTGCTGAAGTAAGAGTAGTGATACTTCATGATAGTAATAAGTAAAAGTAAAATAAAAATATTCCTAAAAGTAAATTCTTTCCAAAAGTTTCTCCAGTAAATGTAACAACTGTGAAGTTCCCTGCATTGTCTGACTCACAGAGTGTTTATGAATCACCGCCAGTGAAGTGAGCTGCTGATTTGTTGCTAACTTTACTGAGACGACAGGCAGATGTGGTGCAGATTCCAGCTGTGTTTGTGTCAGAGCGGAGCAGTAAATATATGTAATCTTTGGTTTATGACTGATTATGTATGAGACTATTTTTTGCTAGTTTTAAATTTTAACTCTAATTACTTTTTATTTTTGTCTGATTTGTTAATTTATGATTGTGGATGTAACAGATTTGAGAGAAATATGACAAACATAATATATGTATATGAAAGCATTGAAGTATTTATTATGTTTATTTTTGGAAAAAATATAATTTGAAACTGTTTGTTCTGCTTGAATTTGTTATTTGTTTATTTTCGCCCCTTTTAGGCTATAAATACCAGAGTTTGGACATAACTTCGTAATTTGATAACATAAATTTAAATATTAAATCAGATGTTCTGGTCAGTTACTCTGTCCTAAATCAACGTTTTTATCAAACATTTTGATAAAAAGGCTGATTTAATTTTACTTCAGTAAAACCAAAGTAATACTACTCTTACTTCAGTACCTCTGGTTTTATATTTATGGTTTTAATAGTTTTATGAATGTTTATCTTTCAGTAAAGATTGTGCCTAAGATATAAACTCAATATTACAAATGAACAAATAAGAAAAGTGTTATTAAGAATTCACTGGATTTAAGTTTAGTTGTGGTTTAAAGCATCATGAAAACATAAAAACATTAAATAGTCATCAATTGTGAAATCAGTAACAAATATTATAATTTAAATGCCAT
This sequence comes from Xiphophorus couchianus, assembly GCF_001444195.1. Taxonomy (NCBI): domain Eukaryota; kingdom Metazoa; phylum Chordata; class Actinopteri; order Cyprinodontiformes; family Poeciliidae; genus Xiphophorus; species Xiphophorus couchianus. Next base: position 32,285,704 of record NC_040236.1, read on the forward strand.
CATTGAAATCATCGATAAACATCAAATATGTTGATTTGTGCTTCATTTATTATGTTCAAAAGCCGCACTAATCTGATGTGTTTTTAGTCTGGATGTAAAGGAGCTCAGTGTTTCAACTATGTTTCAGATTTTTTTGTTCCAGATTTGTTCAGTGATTTAAAAACTAACAGTATTTTAAAGTTTATTCTCTGACTGTAGAACTGGGTGATGTGCTCTAACTTCCTGGTTTTAGTCAGAACTAGAGCAGCAGCGTTCTGGATCAGATGATTGATTTGTTTGTCAGACCTGTGAAGACGCTGCTGCTATAATGAATGCAACCAAACACAAACGCATCGATGAGTTTCTCTAGATCAGGGGTGTCCAAACGTTTTGCATCATTTAACAGAATCCCAAAGTTGAAAATACTCAGCGGCCATATTTGAGACTTTTTAAAAAATCTTTTCTGCAACAAATTAAGCAATAAAGAAGAAAGTTATCATCTTAATTAATTTTTTAAGACTTTTTTTTCCCAGTTTATTCAGTCTAGAAGTAAACTGGCCTGTTCCAACAACAAAAACAAGAACGTTTTCCAAAGAAAGGTTTAATAGAAGAATTAATGTGGTCTAGTCCTGTTTCAGTGAAATGTCACTGGATGTTTTCGCCTTACTTACTATGAAATTAAAATGAAAACAAACACAACTATTAAAAAATACTTCATGCCTAATACTTTCCATTAAAGAAGAATTCAACTGAACAATTTCCTGCTGAAAAGTGACAAAAGAACCCACCTTGGGCCCATTCCTTTAACTGCAGTCATGAAATTGTTTCAAGGGCCACAAATGGCCCCCAGACCGCACTTTGGACAACCCTGCTCTAGATTTTACTCTGACATCAGTCCTCTAATCCTGGAAATGTTCCTCAGGCGATAAAAGGCCGACTTTGTAACCGTCTTTATGTGGCTCTGAATGTCCATAGTTTCTTCTTCATATAAAAGTCATTAAGTTTCAAATTAAACTCAGATCAACAGAATGTGCATGTCCCTCTCTGTGCTTCTGCATCTGTAAAACCCTGTGCTAACATGTAGGCGTGTGTGTGTGTGTGTGTTTTAACAGCAGAGGGCCCCCAGAACTGGACTCCATCACTTCCAGCTGGATTGTGGGTAGCAGGGAGAGCTGGGAGCGGGTTTGGGGTCGGGCTTTGTTTGTTCCTGTGTGCTGACATCACCGTGCTGATGGCACCAAATCCCCGTTCCCCTGCACACAGCACTTTCTATACAAAACAGCAACACACACACACACACACCAACACACACACGCCGTGGCACATGGTACGAGTAATGCCAACTAGGCCAAAAAGAAAACCAGCTTTCTTTTTTTAACAGACATCCATGAATGCACATATGCTCAGCTAACGGGCGGTTCTGTCTATATTTGGGTTTTTGCTGAAACTTTAAATGAGTTTAAAGGAGTTCAGGAAGGAGGAGCCACATGAGCCCTGACTCTCAGTCACTTCTACCAAACAAACTCAGGACATCATTTTTAAAAAAATCAATCATTTGAAAGATTTCTGATTAATTCATGCATATTTGAAGGAATAAGCAAAGTTTTTCATTCAAAAAATGTTTTTTTAAAACTTAGACAATAATTAAGCTTAAATGATTCAGATAATAATTATCCACAGCAGTTTTTACCTTCGTTTAGTGAAAGACTGAATGTTAAAACAGTGTTTTGAAGTGGAAGCAGAACCAGTGAGTGTTTAAGTCAGCTTTCTAAATAATCAGATGATGGCCAGTCATTTTCTATTGTTTATAAAAAATAACTCTTTTTATACGTTTTTAACTTTCCATAATGACTTTTTGCAGGTGAGAGAAAATATGAAAGGGAGAGGATGATAATCATGAAATGAAACTGAAAAATGAAGCACAAGAAAAACAGGAATGTTTTAAAATTAAGAGTTTTGATCAAAGCAAATTATTGTTGAAAGTTTTTATACATATGGGGAAAATTTTCATCACAACCTTGTAGTGTTTATTTTCTCTTGTTCAACCAATGAGGGATAATAAGCCACTTAGGGTTAAAAACAATAAAACGAGATTTTAGGAATAGTTTTGGAAAAAATAAAGATTCCTGCTTTTGTTATTGCAAATAAACATTCAACAAACAACAAATTGTGTTTCAAAGAATTATAATAATTTAATTCAAGTTTGATTTCTCAAAATAATCAGTTTCACGTCAAAAAAGCAATAAAAGAGTCTCAAAGAAAAGTTTTATGAATCTGCGTTTATAGATCTATTTCAGACAGATTGGTTCTCCTTTCCATGAATTTAAAAATGAAGGAAAAATTGTATTTTCATAATATTAATGATTTAAAGAGACGAAAAACAATGTATCTGTGAATCTTTACAACATTTTATTTGCACAGTTTCATATAAAATCTGGACTTCTGACTGTCCAAGTTTCTAAAACTTGTGGATGAATTTCTGATTTTAACTGAATGAAAATCTTCTAGTATTTTATACTGATGATAAAAAGTTGAGTTTAACTCGTACTTACATGCCACAAAAATCTTTACTCTTATTTCAAAGAGTTTCTTTTATTTGTTAAAGAAATAGACAACAAAAATTAAGGTGCAATAACTGGAACTGAAAACGAGGGAAAAAGTCATTAATGTCGACAGAAAAACTTTAAAAGACCTTCAGAAAACTAAATAAATATTCACCTTCTAATGACTAAAGACAGATCTAAAATATTATTATTTTTAAACTATTTCATTGTAATTTGCCGAGTTCAGGGAGTTGATGTCGTACATGTGTTTGCTCATAATCTGCCTGTCTTTACATAACCTGGTTAAATATTAACCCAGAGCTTTTCTCCTTCACTTTACTGGCTCTTTGGTATGCATGCAGCCCAGCGAGAGGCGGGGCCAGGCGCACACACTTCCTCTCAGCCAACAGGAAACTGGGACATTTTTTCCTCTTATAATGATTATTGTTTTTTTAATGTTATAAACACAAAACCTCATTTTGACCTTTTTTTCTCCAATGAAAAACATTCTCAAGGTTAAACATTTGACCTCAAAGTGTCCACTAGGGGCTGGTGAATTATTGCATTGTTTATAATTTATTGTGATAAATTTCTTGTCATGATAAGATTTTCATTTATTATTATAAATGTAAACATGTAGGAATATCACCTGGTAGTTTGGTAGTTTGTTGTAATCTTGGGTTTTGTTTCTTTTGAACTTTTGAACCTCCAGTTTGTGCTAAATTACAACATTGCTTTTACAGTTTTCAAACCTTTTGATTGATTGATTGATTGATTTATATCTGAACTTTAAGCTTCATTTTATTACCAATGTTTTGATTGACTTCGCTCAATCTTTTTTTATTTGTCTTTTTAGTTTAAAGCCCTGTTAGCAATGTTGATTTAATAATTAAAATACCTGAGGATAATTGGTTAAACCACTATTGTCTAAATATGCCTAATGTCGCTAATTTGCAACATATCTAATTTTATATATATGTTTTCTTACTTTATTTAATTAACAGGCATCTGCTTCACAACAAAAATACAATAAATGTTTTTGTGTCATAAAATTAGAAATAGATTTATGAAAGTTGCCTCTCGTTTGTGCTCGATAATCTACAAGATTGCATTTAGTTCCCAGTCCTTTTGATTGATTGATTGATTGATTAACTGATTTATATCTGAACTTTAAACCTCATTTTATTACCAATATTTTGATTGCGCTTTCTACTTAGCTTGATCTTTTTTTATTTCTGTCTTTGTTCTGCATGTTTCTCTGTGAAGTATGACTGATTGATTCATATCCATGTTGGTGAATAAATAGGCGACAAAAAACCAAACATATTTCCATCTGTTCATTATTGTTCATGTTAAACTCAGCAAAATGACCAGAAATGCTCTCAGACTGCGACACTTAAATGGAAACATACGAAAAAGTTCAGCTGATGTTCCAGCATTTTGAGAAGGTGCGAAATCTTTAGGGTCCAAATGAAAGCAGCTTTACTTTAATCATGTTATTCAACACTTCCTGTCATTTTGGGATATAAAAATACAGCATCTTGCTGAAGGACACTTCAGCAGAGCAGCTGCAGGTTCAACCCTCATCCTCTGGCTGAATGGAGACTCAAAGCCACTCATCCGTCTTCATGCCCTTGTATGTGTTTGTACTTTCCAGGGCATACAGGGGCTTGATGTGTCTCTGCAAACACATCTCTGCACTCAGACATCCTGAGACACACACAGCTGAAGCTATGGACACACACACACACACACACACACACACACACACACGCACACACACATGCCTAAGCTCCCTGGAAAATGGCGGGGATGAACGCGGCACTTGAAGCCACTCAGAGCCAATCAGAGCTGATGATGGTTCACTCACGCCGCCGCTCTCCTCATTCACATTTTACACAACTTTGTTTGTAAAACGTTTTCTGAAGTTCTTGTTCAATAATTACCAAAAGATCAATTTTAAAAAATGAATCCGCTCAGATATTGAGAGCTGTTAGCACGCTAGCCTGATGGTATTCTTTTATATTTTCTAGCTGAAATGTATTTAAAGTTAATTTTTAGAAAAATCTTATTTGCAATTTATAACTTTTTTTTTAAACAGTTTTCAATCTTAACTGAACAGAGATAAGTTTTACACTCACATTTCTACTTCAGCTAAGGCTTCACAAATCCAATTCTTACATTTTATTTAGCTGAGTCAAGTTTTGACTTGAGATACTTTTTGCAATTTTTCAATGACCTTTGACCCCAATTCAGTCATGGGATCGTCTCAATCTGCTTACAGTTTTCAAATGTTTTGTTATAATATGAAGCCTAGGCGCAAATTCAAACTGGAAGACTCTTTTATCCCCACCGGGATCCGTTAATTGAAGCGACCCGCCCACAATCGTCGACCTATCAACGCCGGACCAAGCCACGTCACGTCCAATCATCGACCAAGTCCCAGCTGATAAGGACCTTCATTCATGGTGTCCTTCGCTCTCCAGCCGAGTTCAACCCACCACCACCCCTTCTCCTCCATTCGCCCGGTCCTGAGGCCCGCACCCTTCTTCAACCTCCACCACCAGTGCCGGGCCCTGGGGGGATGACGTTCCTAACAGCATCGGGGATGCTCATCTGAAGCCTATCGCTAACGCTGCGATAACCGTTATCCCCAGCCGGGGCCCGAGCGCCAAAGACTTTAAATTCTGTTTGTCAATAAACTCTTCTAATTGTCTTCTCATCTCCGTCTGAGTCTCTCCAGATTGAACTGCTGGTGTAACTAGAACTTTTTCATCAATATTAGGGATTATTGACTTAAAGTAAGTTAGTTTAGTTTTATTTAAAGATATTCTCTCTGGAAGAGATGATAAAAATACTTGGTAAGATTTTGTGTTTTTGCAGTACATTTGTCAAGCATTTTACCACTGACATACTTCATAAAGATTTTGTAGTTTAGCTCCACTTTTTTGGCTAACCTGCTTTTCTTTACTGTATTTCCAATAAATTATATATTATATTCTAGGATCAGAAAAAAACTTCCAAACAAAACGTGCGTCTTTTAAACCGAGTTTCTGGTGAGAAACAAACAGATGTAATCTCAGAGCTCATAACTGTATTTTTAAACTTTCAATAACAATGCTTCACTCTCTCACTAATGCACACACAGACACACGCCTGCCCACACACACACACACCCACACACACACACAGAGGGTTCTGTCGGCAACGGGCCGGGCTGCGTGCTGATTGGCTGGACGGGGAATGTTGGGGGTTATGCTGGATTTGGTGAACCACCTGCTGGGCCTCAGCCGCCAACTGACTGAAAACATTTACATCACAGCCAAAACAGAAAAAGAGAATTATAAAGTTATGAAATTAAATCATTTTTAAACTAAATGCTTCTATGTTCCTCCCTCTTTAAATATATATTTAAAAAAATCATTTTCAGTGAGTAAATTTGATCAAAATGTTTCTAAGAGCTGATATATTAGCGACAGGAGTTTAGTTTTAAATGCTGCTGCTGAATCACAGTTCAGTGAGAATGAGGGGATGAAACCAAACTTGTTTCTATAGCCAGGAAAACTACAAAGTTCATTAATCACAGCGCAAAGAGTAACAATATTAAAACTCTAAAATCCAGGGACGTGCGGTCAGGGGAGGCAAGAGAGGCAGAGCCTCACCTGTCATAATGGAAAAATATAATGATAAAATAATTTATATTGCTATTTTCACCCTGTGGTTTGTACTGTAAAGTATTTATTTTTCATTTAGCTTAACCAATTCTGATTATTTTTTCTTCAAAATTGCTGAATTTTCTCATTTTCCCATTCAAATGCCCAGAAGCGCAGCTGGTGAGGCAGCAGCAAGTTGAGCCTCATCTGAGATTGATCAACCTCTGCTAACTGCACTGGCTGCCATTCGATGACAGCATGTTCCTCCTGTCTGTACATCGCCAATAAAATGGCTAAAAAGCATTTAATATATGATATATTCATATATCCATAATTTAGTCTATGTATATAATGTACAGTGTTTGTTGTCACCAACTGTGTGTGTAACGTGTTTCGTGTGCTGAGGAGCGATCAGAAACTGCAGAGAACAGATTGGAGGTGAGGCAGGCAGTTCTCTGGCCTCATGGCAGGGGGCGCTCATGATCCCAGACATTGTGACTCCACAACTGCAGAGTAAGAGACAGTAACAGCGAGCTAGCCATGGAGCTAGCCATACAGTAAAGTGCAGCAATATATTTATAGTTTTCTCCTCTTACCACATCAATCACTTATTAATAATCGCAAAAATAAACATTAAGCCTAAAACCATGTTACTGCAGCAGACTGAATGTTCTGCTCTTTGTGTGGGAAGTATTTTAGTATTTCTTTTTAGGGGCATTGCTGTCAGTTGCTATGGCAACGAGTAGCTGCGCTGATACAGAGAGCGAGAGAGAGGTGGTTTTGAGTTGTACTTCAACGATTAGTTAGATAAGTTCTAGTTTCTTTCTGTGAAACTAAAAATGACAAACTTGTCCATCAGAAGCTACATTTCCATAAAAACGTCCGATAAACTTTGCTGATATTCCGTTAATGTAAAAAAAACAATTTCATAATTGTGATATTTCCATTAAATAAGAAACTCGATTAAAATCACATGTGAATAAGTTTGTTCATGCGATAAGTCATTAAAAAACATGCAGCACCATCATCTTCCTATTACTTCCTGTCAGTTTCTTCATCGTTTCTGCCAGTAGTAACATCCTGTTGTTGATTAAGTGTTTGCATCATAGTTTTACGGAATAAATAAATTTTGATATGACTGAAAAAAAATCACCTCAACCTAGTGCAAAACGTTTTATTGTAAATTGCCGTTTTTGAATAATTTTATGGAGACTGGAAATGCAGCTCCAGGTGTGTGAAGTCTCAGAGAGGCAAAATAATCACCAGACTAAAGGAGGGAAATCATTAGAGCTGCTGGACTGCTATAAATCCAAATGCAACAACGTCCCGATTTCACTCATAATCAGCTTAATTTCAAGCCGACGGATCTGAAAACTTCTGGCACCACAAGCAGAGATTTTCTGCGGCCCCTGGCCCTCCAAAAGCACCAGCTGCCCTCCCAAGCCCTGCAGTAAGACGGTCCGGGGCCACATGGGTCGGTCCAGGGCCACATGGGTCGGTCCAGGGCCACATGGGTCCCTGTTGCACCCCTGCTCCGTCCCCAGCCCTGCCCGTGTGTGTGTGTGTGTGTACGGTGGAGGGGGAGTTGTTCTGACCCGCAAACTGACCTCCTCAAACTTCAAACTGAATACTTTTGGCAGTTTCCACGACGACAGAGCTCTCCAAGCCTTATCCTACTTACTGAGACGAGACAAGGAGCGAGGAAGAGGAGGCAGGAGGAGGAAGGAGGGCAAGAGAGAGAATGAGAGAGAGAATGGGAGCGGTGTGGACGGGGTGGGGGCGACAGACGGGCAGAAAGCGAGAGTTGCTGCTGTTGCATCTCTGTGTTTTCCATGAGTAGACAGTTTACTGGGAGATTATTCCCAGTCTGGTATTCAGCCTTATTAGGCCAGCAAGACCAGTGGAAGCTGTCCATCCCATTACCAGTGTAACACACTGACTAATCAATCAATCAATCAATCAAGTTTAGTTGTGTAGCACATTTCAGCAACAAGGCAGTTCAAAGTTCTTTACGATCATAAAAACACTTAAATCAACAATTGAAACATTTTTCCAAATGCCTCCATTCACACATCAGAATGTTGATCAATATTTCATTGATTATTAATCAAAATCAATTCCATCATCTGGGTTTTTAGTCTAGGTTTAAAGGAACTCAGTGTTTCAGTTTTTTTTTTTTTTCAGTTTTCTGGAAGTTTGTTCCAGATTTGTGGTGCATAGAAGCTGAATGCTGCTTCTACATGTTTGGTTCTGGTTTTGGATGCAGAGCAGAACCAGAACCAGAAGACCTGAGTAGTCTGGGAGGTTGCTATGACAACAGCAGATCTTTAATGTATTTTGATGATTTATAAACCAACAGTATTTTAAAGTTTATTCTCTGGAAGGACTTTAGAACTGGGTGATGTGCTCCATCGCCCTGGTTTTAGTCAGAACGCCAGCAGCAGGGTTCTGGATCAGATTGTTTGAGTCATAACGAGGAAGAAGTTTAAGTATTTTTGTCCAACAGGTGTGTTTATGTTCTCAGGTGCAGCGTGTAATAAGGTCCCCTGCCTCACAGAGTTCCACTGACTCCGAGTCAGACACACCAGTCCTAAAATCTGTGCCTTGATTTTAAACAAACTCAGTCCGACTATCTCTGGATCACAAGGTGGATTTTTATTCTGATGACTTCATTTAATAAAACAAATGTAAAAACCCAGGCAGACCTGTGAAGACACTGTTGCAGTAATCAATGCAACTAAAGATAAAAGCATGGAGGGGTTTCTCTAGATGTTGCTGAGACATTAGTCCTCTAATCCTGGAAATGTTCTTAATTTTGACTTTTTGTATTTATTTACGTTTTCTTTAACATGTATTCATCTTTTTCCTGGATCTTTAATACAGTGAATGATAACTATTAAAGTATATCGTCTCATTTTTTGTTGAGAAGTCTAAACTCTTCCTACTGTCTTTCTGTAACTCGGGGTGTCCAAAGTGTGGTCTGGGGGCCATTTGTGGCCCTTGGATGAATTCTTTGTGGCCCCTGATGAAGTTACTGCTAAAAGGAAGATAAATAAATCTTGTGTGTATTTTTCTATAAATCATGTAGCAAATACAACAAGCTACTCTGGTGAGATTTAATTAAAATTGGTCTAAATGAATAAAAAAATCACTGCAGGTTGTTGGCAGCATCATCCGTGTTGCCAGATTGGGTGGATTTGCTCCTAACTGGACTTTTTTGAAGGACTTGGGCTGAAAAGCCCTCCACTGCACCCCACCCCAGCTCAGCTCTGGGCTTCTTTCTGCAACTTTTAGCAGGTTTTTAGAAAGTTTTCAAAGAAAACTTCTATTGAAATACTTTTTAAATAAAATACCGCCTCCTTGCACTTATTTTATTTGTTCATTTATTTTTAAATATCTAGAATCTGCTGAATGTGACATCATCCATGATTAATAGTAACTGATTAGTGAAGAATCAGTAGTTGTGAGAGTTTTACTTTGTGTCAGTCAGACCTGGCAATCCTGAGCAAAACGCTCTGGGTTTTTACTCTGGCAGGAAAAAAAGCCAATAAAAAATGATAAGATCTAAACACATAAACTGAAATCTAAATGTTGAGTTTCTGGCCACAGTTAAAGATTCGATGAACTTGAACAACTTTGCAGAACCAAAACAATCCCAAAAGCTTTAGGTGTTTACAAAATAACAACCATGCATCCATTTTTCTTCCTCTTCAAAATAAAGGACTTGTTTTTGTAGCTTTAGTGCATAACATGTTGAAACCATTAGTGATGGTGTTTGTCACAATCTGAAAGAATGTGAAGATATATAAAGCCGGGTTTGGCATTTATTGATTTGTTATCATGATAAGAATTTAGATTTATCGTTCTCAATAAATTCCAATTATTAGCATTTGAAACTAAATTGTTGAGATTGATCACTTTACTTTTTTCTACATAACTAGTTTTGAAAATTTGCAGTTAATAACATAAATTACACTTCTTCATGTGACTGGGGTCCTAAAGAAGCGTATTTGTGTTTGTGGGGAAATGATTGCTACTTCATCCAGTCACATACAATCACCTACAAAAGTAATAATAATGTTACTTTTATCAAAATAGTACCACAAAATATCATGATAAAACTTTAAGTCGACGTCGTCCAACCGTAGTCATGGAGCTATAAAAGCTTTAGAAATCCACTGTAACAGAAGTTATAAACCAGATTATCTTTATAGTCTGAACATGATAATCTTGTGGATTGTGTGGAATCAAAGCGGAGCAGGCCGTGCTAACGGGCCGTGCTAACAGCAGGCTAACGGGCCATGCTAACAGCAGGCTAACCTCCCTCAGGGCGACTGAGCGCCGTCAGTCGGTAAATCGGTAAGTGATCCTGGATGTCATTTAATCAATATGAACAAGCAGCAGCTGTTCCACATCATCATCTCCCCTGGGGGTCATTGTCAAGACAAGGCATAAAAAATTCATGCTAGTGTGTGTGTGGGTGTGTGTGTGTGTCTCCAACAATTTATCTGAGCTATTTTTCACAGCGCTTTAATGTGACAGGGGGATAAACTGTGGAGCTGGTCTGATGGAGTTTACAGTCAAAGCATCTGCTCCTCTGAGCTGAAATACTGAGAATCTGACTGATTTTATTAAATATGATGGAGTATTAGGGCCATACCAAAATGTTTATTTTTCTATTTTTATTATATTTTAATTTGTATTTTAAAAAAACATTTATTGTGAGAGTAAAGTCAAAATAATACAAGAATAAAATCTGAATATTTCCGGAATAAAGTCAAAATATTCCGATATTAAAATCATAATATTATGAGAATAAGGTCAAGATATTTTGAGAATATTCATAATATGAGAACAAATATATTTTGAAAATAAAATTTTAATAAAATTGTAACACTGACTTCACTCTGTTATTTCAACTTTATTCTCATAACTTTATTTTTATCATTTATTCTCATACAAATTTATTCTTAAATTACTTCGACTTTATTCTTGTCATTTTATTTGGCCTTATTACTCCATCATAATTTTATTCAAGAATCAATAAAAATGGACCGTGTTAACTTCCTTATACATGAATAATTATGTTTTTACACCAATTTTGTATTAATTAATATTTATTCAGTAATTTCAGGTTTTAATACATCCTTGAGCTCTAAAATTTTAAAATTAATATTTTTTTCACTTTTAATTTACTTTTTATTGCCAAAGTACAGAGGTATACTTTAAGTAGCTTTCATCAAATCTACTTCCGTTTGTTTTTTATTGAGTCATTTGAGACATTGAGCAGATGAGGAAACACTCCCAGGTGTTACGCCGTCTCCTTTCCTTCCCTCTTGGTTCCTCTCCCAACGTGAGACAGTGAAATCTCATCCAGCCACTCTTTTCTGCCCTTACAGCCAGCAGGGAGGGACATGTCATTTCACTCGTCTGCATGTGTGTGTGTGTGTGTGTGTGTGTGTGTGTGTGTGTGTGTGTGTGTGTGGGTGTGTGTGGGTGTGAGTGGGTGACAGGGCTCTGATCTCTCAGATAGGGAGATAGCCACCTGATTCAAATGGCTCGCTTGTTCCCGGCAGTCACCTGATCGGCGTGTGAACTGACTCCTCTCTTATTTACAATCAAATGCTGCAGAGCTGACCTGCCCAACCCAACCCAACCCAACCCGGGACGGCCCGCTTTCTGCGCTTGCCCTATATTTACCATGTGGGTCTCTACTTGCAACACACACACACACACCCAGACATACAGAGGGTTAATCAGAGAAGCACTGATGGAAACTTCCAGCAATGATGTTTTGCAACTAGCAAACTATCTAGTTGTATATTCATATATATTTTTTTTTTTATTAGAGGTGACTTATCACGCTCCCTTGAACATGTTATGATGTGTCCTAACAAGTTTATTACTTTTCTTTTTAACAAAATAATTCTTAGTTGATGATATTTTAGTCTATTTTAGGACCTCTGTCACTTTAAATCCAAATAAGCTGCTGCTGGCCACGCCCACCAACTCAATGTTTACACTCGCGCGTGAAAATGGCTGCAAACAGATGCACAATTGTACAACCGTACATCCTTGAAAAGCAGAAGTGGAGCCTACTGCCCAACCAACAAGAATGCAGCAAGTGGTAAACAACAAAACTCTGTCTTTTCCAGCAGCCATTGTACAACACGTACACAGTGGTAAAACCAGCTCACCAAATGTGTTAGAGCTTAGCTGGAGTTGGTAACTCCAGTTGGTAGGTAACAGGCTGAGGTTTGCTGGGGTTGCTAGGTAACGAGGCAGTGCCTGTTGACGTTACATTATAAATGTATACTATAAATGTCTCATTTTCCAGAGACCAACAAACATGAACTTATTGCCAAAAACCGGCTGGGTGATTTTAAAAACAGTAGAAAACTGTACAGCTGTTGAAAGTACAAAAAGGTGCAAAATGTGAAGTTTTATCAGTGTTCGTGCTGACAGCCATGACACAAAATAGAAAACTGAAAAAGAACGTTGAAGAAAAATCAAAGTCTGCTTTGTGAGTTTTTCAGTTTGATGACATCACAAGAGGGTTGATCTGAGACACCATGGCAGACGAGCAACTTCTCACTGAGAAATCGCTCGTCTGACCTTTTAGTTGAGAAAAACTTAAAATTATTTTGGACATCTCAAACTTCCAAGAAGATTTACTTAAAGACAAGTGAACCACTGTCTAATCTAATCTAATCTAATCTAATCTAATCTAATCTAATCCAACTGATGAGTTAGATTGATTATGAAAAGACGCTGCTCTGAAGGGTTAGATATAAAATCTCACAAAAGTGAATTTAGTTTATGAAGAGTAAAAAAACCTACGAAGAAAATTAGTTTATCAATTAAACTTTATTTTAAAAAGTGAGAATTTCTGAGGAAAAAAGTCTAAAATCTGAGATGAAAGTCAGAATTCAAAAATGTGATTCTGAATTCTGATAAAAAAGTACATTCCCCCCCAGCGGTCCTGATCCTGTTCTGTACAAACGTCCTTTTGAAATGAGTGAAAAATGAGCCTCAGAGTGAGAAAGAAGCAGCTCCAGTGTGGAGCGTCTGTCCGTCTGTCCGTCCCTCTGTGACTGTCCTGTCTGATTATCTGTCCCCGCTGGCCCTGAGGGGACACACACACTGAAAGAGGCCACTCTTCCATTCAACAACAGCTTCTGTCTCTCACACACACACACACACACACACACACACACACACACACACACACACACACACACACACACACACACACACACACACACAGAGACCTCAAAGTCACCAGCTCCAGAACGGCCCGATAGTGACTGATGCAATCAATCGAAATCTGCGCTGCAGTCAACAAGAACGACTCTTTTCTTTTTTCTTTAGGTGACACAGAAAAGAGATTTAAAGAGGGCAGAGTCGACGTGAAAACGGCAGGTTTTTATGAGCCGTAAACGCTCGACACACACGCAGCCGTATGAGGTTCATGTGTTAACGCTCCATTAAGACATTTTTACCGTTTGACACATAGCAGCCGCATCTAAACGTGTCAGTCATGAATCATCAAGTCTATTAGAATGTAAAACACAGTATCATCTGCAAAATATGGCACCTGGAAGAACTGAGCTGATTTTATGATGCATTATGAACTCATTTATTACAGCTTCTATTAAAAAAAAAAAAAAAAAAATTAATTTATTCTAAGTGGTGGAGAATTTATGTTTACGTGTTTATCCCCATTAGCATCACTAGCAGCAGCTAATCTTCCTGAGGTCAGATTATGTTTACAAACATGTCATATTACAGCTGAAGTTTTAAAGTTACACGTTTGATACCTTTTAAAGAAAGATGTTATATTCCCGTTACATAAAATTTAAAAATATGATACTTTATCAGCTACACCTTGAGTAAACTAGCAGCATTTTGGGTTATCAGTTTGTGAGCCTCCATCATTTTGTAATATCTGAAATTTATTCCAATTACAATTCCAGTCATGGGTAGAATATTTCAACAATAAGAATGTTTTCCTTGTAGCTGTTTGTGAGGAAAAGAGAAAACAGGAGCACAGGGAAGATCAGTAACATCATTTCTGTGTGTGTGTGTGTGTGTGTGTGTGTGTGTGTGTGTGTGTGTGTAGCTGTCATCTTCATGTCATGTCTGAACTCCTGACATGCTGTAATGCATTAGGGTTAGGGCCTAAGCACACACTCAGACAGCAGGATTTATGTGTTTAAGTAACGCAGACTTCACTCTGCAGCGCTGAATTATGTTGATTAGCACAAAAAGAAATTTACAACATGAATCTTTTATGATCAAATTAGGTTTGAATGTGTAAAACATAAACCGAAGGTTTAGTTGAAAATCAGGTTTTACTGCTGTACCTTTTCATCCTATAGGTGTATTTTCACTGTCAACAATAAAGTGTTTGATTTTAGGCCAAATTCAATAAATCTTTAACAATAACATGTTTAAAACCAAAACCATGTTTGAATATGTAAAAATAAAAGGTTGCCATTGGCAACTGAGTGGATATAACCAGGCCTGTCGCAAGAAGCAATAAATCAATTCATGTTAAATGTTGGGATTATTTCTATGGAGGGTAAAATGCAAAGTTAGTACACAAGAAACATCTAACTTTATGTTATTTCATTAATAAATTAAATTATTCAAGTTAACGTCATTCACATTAATCATTTTAAATCAAACTATGCTCGCTGTTTGTACTCAGTTTAAAAATGTTTTATCTGACATTTCAGTTTCAACAAATGTACAAAGTTGAATTTACTCCTCTGGTCCGGTTTTACAGTGTATTAACACAATTATCCGTACAGTTAAATAAAATGTGTTGAATCAGTTTGGGATTTTCTGCTGGGATTTAAGACAATTTAAACTATTTAACGGCATGATGCTTTTTCTTTGAACCATATTAAACACCTTGGAGATCATTTTTTTGTAGGTAAACATTTTATTTGTTGTTTATAGACATTATAATATTAACTCCTCTGTTTTTATCTTATATATTTGGGCTGATGTGGGTGGAGTAAAAACATCCAGACATGACTGTCCTCATTAGTCGTCATGCTGATTATAAGGCTTTTATTTTGAAATGTGAGTCATCGGTACCTAAAACATTTAACCAATAAAATTGTCATTTAAGTTTCCGTATCTTTTATTTAACTGGTTGTTGATTGATATTTGTTTGAATTTAACCAACTAAAACCTAAATAAGGTAATTAAATCTGCTTATTTACCTAAATTAGTTAAATTCTTAGATTTTTTTGCTCCTCTGTGTTGCTCACTCACATGAAAGAGAGCAAAGTTATTATTTTGTAATAAGGGCAGAAGACGTTACTGCTATGAGTCAGAAATCTTATTAATGCTCATAACTGCTCATAGTGACTCTGATGTCAGTCACACGTTTAGTGACAGTTTTGACATTTTCCTTTATAATTAGTCCAGTTCTGGGAAGAACGACAGGAAATAGTGGTTGACTAAACAGCACATTTAATTTAATTAGCTCCACTAACACAAACAGTGTTTTTGCATGTTTGTGTATTCACAAACTAATGTTGTATGGAACCTTTTTTGTTTATCTCTTTGATAAAAACTTACAAGCTTTAAAAAAAACTCAGGAGCATTTTTTTAGTTAAAAATGCTAAATAATCTGATTTTTTTCATTTTCACTGCTCAGCAACAAATGATATTTTAATGAAACAGTACTGAATGTAAAATTGACTTTTTAGCTTTACATCATGTTATAACGTGATTCCCTCATCGCGAGTGTTGCTTTGATTCTTTCATGCATGTTTGAGAAAGCCTTTCATCTCCACGGCAACCATTCAGCTGTACCAAACGAATGCTTTGCTACAGCTGAAACCATTCAGGTGGACCTAGCTCCGCCTTCAAGACGCTGAAGTTTCTCCCACTCAGCTCCTTCAGACTAGCCAGCAGCGATTAGCAAAGACCTGGTGGAGCCGCTGAGCTCATTATAGGAGCTGCTGCTCAGTGAAAAGCCTTCAGCGTTGTTAAAGGGTTAATAGAGGAGCCATGTTGGGATGATTCCTGAAGGCGGAGTTTCAGATTTTAAAGAGACAGAGGCTCAAAATCAAGACTTTGAATCAGGAAGTAAAATTTCTTTTAAGTCATAATTTATATATATAGCATTTTTCTAACAACTGAGGGTATAAAAATGCTGTAACATGGCACCAGGTGCCTGGAAAACATTTAATACTGTGATTAGAAAGCGAGTTGTAGTATTATATTTTCAGTTTTATCTCGTTATTTTATTGTATATCCAGTTTTATAATCTGTCGATGGGCTGCAGGTGCAAATTAGCTTTTGCTACAATCTGGTTCAGATTACAGAATAAATGATGACATTAATTATTCAGATGAACAATTAAATAGCTTTCTAAATAAAGCTTATTGCAACATCAGTAGTAGTAGTAGTAATAATAATAATAATAATAATAATATTGTCCATCTAAGATATAAATGTATCATTGAAAATCTCATACAAAAGAAAAATAAAACTCTCATCTCCATCAGCTCCATTTGCTGGAGTCCCATTTAAACCATTTCTAAACTGCATCTAGGCGGCCGCAAAAAACAACTCCAAGGACCTCAAATGGCCCTCAAACCGCACGTTGGACTCCCCTCTCATAGCGCCACACCTTCTCATCCCTTTTGGAGCCACTTTTTTCCCAGCCTGCCTGCATGCATCTCTGACTGTGTCATATTCCAAAATAGGCCAGGCAGCGCCGGCCGGCCCTCCTCCCCCGTTTTAATGTGCGAATGGAGTTGTTGGTCAACAGTTGGGTCGGGGGCCAGGCAGGGGGAGGGGGGCCGCGAACAATGGACTGCGCTGTTTTACGCCGGAGTCGGTGGAGGGAGAGAGTCAGGCTGATGACAGAGTGAAAGAGGTTAGTGTCTGTGCTGGGAAATGAGACCAGAGAGCGGAGGGGGGGTTCCTGTGTCTGCTGGCTTGTTAATGATGATTCAGTCCCATCAGCTCAACAGCCTTCCATATCAAAGAGTCCCTGATCGCAGGAGAAGCAGCTCCAGCTCAGCCAGTCAAACTGCTTACATGTTAAATTATGTCAGCTGGGTTTTCAACACCTGCTGACAGAATCCATGATGGAAAAACTTTTATTTTTCGCAGCTAGAGAATGAAAATCACCTCTTATTACATTGTTTTAATAAGTGACTATAGTTTTATTTCACCATTTGGTGGTTCTGACAAACATCCCCTTAAAAAACAAACAAACAATATCTTACCAAGTATTTATGTTCTAGTTTATCTTAATACGCCTGAGATAACTTACAAGAAGCTCGTTTAAAGTCAGTGATGTCCAAACTTTTTGCCCTGTGGGCCAAAACTGGAAAACTTCATCTACTGGCACAAAATGTATGGAAAAATAAAAAAAATAAGTTTCCTGTTATCTTTTTCAGTTTTCCCTGCTCAACAATAAACACAACTTTTTATGAAGTCTCAGGATCCAGAACATAAAAAAGGCTCTAAACTGTTCAAACAAAAACAGACCAAATTATTTGGCTCATCAATTATTTTTTTAGGCCAATTTCTTGACTTTGATCAGGAGCCGAACAAAATCATTTCAAGGCCCACAAATGGCCCCCAGGCCACACTTTGGGCACCCCTGTTTTACATCAATAATTCCTTTATATTGATGAAAAAGAGTTTGTTCCACTGGCAGATTATTTTTATTACTAGTACTTTCCTCAATATTAAGGAATCATTGACCTAAAATAAGCTCCTATATCTGCTGAACAGTTAGTCTTGTCTTATTTCAACTGCACTTAGATACTAACACTAGAAATTAGACTAAAAACACTGTAAGATTTTGTATTTTTTCTTTGTATCTAAGAAGAAAACTCTAATCCTGCTCATTCAACGAGTCACTGTGCAGAAAGAAAAAAAAATCAAAGCTGCAGCCGGATGAGTCGAGACGCTTCAGCCAACTGGGTGGAAATCTGCAGGCAGCGAGAGTTTATGGGAGGAAACGCTCTGCACTGCAGCTACGGTCGTTTCTCATTCACACCCAGGCTGCCTGGTGGAAGCAAAGCCGGCCCAAAGCAGAAGAAAACTCAGCCAACCTGGACTATCACTCTTAAATCTAAAGTTTGTTTTTATTTGTTCACTTTTACCTCACCAAGATGCTGACTACAAGTCACAATAAAACAACACAGACTGGATTTAAGAGTTTGAAATTCTTCAAGGTCGGCTATTTTTAGGATTTAACAGAAATAAATGTAAAAACTAAGATGTAAGTGTGCAAAGTGTTCTTAGACTGACATGTCAGATTCTGTTCTTTAAAATCATTTCTTACACAGTGAGGCAATAAATACAGGACAAACAATGAAAAAAAATAAAATCTTACCAGGTATTTCTGTTTAGTTCTAGTGAAATATCTGAGAACACTTGAAATAAAACTAAACTAACTTACAAATAACTTTTAGCAACATATAGGAGCTTATTTTAGGTCAATAATTCCTTAATGTTTATATCTTCCATTGGCAAATTATTTCACTTATGAAAAAAATGTATAATCTAAAAAGAAAATGTCAATATTAAGGAATTATTGACCTTAAACAAGCTCCCATAACTTGCTAAAGAAGTTACTTGTGAGTTAGTTTTGTCTTATTTTAAATGTAATAAGATATTTCCACTAGAAAATAGACCAAATATCTTTGGTCTATTTTCAGATTTTGTGTCTTTTGCAGTTTATGACTTTAAAGGAGTGAATCATATTGGAAAAATCTGCCTAATTATAAATTTTGTCCTTTTAGTTTTTGTTTTCTGAGATGAAATGATGCATCATAGAAACTAAAACTAAAACTAAGTCCCTTAGGAGAATAAAAGAACTTTAGATCAGCCGGTGGAGTTTCATTTGAGGCTGCAACTCAAGCTGCACCATCACCTGTTGCATCAAGCAGCCAGCAGAAGCATATTATTATTATTTATTATTATTATTATTATTATTATTATTATTATTATTATGGACCAGTACAGTGTGAACCTGCAGGGTTGGAGCTGCATTGTCCTCCTCCCTCTGCAGCCAGCAGGGCTCAGCAGCCAGCACAGCCAGCCAAGCGTTTGACGTTATTAAATAATAAAGAGATGTTGATCTGGTTGCATTGTTGTGAAGCAAAAAAGGCCAATTAGCGCGCCGTTATACTATCATTATGGATGCATTAACTCGAATTTGTTATAAGACAATGCGCACATTGACACTCGGGTTTTACATCTCTGACAATGGCGGAAATTAATCTGCATACAGGAATCTGACGGCTGAAGCGCCGCGATAAATCAATAAAAACGCGTAAGCAGGAAAAAACGTAAGAGAAGAAGAAGAAGAAAGTTTAATTTGGAACTTGAATTCTGTTCTGATTCGGTTGTAGGTTAAATTACCTGCAAGTGTTCAGGTTTACCAGAGGCGACAGGTTTATTGTCCTGATCAAACCAAACGGGACATTTATTGTTTGTTTTTTCTTTACCAAAGTTTCACATAACGAGCCAGATATCGAGCTGAATTTCGTGACTCATTTTTTCGTTTTTAAGAGCTCCGTTTTCTGTTATTTTGAAGAATCTGAGAGCAAAATAATAATAAAAAATAACCAAACACGAGTTTTAGTTACAATAAAGCGGGACAAACGAGAGTTGTCGCTTTTGTTCCGCGGCGAACTGCGCATTCCTGCAATGATGGCGCTTTATAAAGCTGTCAGCATCAATGAGCAGAAATGATAAACGGAGCTGGGGTCGCTGGTGACGTGGAGGTGGGGGGGAGGGGCGTGGGGCGTGGGGTCCGCGGAGGCCTCGAGCCCTCTGAGGGTCCGGGCAGCGCGAGGCTGATGGCATGATGGTCCGTGTCAGTGTGTGGTCCTTTTCAAAGGAAGAAAGTGCGCGCGCGCGTGTGTGTGTGAGTGAGAGAGAGTGTGTGTATGGGTTACTGTAGAAGACACACACACACCATCTCTCTCTCCCTCTCTCTCTCTCTCTCACACACACACACACACACACACACACACCACCCGCTTCCCTTCCCCGCACCTGCGCTAGAGCAGCAGGCTACTGGCTGCCATTCAGTCCCTCTCTGTTCCAAACACACACACACACACACACACACAGCTGAAACTCTCAGCTCTGACTGTTTTGCTGTCCATCCATTCTGCTCTGCTCCGATCTGAACAGAAACCTCTGGATCATGAAAAGTAATTCGGTTCGCGTCACTTTGGGGGCGAATTTCTCTTCCACCGACGGAACCGCTTCAACCTGGACCGAGTCTGAACTCTCTGATCCAAACCAGTTTTAAAAGGTTCTTCTAGTGTTTACAACTGAAACCAAGGTTGGTGTGAAACAGAGTAAGAAACGGAGGGAGAGTTTAATGTGGAGGTGACGTCATACCCCCCCCAATCATCATCATCAGCCGAGCCGTAGTGAAAAAGGAAAGTGGCTCTCGTGGGATTAGGAGCCGCAAAGGTCGTATTGTTTGCGCGTGCACGCGCGCGCGTGAAGCCGGGTCATTTGACCTAATTTAAAAAATAAAAAAAAATCATAATCCCAACAACAAACACAGACAATAACGGATTTGATGGAAAAAAGCCAGTGGCCCATAAACAAACCAACCGTGTTCTGATTCAAAGAGTTTTGACTTTTTTTCAGACATTTATGCAGGATTAGAAATTTTGGTCTGAACTAAATATTCAAATTTAAGTGATTTTTTTTTTTTTTTTGCTTCTTTTCACGCGCAGAAATTATAACAGTTTAAAAAAATGTTTTTTGAACGCCTTTGTTATTAATCGTGTCGGTGTTTCGCAGCCAGCAGAAAACATCTGGAAGGTGTTTGGTTGGTTGGTTTGGGTTTTTAATCTGGGAGGTAAAATAAGGGGGAAAGTGGCGCGCGCTCACCAGCTGTTGCAAACCAAATAGCCTCGAGCTGCGGCCGCCAGACTGCACGCGAGAAACAGATGGATGGATGGATGGATGGATGGATGGATGGATGGTTTTATCTCCACTCTGACGGTCAGTTTGACCGTTTGATCAGATTTTATGACATTTTTCTGTGAAACATTTTGGACCCTTGATTCCGTCCATCACCTGTGTTTGCGCAGGTTGGGCAGCACCTTTATTTAATGTTTGAACTAGGACGCCTTGTGGACTCAACCTTTTTTTCACAAAACAAATGTGGGGTAATGTTTACTATTACATTTTTGCGTCTTGTACATTTATCATTTTCCTTTTTTTTATTAAAATATGCTCAGTTTGAAAGGAAAACAAAGTGCGTAAACTTTGAATTATTACTGGAAAGGAACAAATGAAATCGTTTTCTTCAATTAGCATGAATGAAATATTGAGTTTCTCCGCTTTATAAAGCTCGCTGAGTTTTCTCTTTAGGTGTCACCAACACTTTGTATCAGCTTTGAAAAATACATCAAGCGCTCCATGTGTTCAAAAAGCCTTTTTCCATCACATCAAAGCTACAGAGCTGATATGGGGAGAGAAATTATTAATTTTACGGGGCCTCGGGGCCTGCAGGGGCCCAGCGTTCATGGGAATAAAATGTAACAAAAAGGAAAAAACATGAGGGAGTTTAACGCGTCCACTGCGACCTTTTAGAAACAAATTGTTTATCAGCGGCCTTCTCGGCTATTACAAGCAATTCAGCTGTTCGGATCAATAATTAATGGGCCAAGCAACGATCCCCTGACCTCTTCAAAGTCCGCCTGAGCGACTGGGAAGGAGATGGATAAATACCGAGTGGCCTCTTCAAATATTCATCTGCCGCTCCCCCGGGGACCGAGCCTGCAAAGACACAACGGCCTTAATCTACCTCACACACACACACACACACACACACACACACACACACACACACACACACACACACACACACACACACAGGCTGACACACTCCCCCCAGATTTAAAACGGTTAGGAAAATTAAGGCCGAGCTGTTAGCTCATCATAGGGATTATTATTATTATTATTATTATTATTATTATTATTATTATTGGTTCGGGTCGGCTTGACATGAAGATGCATGCAGTATTTTCCCCCCTCGTCTTATTTAATAAAAACAGAGGAAATGTTGGTGGGTTACCGGAACAGCAGGAGCAGTTTGATTAAACATGAAATTAAAAACGGACAATCTGCGTGGCGCTATTAGAAAAAGGCGCTTTTCCGCCTTCTTCTCTTTTTTAGCGGACTCCCCTTCAATTTACCGCTAATTTAAACTGTTATCCTGTTAAGACAACCCTGGGATTTACAGCATGGAGAGAGAGGAAACGCTCTGGCCCACACTTTGAACTCATTTGGTTTTGTGAATAGCAGCATAACATCTATTACTGCAGAAATATTAAACATTGAAAACGATGTTGACATAAAAAAATGCAGATGTTTAACTGATTGGCTTCAGCAACAAAACTCTGAAAAGTCTGTTACAGAAGAAGAGAAATAAAGGTTTATACCTGCGGATGGAAAATCTTCCCCGCTTTTACTGATGAGGCCATTAGAAAATACTGGGGATCCTGAAGCAGCTGGTTATTTGTGCTGACATCCTGCTAAAAAAGAGCGCAAATATTATCTGCTTCTAAAGTTAAAAAAATAAAATAAAATCCTCAATTTGCTTTAAAATGAAATGAAATCATAAACAGACAGATGACAGCACGTGATGAGTGAGAAAGAAAAATCAAAACTCAAACAATTTCAAGTATCCAAATTTCAAAAAATTTATTCATTTTTCAAACTGCATATTGAAAAAAAATATATATACTCAGCTGAAATTGTAACTGTTATAAGGATGGTATTAGTTCCGGTAATATGTACATGGAGTGGTTGGCTTCTGCGAACAGGCCACAATTCTTTTAAAAAATACAACTACGGGAATGGATCTGGAAATAAAAACTTAAAATGTCACAGTAAATATACAGAAACTGTACAAATCAATTAGAAAATAAAGAGCACAAGCGTCATATCTCTAACAGATGAGAAGTGGGAGACGGAAATATAAATTAACAACCTATGACAGGAAAAAAAAGTGTCATATTTTGTAAAAGAAAATTGAAATTTTTTTTAGTAATATTGACTTTTAAAGAAAAAAAATAACAGTATTACCTGCTTATGTCCCTTTTCTTTCCAATGTTTGCAGTAATTAAGGAGCATATAATCCCAGTTCTGCCATTTTCACCTTTTAATATTTTCTGCAGAACTGGCGTTGCTTTATATAAAAATTGCAACCTCTTGCAGTTTAACAATTTCATCTGATTGTAATGTTTCTTTGATAAATACTGTACAAAAGGTGATTGCAATAATAAAACATTTGATTGCGACTCCCACTTTCTAGATTTCCAAACTCCACCGGCGGTGAAGCGGGTCTCCTACGGTTCCTCTAGAGCTTCCTTATTAAATGAAAGAGAGAGAGAAAAAAGAGCGGTTTCCTTTTTCTTGGAGACTTCTATACAACTTTTCCTACCCCGAAATTTGTCTGTACAAAAATAGTCCAACGTTAAGTAGTCCAGAGTTTCTCTTATAAAAGTTCGGGTTGTTTTTCTTTTTCTTCTTCTTCTTCTCTTAATCTTAATGGGCTCCGAGTCTCTTACATGTGTGTTAATGGCAGCGTGC
This sequence comes from Xiphophorus couchianus, assembly GCF_001444195.1. Classification (NCBI taxonomy): domain Eukaryota; kingdom Metazoa; phylum Chordata; class Actinopteri; order Cyprinodontiformes; family Poeciliidae; genus Xiphophorus; species Xiphophorus couchianus. Next base: position 32,309,501 of record NC_040236.1, read on the forward strand.
CGTTGATCGTCGTCCCGGGCACGGTGCTCTGGTAGTGCCCGGACATGTGTAACCTGCTCTGGGCGCTCTGGTCGCTCACCTCGGCCCCCGGCAGGTACATGCTGATCATGTCCCTCAGGTCGCCGCTCTGGCAGCCCGGGGCGGCCCGGTGGGACGACGAGGTGACGACGGGCGGGCTGGAGCTGCTGGACTCGGACTTGACCACCGAGGAAGGCCCCATGGAGCCCAGCGCGGTCATCCCCGGCGTGCTCTGCTGGGAGTAGGACATGGAGTAGGTCGGGGAGCCGTTCATGTAGCTCTGGGAGCTCGTCATGGAGTTGTACTGCAGGGCGCTCATGTCGTAGCGGTGCATGGACTGCATCTGGCCCGGGTTGTGCGCGTTCAGTCCTGGGTGCTGGTAGCTCAGCTGGTCCTGCATCATCCCGTAGCCGCCGTTGGTCCAGCCGTTCATGTGGGCCGCATAGCTGTCCATCCGCTGGTTCACCCCACCGCCCAGTCCGGCCCCCACTCCCACGCCGACCCCAGTCCCCATCCCGTTTCCTCCAGGGGCCAGCAGTCCGCCGGGCAGGGTGTATTTGTCCTTCTTCATGAGGGTCTTGGTTTTCCGCCGGGGCCGGTATTTGTAATCCGGGTGCTCCTTCATGTGCAGGGCCCTCAGCCGCTTGGCTTCGTCGATGAACGGTCTCTTCTCGCTTTCCGACAGAAGTTTCCACTCGGCGCCCAGCCGCTTGCTGATTTCGGAGTTGTGCATTTTGGGGTTTTCTTGCGCCATCTTCCTCCTCTGGCCCCGGGACCACACCATGAACGCGTTCATGGGTCTCTTGACCCGCTCCGGGCTGTTTTTCTGGTTCGGGCCGTTCCCCGGGGTGTTGGGGTTGCCCGTGCCCCCCGTGTTGGTCTGGGGAGCTGGGGGCTTCAGTTCAGTCTCCATCATGTTATACATGAGGAACAGCTTTCAGTTGGGAGCTTCCGAGCCGAAAAGAGGAAGGAGACAAACTCCAGCAGCCGGAGGCAGACGGAGGCAGGAGAGGGAAAAAGTTACCTGTCGATCTTCTCCGCAACTTTTCTCTGGACAAAAACAAGCATCAAGTCGCGTCTCCACACTCTCTCCCTTCTCTCTCCCTGTTCCCACCAGAGAGTGTGTCACAGAGTCAGCGTGTGAGTGTGTGTGACAAGAGAGGCTTTTCCCAAAAAGGTCCCCGCGACGTTGTGTCCACAAAAACTTCTCCCGCTCGGTGGAAAAAGCATCAACAAACGGCACTTTTTCGCCGCTCTGTCCGCCTGAGCCTTGACAACTCCAGATAGTTTTTGGACAAGTTAATAGACAACCATTCATGTGACTGGGCTGTCAGAGAATAAATGGCTTCGACCTGGCCAATCAGAGCGCGCGTTCTCCACGACGCGCCAATGAGAGCCTTAATTAGCATAATGGGCGGGGCCTAAATGCCCCGAAGCGGCAGAGGAAGCGCTCTCACTCTCAACATCCAATATAAAGTACATGTTTACTATTTTCCACACTTCTGAAAATACTTTTTATCCGAAGTAATGTATGACTTTTCTATATATACAAAATAAAACAAAACTAGTAAAATAATGTCTTAAACTTCCCATATTTACTTGGAGTTTAGAAAATACTCAAAGATTGAAAAATATGCTCTGATAGTGGATCAGATTGTAAAGATTAAACCAAAAGTTATAATTCAATTAATTTGTCAGGATTGATTTGTTTTAGTGGCTCGTGTCACTCCTGTTGTTTCATTTTTTAAAGGTTTTAATTCCCTCATTTCCAGGTCTGATAAAACAACAAAAACACTTAAATAAACTTTGTTAGTTACTCAAAGCGCTGAATGGAAGAAGCCATGGCTGGTTTTGGCGTTGAAAAGAGGAAAGGTAATCCAAGATGTCCCCCTCCCCTCTTCTTCTTCTTCTTCTTCTTCTTCTTCTTTTGTTTAGCCAAGTTGAATGCCAACACACAGAAGGCAGACGGGCTCATCTCATTTTGTTTGGGATGTTGTCGCTACATCTGTCCGGACAAAGACCCAACTCCACTTCCACTTCCTCTGGTGCTGCTGCTGGCAGTGTGCAGGGAGGAGAAATAAAATATGAGGAATAATTCAAAATAAAGCGGATTTCCCCCCCAAATCTAATTCCAACAAACATGTCGGTGAGATTGGAGTAAATAAATAAATAAATATATGTATGTATATATATAAATCCAACCGCTGGTTCTGTTGTAATCAGAGCAGTGAGTGGATTCAGAGTAAAAGTTTTCAGAAGCTGGATGTTTCATCCCGCAGAAACACGCCGTGCTGCGTGACACAAGCGCCGCCTAGTGGACGAAACTGAAACTGCAAACGCTGCTGCTCCTCAGATCAGTTCAGCACAAATAAAATACCTAAAAGATGTTCATCCAGAAGCGAAACTTTTGTTATTCTACCAGCAGCAGCAAACCGAAGCTAAATCAAACCCACCTGACATGATTTCATGTAAACACGAGCATCCAGATTAAATCAAACAAGCAGAGATCAAGACATATTATTTTTGTTTTAGTCATTTGATAATAAATGGAGGACAGACCCCCCCTCCCTGCTCTCATTATGCCGGCCTCGGCCACCTTACATAAGATTCATCTTGTGCTTAATAGGCAGCGAGGGGCGACACATGCACCTCGGTCCATTATGATGCAAGGTTGAAATGGGCCGCTCGGCTGCTATCTGCATCTGAGTGTGTTCCCCGCTACCTCTAATCTGCTTATGATAATAAAGGAACAGCGGGGCCCTGCTGCTGTCTGAAAGCAAGGCCCCCAGCCAACCGCGGGAATGGCCCCTGCATCCACAATCATCCCGAATTAAAGCCGCTGCTTGACAAAAACTAGCGGGGCGGCTCCCTGCGACCCCCCGCCACACCATCCAGCACGGATCCTGCAAAAATATACAACAAGCGGCGCGACAGCAAAAACGAGGTTTTATGGAGGCACAAGAGCAGGTGAGAGGAAAAACAGGCTGGATTTGAAATCTAATTCAAGTTGCGAAGGTTAAGTTTTTAACTTGTTGCGCCAAAAATTGCGCAAGTTTACCCCGACCAAATATTAATAACCACACGGCAAAAATACAGAGAAACATTAATAATAACAAAATGAAACAACATTGGATTTGTGCGTAACGAAAGAGTCAAAGAAGTTGCAGATAAAATGATAATAATGTTGTATATGCAGCCGCTAGGGGCCGTGCAGAACAAAACATGAAGCATATGTTTTGTTGCATGAATATCCGACTCGATGTGTGATCAGAGAAAATTCACATAAAAACGCTGCGTTTGATATTTATTACATTTTATGTTCAGACTTATCACAATGTGCGCTAAAATGAATATTAATTAAATCTTATATGGAGAAAAGGGGGAAAATATTTATTCACAATCATTAAAAAAAAATATTTAAGCGAAATCCAATCAAATGCAAAAAAGCTGCACAAATGAGTCCAGTTTGGTGAAAACGTGAATAATTTAATTTTAATCGCTTTAATAATAATCCGTCGTTAAATTGCCAAATATAAAATATTCCCCATAATGTTTGTTATTTTTCTAAACTGTCAAAAGCGAAAAACATCTGAGAGTCAAGTTCATAAAGCCATGCGGTGTCATTCCACAACACTGCATGCTTAACACACACACACACGCCCTCACACACACACACACACACACACACACACACACACACACACACACACACACACACACACACACCCTCACACGCACACACACCAGCTGAAACACACACTTACATGCACACGGACACGCAGAGCCACACGCTCCGGGCTTCTCCTCTCCATCGCAGTTCAACTTGCTGCCACTTCGGGACTTGTCTTCCTCTCCTCTTGATCGGCGCAAATTAAGCAACTCGCCGTTTCGCTCAACTTCCCCGGAAATCTTCAGCCGTCGCCGCGGCCCAAATGAGTCCGGCGGCAGCTGCTCCAGGTCCGGCCGCGTCCCGTCCCGCATGCCGCCTCCCCTCCGTAGCCCCCGGGAGTCCGCGCGGTTCCGATCCGACCGCCGGGCTGCCTTCGCCGGGCGAGCGGAGCCGCGCAGCCTCGCTCTCTGTCTGGAGCTCCGCTTGTCTTCTCTCCGCGAGTCCCTGCAACAAGAAAAGCCGTTTATGGCGACACAATGTGAAAAGGGGGCCGATTTAAAAAGGAGAAGAATGCAAGCAAGAACAACAAAAGTCAGTTATAGCAAAGTCTGTGCCTCTCCTATCTTCCACCCCCTAGCTTAGCCCACATAATGAGCAGGAAAAAGCTTTATATTTTGTTCACTGGGTATTCACAGATAATTTGAAGCCATTGTTTCTGCCACAGATGGTTCTTTTTAATACAATAACGGTGCTCTTTGTGAATAGCGAGCCCACAATAAAAATCTAAAGCGTCCTCCTGAATAACCATTTTGTTCTCTCTTGTATAGGCCGAACAAAAGCGCCAGTGAGGTAATGGCCTGCCTTATTGAAAGCCTCAGAATGGGGATTTGATAAAGATTTTTTTTTCGCTCCTTTTTTTCTTTTTGCAAAGTAAACGGCAGTCAAAGAGAAAGTGACACGGGATGAAAAGGGGGGGAAACAGCTAGAAAAGGTGCCTGCTGCTGCAAGTTTCACATATTATTATTAATATTATTATTATTTACTTTTTTGTGTTTTGTGCAAAAACTAGTAGTGATGGCGTTTAACAATAAAGGGGGTCTGGTCAGGTGCATGGAGCTTTAATCCAGAATACATTAAAGGTCTGCTCGGGATTTAAAACACGGTGTACTGCAGGGTTTGCTCCTTTCCGCTGAAATGCATGGAGAGGAGTCTGACTGGAGCGACCTGCTCAGGTCCAGATGCGCACCTGTACGGCGCATCCTGCGGCCTCCAGTTTGATGCAATCCGTAATTAACTGCAGGCTAATCAATAAAGCATTTAACGGACGTACAATGCGCGCGCAGGGGGATGATCCCGAGCCAAACAGATCGGATGTCTGTGATCGTTACAAGGTGAGGACACGCTGTCTGTCACAGGATGGAGGCTGGAGGGCAGCAGGTGAAGGGATGAGGAGAGATGAATAGCAGGAAGAGGAGGATGAGGAGGAAGGGGGGGATGAAGGCCCAAATAATGGAGGGAGGAAAAGATGAACCGTTTTTTTTAAAAAACCAGATCATGGAGTCAGAACATCAGAAAACACATCAACATATATTTACCTCTCAGGTTGCAGATATTGATCTAAATTAATAGTAATAAATAAAAATGACATCCAAATATGTAAAAAGTGACAAAATTCCCTCAAAGAATCACAATTTCTGTTAAACCCATTTCCATATTAGGTTGTATCAATTTATTTAATGTTCCCAAAACCCATAAAAAAAAACCTTAAAATATTAATAAGTAGCTGCTTCTGCATCCAATATCCTAAAACTAACTACTGAACATCTTTTTTTATGTTATTTGGCATCTTACAGATTAAAACTGTTTTGATTTGATTATAAAATAAGATTTAAGCACAGCTGATATCTAGAGGGCCACATAAAAGCACTAGTGGGCCGGGTTTGGCCCCCGGGCCTCCAGTTTGACACGTAATAAAGTTTTCATCACCTACAGTGTTTTGTTTTATAACCTAATCATCTTTCACAGAAGTTTCTTCAGTTTCTTCTTACAGCAGGTTTTTAATTAATGACATTTAGAACTGGAAACTCAATATTCTTTATTTACTCTTCAAAATATTCATCATGCAAGCTGCACTTTTCAAAAAGCAGAATTAAATATTTTTAAACGCTTCCATTTTCAAATGAGAAAAAAAAGTGAAATGACTGCTGCCTACACGAGTTTAAGCAGCAGCAAAAATAAAATCACCAAATCGCGACACAGTCAGCTCACCGCTGGGTTTTATTTGGAGGAATGAGATCCACCTTCAAGCATCCAGGGTCAAAGTTCATATGAGGGAGTGCATGGCAGCAGAAACCAGACAGCAGCTTGGAGTTAAATAAAAACTGAACCAAAGGAAGACGTGAAAACAAAAAACAGATGAGAGAGAGAAGATCAGCGCTCTCAGAGGGAAATAACTCAGATTTATCTGATCAATCTGAATCAGTCGCAGAATTTTAATTCTAAACCCAGAAACTGAGGAGGGAGAACGAGATCACATGTTTAAAACCTGCAAAAAGGAGAGAAAGGCCCGCAGCACCATGGGAGCTTTTAGAAAGGCCACAACCATCACTGAATGCTAATGTCTCTTGCACACACACACACACACACAAAACATTCACATGTGATTCTGCACATTCACACAAATGCATATTACACATGCATGCTAACGCCTCCATATGCATGAGAGCCGACACATTTGCAGCGTCTGTGTTTTTTCTGCAGCGCTGCCTGATGGAAGAGCCACAGTGGGCTTTTCTCCCTTTGTGTGTCTGCAAAAGCATAGCGTCGGTGTGTGTGTGTATGTGTGTATGTGTGTGTGCGGCAGACACATTGACACAGTATTCAGTGAAAAGGGAGGCCCTGACTGAAGGAAACATGGCTAGCCAACTGTCAATCATGGCGCATGCACAAACATTACCACACACACAGAAAGCCGCCCATTCATTAGCGCTGATGTTCTGGTCCTTGAGAAGAGATAGTTATGCAGTTAGAGGCTGCGTTCGGGTCCAGCAGAGGCTCTCAGCACCACCAAACGTCTGCATGAGTTCACACTCTCTGTCAATGCACCTGGTTTTGCTCAAATTCATTTTTCCTGTCTTCAACTTTACTATCAGAAATACATTGGGGGCATTTATTATTTATCAGTTATCGTCACAATACATTCCAAGTAATAATGTTTAAAATCCTCCAAAACTGTCCACAGGTTTAAATCAAAACACAATTATCTGTACTGATGGCCCAGTCAAAGTAAAAACTAAATTTCTGGTCACATTTGAAGACTTCTGATGAGCTTGAACTATTTTGCAGAACACAAACGATTCCAAGAGACTAAGGACTAATGTCCCAGGAAGATCTAGATCAGCGGTTCTTAACCTGGGTTCTATCGAACCCTAGGGGTTCGATGAGTCGGTCTCAGGGGTTCAGAGGAGCCTTTGCCACAGAGGTAAAGACACACTTGTGTGAAGTCGTGATGACACGCTCCGGTTGGCCATCATTGCTGCAGAGGATCATATTACATTGCTTGGCCAATCGGTGCTGCGGGAAATCATCAGCAGAAGTTACCCTCATTTATGCAAAAACAAATCAAAGTAAACCTTTGATTTGTGAAGATGTCTGTTGGACAGATATTTAAACTCTTGGCACCAGAGAAATAAAACATTTTTAAAATAGCTAATTTTAAAACATTAAGTCAATTGAGTCAAATTTGATATTTCTCCAAAACCAGATCTCTGATGTGTGACAGCTGATGAGCAAAATTACATATTTATTGAAACACGACAGACAAAGAGAGTGTGAAAACGGACCATGAAACAGGTCTTCATCATGTTTATCATGTTTATGGTGTTTATGGTGTTGGTGGTGTTGGTGGTGTTGGTGGTGTTTATGGTGTTGGTGGTGTTGGTGGTGTTGGTGGTGTTTATGGTGTTGGTGGTGTCTGAAAGGACGGAGGTAGAAGCCGTTCTTCGGTGTGAACTGAACTGTGCGTATGCGGCCTTGCAGAGTCAGACAGTGAAGGTTAGACCTGTGAAAACGCAACACTCCTCTGTGCCTGACCCATTCCACCACATGATGCAACACAGCTTTCAACTTTCTATGTGGACAGAAAACTTTTCTGAAAAGGGAAGAAAAAAGCTGCCCTGCGACAGACTGGCGACCTGTCCGGGGTGTACCCCGCCTCTCGCCCGGAACGTAGCTGGAGATAGGCACCAGCAACCCTCCCGACCCCATTAGGGACAAGGGTGAACAGAAAATGGATGGATGGATGGAAGAAAAAAGCCTTTAAAATGCAAGTGTGGACATAAATTTTCATATCTGAACAGTTCTTTTCAGGCGGCCTGCCTCGGCATGGACATGGCTGCTGTCAGAAAGGTGCAGGACAGAGAGCACAAAGTTGAGGATTAAAGCTCTGACGATACCAAAGTGCTGACCACCAGCAGAGAGCATCCGGCTGGTCAGTCCAGCAGTTGTTTGCCCAGGCGGCGGTGGGAAGATACACGGACACAGCTGCCAGATATTTGCTGAACAACACACTTTGTTGGCATCTCATTATGAAGGACAGAATCAGAAACAGCTTGAGCAGATCTGGAGAGACATTCTGGGAGGTCGCCATCTTTTCAGGCTCACGTTTTACTCTAACTCTTCCTGATAAAGCTCTACGGTAGGAGTGGTGGGACTCAATTCAAATGGTTTCTCCAGTTAACTGCATGGTCTGTAAGTAATTATTCGCATTTAAACTGATTTTTATTTTAAACCCCCGTCAAAAATAAGCAACATTTTTAATTCAAAATCCCTTTTCGCAGCTAAATTATTGAACAAATGGATATATGAGTTCAACAAAAAATATTTGTTTTTAATCTGTTATTTAATTTTCTATTTTATTTGCAATTGATTTTAATTTAAAAAACCTGACAAATATAAGCAACATTTTCAATTCAAAACACCATTTTGCAGCTAAATTATTTAAGAAATAGACATTTAAGTTAAACAAAAAAGATATCTATTGTTTTTTTTATTTGTTATTTATGTAATTTATCCATTCGATTAGTGTTTCAGGAACTCCTGATCATTCATAGAAATACATTCGCTGACGTTAGCATCTGAGGCTGTGCTGCTGCTACGTGTTTAGCATGGACATGCTAATATAAGGCTAGAATAGGTTCTCTGATAGGCTAACTCCTTTTAACGCAAGACAAACACAACAATAGTATTTTCCAGCATCCAATCAGATCGTTTCAATGAGCAGAAATTGACTCCCAGACAAGCAGCTTGGTGGTTGTTGTTGTTGTTGGCAGTTGCTGCATGTGCGTCAGATTTACTGGCGTACCAGAAACACAACGCAAAGGTTCCGGCTTTGGAATTTTATATGTTAGAAAAAAAAAGTAAAAAAAAAAGAAAAGTTTTTAACACATAACAATTTAAGTATTTAATTAATCAAAATTAAAAGTGTGAAAATCGTGGCCCTACTTTGGTCATCATGTTAATGCTTAATCACACAAAATGGCTTCCAAGCAATTTTTTTTCTTTTGCTTTTAACAAATGTTTTACTGTTTGATGCATTAAACAGGGACAGACAGCTCTCCTTAAAGCTGCAGCTTTTATTAAAAAGGTTTTGTACATATTTGTTAAAATCATTATGTTGTGAGAATGTAACACAATTAGGTAATCTGTAAAAAAGAAAAAGAAAAAAAAACGTTGCTTTCTCCCAGTGCTCCCAGTACTAACTGCAGAAATACACCCCTCACTCAGAAATAACCAATCAGAGCCAGGGGGAGGGACTTAGTGCTGTCAATCACTCTCAGGCTCGCTTGTCCCGATTGCTCTTTGCTAAATTATAGCTGGTTCACCACAGCATATCCTGACATCATTGCTAATGCTGATTAGCATAGCCACTGATGACGGCGAATAAACGGTTTTTCTGTAACACTAAATTGTTTTTCCACCATTAGCACATTGAGCAGAGTACAGGAGGTTGATTGACAGCACTAAGACCCGCCTCCTGGCTCTGATTGGTTGTTTTTGGTGCATTTTTGCAGACTATATTAGTAGCTCAGGAAGGAGGAAATCGTTTTTTTCACAGATTATTTCTTAAACTGTCAGAACATGGTGGCAGTTTTAATAAATATGGAAAAACATATTCTTGTAAAAGTTACATACTGCAGCTTTGACAGTCAGGAAAGGAGGAGATGCACATGATCTATATATTATAACACTATATAAAACAAACATCACTCTGTTTTTAACATGCAGAAATCAAATAATATTTTTTACTTATTTAGTTAAGTGTAACTGTAGTGAACCATTCAATTTTCAGGATTATATTTAAGATTAGACACAGAATTGCACATCCTTAGATTATCTTGATGATAATTAAACTGTCATCTGTGTCAGTTATAGTCTTCGTGCTTTCTAAATGGTTGCTAACTTGAACAATTTAAAGTTGAACAGATGGTTTTTTGATCTAAGGCCATGATTTTTCAACTCCTGACATATTGAATATTTAAATATTTCATCATTACACTGATGGGAATATTTATGACAACATATCAGACATGCATCCACATAATTACGGTTTATTTAAAAGCATGAACAGTTTATTTGATGGACAGTTAATAACGATGAAGTCATAAGAGTTTGTGTTTGTGGATTTGTTATTGATCGCCTTCATATATTGTCTGTCAGGATGAGGAGGAAACGAAGATCAGAATATTAGATGAATAAAGAAATCTCTCTGAGGAGAAATGAAGTCGGATTATCAAACGGCTCAAAGAGACTTATCATCTGAGTGCCATTAAGAAATATAGTGCAGTATGGATGTGTGTGTATGTCGTGTTGCTAGAAGCTGTTGCAGGGATTGGATCTCTGCTGGCTGTTTGTCTTGTGCTTAGACCTGGACGGGGTGGGTTGGGTTCTGGGAGAAATCAGCTTGAACTTCCTCTTCTCTCTATCTATAACTACCGTGTTTTCATTGTACTAATGTTTGATGTATGTCAAGTTGTAAAATTCAATAAAGAAAGTTGGAAAAAAAAAAAGAAATATAGTGCAGTCAGTAGAGATGACATGAAGCAACGCAGTTTAATCTGTTTTACAGGCATCTGTGATGAAGCACCAGAAAAAAACAGCATCAGTTTAGCATCATGTCACTATGAAACAGGTGGAAGTTGGTCTCACTCTGGTGCAGCACGTCTGTCAGTGAATCACAAAGTGAAACTGTATTTTTCTGCTCTGGTTTTGAACCTCAGAGTGTTTCATCAGCCTGGCGGGTCACCAAGTTTTACCTGCCCCCCGCCAGGCTGAGCGCTGTCTGTTTATTTTAATTTGAGGTTTTTATACAGTAGTAACAGTGACAGTAAAGATGGATTAAGCTAGCTTTATGGTTGATGCATTGAACTGGTGTGAACTCAACTGCAACTTTTACAGGAATCAACACCAGAAGCGTACAGACAGTAGATGGGTGGATGGTACCGTAAAACTTCACAGCTCTGTTTTATATGATGCTTTGTGGGAATATTTGTGTGGCATAAAGTTGTAAGGTTGGTAAACTTGGAGACGACTTTGTTTTTGGCTGTTTGGACCAATTTTATACACTGCAAAAACAAAATCTTCCCAAGTATTTTTGTTTAGTTTCAAGCACTAATATCTCAGTACACTTGAATTGTGCAAGTCACTTTTCACCAACACGAGAGCTTGTTTTGAGTCAATAACTCAATAATATTGAGTCAATAATATTCATCTAGAGACGAATATTGATAAAAAGTAATAGTTCTACTGGCAGATTTTTGCACTTATACCAAGGACATATTTTCCTTCTTATAAAATAAAGAGAAATTAAACTAGTACTTTTTATAAATGTTCAAGAATTATTGATGTAAAACAAGCTCCTATATCACAGGTGTCAAACTCAAGGCCTGGGGGCCAAATCTGGCTCGCCGTAGCTTTTTATGTGGCCCTCTAAACTGCAAATTTTCTCAGAATTGGTCAAAATCATTTGGTTTGTGACTTGTCAAGTTATAGTCTGATACGGCGTGTAATAAAAAGTCACATTTAACATCATACATTAGAACAAATATTGTAAAAATTCCTTACAAACATTTCTTAACTGGCACCAAAAATCTGGAATTTGGATCGCAAAAAAATACTAAAGCATTCACAAAATGCTGGAGGAACAGCTATTTATTGATATTTTAACAGTTTAGTTAGCTTTGTTAATATATTCTGGCACAACCGGCCCTTTAAGAACATTCAGATTTTTTATATGACCCAAAATTAAACTGAGTTAGTTTAATTTTTCCGACATCCTACTAAAAAGTTACTTGTAACTTAGTAGACTTAAATTGAGACAAAACTAAAACATTTGCACTTGGAAACTAAACCAAAAATACTTGGTAAGATTTTGTGATTTTGCAGTGTGATGTTGAATTATTATTTTGTTAAGTCATCCTCAAGTTGCGCATATTTTATATTTGATCTGAAAATGTAACTATCCATTTCTAAGCCTCTCTTGCACACATGCGTTGCTTCGTCTCAATGTCCAAATACATTCCTCTGCACACACAGATACACACGCAGTTATATTACACATGTACACATATAGGATATGTCACACTTCCTCCATCATGCACTCATCTCTCTTGCAGCCGCTGCTGGTTTTGTTTACAAGCCAATTTGAATGAGAATGGATCCCTCTCGGATGTTTCTAGAAAGCGGTCTAATCCACGGTGGCTGCCGCCAAGCCCCGGCCCTTTGTTTGGGATTACTGCAGCTTAGCGCTAGCTGACAATGAAGAGATGAGCAGCTCACCTCATCACCGTTAATGAAGTGTGGAGAGTCATTTAGCCGCTAGCTAGCTGCTACCGAGCCGTGATGATACCTTCACACACCCCTGCACACCAACACACACACCCCCACAAACACATGGACAGGTCTACTTATACACACTTGTTTTCATATGCAATTGAGGATATGGACTATATTTAATTATAAATGTCCTGGTTGCCACAGAAACAAGCACAAACTAAATTCACTAAGTAGCTTCGAAGTTGTAAAAAGTGCATTAATGTATGAAATTAATAAGTGTAGCTGCCATGCCAATCTTCAATCCAAACCAAATGTAAACATTTACTAAATATGGCTCCACCATTTATAGTCATAAAAGGACCAATTACTTTTAAGCTGCAACAATTTCAAATTTCTAAAATATTTCAATTCGTTCATAGCTGTAAACTCATGGTGGGCAATGTGGACTTAAGGTTTCATCACAATATTTTGTGGTACTATTGTAATAACAATAAAAATGACCATAAGAACTATTATTTATTTTTTAAGTATCTAAACTGAATCACAGCCTCACAAACTCAAACGCAGCTTTTTGAACTTAAACTGTTAGTTTATAAATCACTGAACGGTTTAGCACCACAACACATTAAAGACCTGCTGCTGTTGTCATAGCAACCTTCCAGAACTCTCAGGTCTTCTGCTTCTGGTTCTGCTCTGCATCCCCAGAACCAGACCAGAACATGGCGAAGCAGCATTCAGCTTCTATGGCCCACAGATCTGGAACAAACTTCAAGAAAAGCTGCAAAACTGAGTTCCTTTAAATCTAGACTAAATCCCAGCTGCTTCTGAACCATAGTAAATGAAATATTACCAACATTATATCAAAATATGTCTGTCACATTGTTGACTGCATTGTGTTTTCTCTATAAATTTGTAATTTTATTTTTTTATGATGTAAAGCACCTTGAACTACCTTGCTGCTGAAATGAGCAACACAAATAAACTTTGATTGATTGATAGATTAATTGGAATTAGAGACACACCGATCCGATATTAATATCTGTATCGGTCCTGATACTGACAAAAACTCTAGATCAGGTGTTAGTTAAAGTGTGTGGATCTATTCAGTCTAACTCTATGCTTTGTTCTCTGAGCGACGTCATGCTTTGTTATTCATTTTTCTTTCTGAACCATTTGAAAGAAGGTTTGCCAAAGTCTATTTTTCATGTTTGGCCAAAGTAGTTAAGCGATTGTTCTTGCCAGCTTCAGTTTCTTTAGTATTTATTTAACATTTGCTGTTATGGTCGTAATTATACTGACAATGTTTTTACTTCCTGCCGCGGTCGAACAAACTTGTTAGCTAAATAAAACCTGGAGATGAAAATATTATTCATTTAGTGCGATGCGCCACAGAACGCAGAAAAAACACTGATGAACAAATCAAAACCATTCATATTCTGCTTTTTTCTTGCTCTCCACGTCGCGATGCTGCTCAGACATGTTGCTATAGCAACTGACTGACAACGGCTCCACTATTGTATCAGGATTCAACTCTGAAAAACTTTGGTGTTGCACACATAATGTTACATTGCAACGTCAATTTTAAAGAGTTAATTCAATGTTTTGGCACTGAAGGAGGAAACACAGATAAAAAAATAAAAAGTACTTTTCCTTGTCTTGAAAACAATTAATGCTGGAGAGACTAAATCTTAAATCAGAAGCTTAGTCTTAGTATTTCCTTCAGGATATTTTTTGTCAAAGCTGATATTCAGATTGCCTCATTATTGGTTCCTCACATTTCAAACTGCTGCACACTCTTCTTGGTTCCCAATAAGCTCTTTAACCAGAAAAAAAAGCTTTTCTTTCTTATGCGTCAATGCTGCAAACACAAGAGCCACACAGTAACGCTCACCGGTCCGTGTGTGTGTTGGAGGATATAAGCCTTGGTCACCAGGGCAGAGAGGCTCCAAGGCAACAGGAGATCCAGGAAGGTTTAAGCTTGGCAGAAGCACACACAGATTGCAGAGGTCCACACTGAGAGTATGTTGGCTCGGCTTCTAACAGGGACTGAGCCTGCGATCTGATTGGTGCGGAGCAGGAGGGACGGAGACTTTTCATGTTTATCCAGGTTTGTGGATGAGCTTGACAGTCAGACCTTGGTTTGTGAGGAACTGGCTCTGTTTTGGTGACATAGCAGGACATTCCCCCGGCCTTTACTTGCACTGGAACCAAAATGGAGGTACAAACAGCGCTGGATGAAAGTTACATTTCCAGCTTTTTTTAAAATGTAGTTTAAATCTTACCAATATATTTTTTTTCTCTTTCAAAACATCAATGTTGCAGTGAGTGAGGAAGAAAGCAATCACAATTTTCTAGAAAAGCCAAATGAGTCACACTAAGGGTGAATTCACACCAGCCCTGTTTGGTCCACTTTTATCAAACTCCAGTCCATTTGTCTAGAAAGTCCGGTTCGTTTGGGGAAGCGTGAATCCTAATCAAAATCTGGTCCGACTGAAAAAATAAGTTTCAGTTTGTTTGAAGTGAACTCTGGTGCGATTCAAATGCATATGTTAACACTAAGTGGACCTGAGACCGCTCCAAAAGCAGGAAGTGGACTACCTGCACAGGAAGTGGGCGCAGCATAGGGCATTCTGGGTAAATACAACCAAAACAAATGTGTTAGCCTAGCGCTAGTAGGAGAAAAGGCTACTAGTCTTTTACCAAAGACAGAAAATAAATCCTACAACCACTAAAATATGACGGCATTCCATTTTGTGAAGGAAGTTGCAACGTCAACGTCTTCAGTTTCTTCTCCAGAGGTTTTTATGTTGTTTCCTTCAGTTGTTCTCGGTGCAGCGCCCCCACAGGCGAGTAGGGGAACAGGTTTTTCAAATGGTTTGGTTTGTTTGACTCAGTGCAGTGTGAAAGACAATCACAGCAGCTGAAAATGTAACAAATATTGCAACTTTGATCCCAAACTGAACCAAATCTGCTGGAAAATCAGTTGTGAAAACCTCCTTAAAGTCTAGACTTATTTTCATAACGCCACCTGGAGATCAAATATTCAAACCAAAATATTTTCACATTTAAAGAGTTTTTGTAGATTTTGTTCTCATGTATGATGAAGTATTAGGACAATACTAAGAAGAAAAACAAACTATTTGGAGAAGTCATAAAATTACAAGAACAACATAAAAATACTACGACAATATTCTCGTAATATTTTTGTAATGTGACTTTATTTTCATATTATTTCAACTCTTTTCTTGAAACAGTATTGCATTTTTTTGTATGTCTTATTCTTCTCATAATTTTCTATTTTCTTAGCACGGCCCTCATCCTTCGTCGAACTCAAGTAAACTTTGTTTTCCAATAAGACATTAGAGCAGGACTGATAAAAAAACAAAGACCACCAGACTACCTCAGCTGACAGTTTTTAGCATTTTGGAAAGTACACAGAAATAAAATGGTTAAAACAAATATCCAGACTTGGAGCAAAGATAAATTAGCCTGAGCTGCAGATCAAAACCTGGTGAGTTCAGGTTCCTGGTTGCAGGATCACACAGTCGGCAGGCATCTCAGTGTTTATCTTACAGCCGAGAAACTTGGCACGTCTCTGACAATGCGTGCGTTCAGGAAACGGCGGTCAGAGCGAGACGCCGCTTAATGATCCCTGAACACACTTACACACACCGGCCGTCTTCCTCCTTAAACACTGCCTGTTGAATTTCACAACCAGCATTTAAAAGACTCTGAATGTGTTTCAGCCCACGGGAAAACAAACCCGGCCTGTTTGTCTAACTCGGGGCGTCTTTACCTCTGTGTGCCAAACTCGCTCTGCTGAACGGCGTGAAAGGTGAACGGAGGGCTGAGAACCGACCACAAGATCCTCTCCCAGAACAGTTTGAAACGCAAAGTTAACCTGAAGCATCCGCTTAGAGCAGTCTTTCTCAAACTGTGGTTTCCAGACCACCGGTGGTCCGCAGGCGGCCCCTAGTGGTCTGTGAGGTACTGCATGTAAACAACTGTTTGTGACGTGAGCTCAAAGTGCTACGCAGTGTGACCATGGCGGTGAACAGCCCTGCGCCCCGCGCTAGCTAACTGCATCCTAACACCCAAAATAAAATTATTCATGTTAGAGTACCTACTAGCTGGAAGAAAATGTTTCTTTTTGCTAGCGCAACTCCAGTGCTTGTCTTTTATTACGCTTCTAAATTACAAATAGTCCTAAAATGTTACTAGTGCACAAGACGCTTGTAGGAAAGAACTGTTTTGATTTCCATGTGTTGGAAAACTTAGAATCTGTAAAATAACTCAAACGCCCCGAGTCGTCGTGTTCATTCGGTACGTGATTCTTGTGATATGAGTATCTTTAGAAATCTGTACACTGCAAAAACACAAAATCTTACCAAGTATTTTAGTTTTGTTTCTAGTGCAAATATCTTAGAATACTTTTAATGAGAGAAAACTAACTTAGAAGTAAGTCCAGGAAGATATAGGAGCTTTATTTTAAGACAAAACGTTCTGGTTCCACTGGCAGTTTTTTCGCTAAACATTTTTCCCACAAGCAAACAAACCACCTGCCATTTGAACTAATAGTTTTCATCAAGATTTATTTACCTAAAACAAACAGCTGTATCTTGCTGAACAGCTCCTTTAAGGTTAGTACACTTAAAATTAGACAAAACCAAGACATTTGCACTAGAAACTAGACAAAAATACTTGGTATAATTTGTGTTTTTGCAGTGTAGGTTCAGAGCATTTTTCCCACTGCTGATTGAAAACAAACCGAATGCAACATGAACAGATGGAAACATCTGTCCTGATTTTCCAGAGTGTGAATTAGAGGTGAGTTAAATAGAAAATGCATTATGCGATCAGTGGATGATTATCACTCATCCCTGCTGCTCTGCTTCCTCATGTTGCTCCATGAGTGTAATCCAATTATCTTCATGTAGGCATGTTGTGTGGCGTCGTGTTCTGGACTCCGACGGCTGACACCTGCAGCATTAAACTCCGCCAGCACTGCCTGCACTCTGAGCCTCAGCATGGAGCGCAAACACAAAATCACACAAACTGTCATAAGAACCGATGCAGGAATTTTAACCTTTTATTTACATTCAGAGATGGACAGAGTACCAAAACGTTATACTCACGTAAGAGTAGCTTCAACACATTTTACTCAAGTAAAAGTAAAAAGTATTTGGTAAAAAGTCGACTCAAGTACTGAGTAACTGATCAAATGATTTAATATTCAAAAATTACATCATCAGATGGACCAAAATATAAAGATAAATGGGAATTTAGGTATTTTAAGGACCAAAATGACAATAATTCGTAAAAATAAAAATAATTTCAAAATCAGTTTCTTTCAATAAAAAAGTACAAAAAGCAGTAAATGTTTGCCAGAAAACTTTTCTAGAAAAAACTTGGAAATTTGTGTTTGAAAAGTCAAAAATTTGCAAAAAAAAGGATAAGAATTTTTAATCTCAAACTTTCTAGAAAAAAGTCAAAATTCTTTATTAATAATCCACAAAAATAAGTTGCAAATTGATTTATATATTTATGTAGTTTTTGTAAATTAGTTAACATATAATTTTGATGTTTATCTTTATGTTGTTACTTTGGCATAACAACTGAGGATCTACAAAAAAGGCCAACCGACATCTTCTCAGAAAAAAACTGTTTATCAAGTTTTCAGCAGGTTTCACCAACTCAAATTTAAGACTTTTAAAGACCAATATCAATTAAATTTAAGACCTGCATCACACTAGAAACGTACAAAAGTAAACTGCATATTTTAAGCTGTAGTAGTGCCAAACTTTGTAGCACAAAATGCCAGTGGTGAAGATAAATATTATCTAGGAAAATGGTGATAAATTTACACTTACTCATGATAGATGCCAAAAACTAGCTAGCTACTTAGCAAGGGTATATTAGAAGCTAGTTAGCGGTAACCACAATCACCTAACGCCACAGAACAGAATAAAGATGTTTGAGTGGATCTGTTTGTCTGACAGAAAAATCCTGCAGGATAAAATATACTAGACATAATTTAAGACCTGCAATTAAAATATTTAAGGCCAACTTAAGTTTTTTAAATGAATTTAAGACATTTAAAGGCCTTAGTTTCAAGGCTATGATGACATCCTGATTTTATTCTTTTTGTGATCACAGAAAGAAAAACCAAACATTGATAAAGAATGAACAGTTTTTGGATTTCAAAATAGTTGACAGACAGTAATATTTTAAATCAGATGGACAGAAAACCAGAAAATGCTTTCAGCTATTAGCTAGACAGGTCTGCTGATGTTCATGTCGTCGATTCTAATTTTAAAATATTTCTGCGCTCCCGAACCCAAACAATGCCGACGTCTGCGGCCAGACGGGTTCTGTAATGGGGAAGCGTGTCTGTGTCCGTCGTTAAGCCATGCAGGCGCTAATGTAAATAAAAAGCAGCGGGACGGGGTGTGTTGCTAATGTGCAGACAGGGACAAAAAGCTTGGATCTGTGGGGTATTGTGACACACATCCCAACCTCTAAGCACACACACACACTCCTCCGACTCGATTGATGGCTCCTCCAAATCAATAAAAATGATCTTGCAGTCCATCCACCATTTGGCTGCATCATCTTGGAAGTGCCTTCTTTAGAATATAGCAGCCATACTGTACAATGGAGCAGGCGAGCGCGGGTAATTTGCCATTGATTTCCCCTCCGCCTTCTTCGCCCGCAGTCACTGCACACAGCACAAAACTAACTTCATCATACACCCTGTTAATGCACATGCACAATAACCCTCTTTTCTTGTGCCCTCTGGTAATTTCACTCTTTCATTATCTTTTTCACTTTCCCTCTCTTATCTCCTCGGTCGTCCGCTCACTTTGTGCCCCGGCCTCGTTCCTGAAATCTCTTCACAGGTCACTGTTCTTTCTCTGCACAAAACGCTGGTCTGGCCAGACGCCAATAAACATTGTTTAACATGGTAATAATCTGGATTATCTTGTTTTTAGTTCTTATTTTGAAAACACATCATATTCAGAGTGAATCTAAATTCAAAAGTAATAGTCCTTGAAGTTTTTTAAAGCTTCAAAGTTAAATATATTTTGAGTTCTGTTTCTGTTAATCACTGATTTTTCTCATCTCATAAAAAAATAAAGGAGATGCATCAGATTTATGAATATGGAACATCTTTGAAGGTATTTACAATAAAAACAAACATCCTGAATGATTTTTCTCAATCCTATATTGTTATTGATTATGTACATTTTATAGTTCTGTATATAGCAACAGTGTATTTATGCCATACACTGCGATTAAAATATTTAAGTTTTACTTTCTAGTGAAAATATTTTAGCCCACTTTAAATAAGACAAAACTAACTTACAAGTAAACTTTTAGCAAGATTTAATGGCTTGTTTTAAGACAGTAAATTCTTAATATTGATATAAAAGCATCAGAACATGGCAAAACTGTTTTGTTATAAGCACTACTTTCCCAATTTTAAGGGATTATTTACTTAAAACAAGCCAATATATCTTGCTAAAAGTTACCTGTAAGTTAGTTTCGTCCTATTTTAAGTGTATTAAGATATTTGAACTGGAAACCAGACAAAAATACTTGGTAAGATTTTGTGTTTTTGCAGTGTATACTTAACTAAATGTACTTTTTGTAATTTTATATTTTATCAGGGTTCATCAGAGTGAGATTATATGACTATAATTAAAGATGAATTTATTTTTTATACTTTTATCTTTGGAGTGTCAGTAACTGTGAATGGAGCTGGATGACTCAAAGTATTAAATAAAAATAGACACAGAAATGCTAAGGAATGAACTTTAAGATATTTTATGACACTTTTCAGCATCAGAACAGCAATATTTTGAAGATTTAAAATCTAAAAGATTTGTTTACTTTGAGTTATGACTCTCAACATGAATGAATTAATGCATGCTTTTAATCTGAAAATCTTAACATGTTAATATTACATAATGTAGATTAATCCAAAAAAAATTATTAATCTGCAAAAAAGTTTTCTCATTTCTCATCTTTCTTTTGTTGCATCGCATTTCTAAATTAATTAATAAAATTAATAAAAAAAAATAATAAAATAAATTAACTTTTTTTTTTTTTTACCCCTCCAGGGGGTCTTTTGTGGGCTCTAGTGTCCCTTTTACGAAAGTAGGCTGACAGGAATGGGGAAGGAGAGGAGGGAAGACATGCGGCAAATGTCGCCGGGTCCGGGAGTCGAACCCGCAACGGCCGCGTCCCGGACTCAAGGCCTCCAAATATAGGTCGCGCTAACCGCTACGCCACCACGGCACGCCCCATAAATTAACATTTAAAACAAAATGGCTTCCTTTAAGTTTTCCTTAATATAAAATCCTGAAAACTGAGAATCTTCAAACTTATAGAGATATTTGAAAGTTATTTCATTGCCTCATTTGGTTTGAGACAATAAAACAATTTTTGAAAACGTGACAGAATAATTTTTTTTTTATGTGGGCAGTTACCCAGAGTGAAAGCAGAAAGGGGCGGAGCCACATAAGAATTAGAAAAAACTCACATATTTTCTGTCATTTGTCCCCTGAAGACGTTTGCTGCTTGTTTACATGTGTAGAGGAGTAAGTTGCTCTGAGTTGCTGTTGAGTGCTGGAGATTTCTGCAACCATAACAAAATCAGATCATTTCATGCATTTTAATTGGTTGGAGGGGTTTGTCCAACAGTGTGCATATTTATTTATATTTCAAGCTTACAAAGTTAGGCACTAATAATGATTAATCACAGTGCTAGAGCATGATTAATCTGATAATCTGACATTTAATCGATTGTCAGCAATTATTTGGATATTAAATTGACAAATTCTGACTTTTAAACAGTTGAAGGAATAAAGACATGAAACAAATAATGTTGACTTCTAGGACATCTGAAAAGTCAGACTTTAAGGACCAAAATGACAATATTTCATATAAATAACAAAAACTAAAATCTGGCAAAAGAAACTTTTTCCAAATCAGTTTCTTTCAATAAAAAACTTGTAAAACTTTAACAAAAACTGCAGGTGTGTGTCTGTGTCTGGTGGATTTTTGGTTGAAATGTGTCAAACTGAAGGCCCGGGGGCCGAATCTGGCCCGCCGTAGGTTTTCATGTGGCCCTCTAGACTCTAAATTAAATCAATAAATCCCTCCAGTTTTCACAAATCTGCTAAATGTACACAAGATCAACAGATCCCCACAGTTATTCTTATTTTAGTGCAAATCATTCACTAAATTGGTCCAAGACATTGGGTTATACTGACTGTCTGCGTTCTATATGGCGAGTAATAAAAAGTCACATTTAACCTCATACAGTAGCGCAAATATCATAAAAATAACTTACAAATATTTCTATTACTACCACAAAATCTGTTATTTTGACTGCAGAAAACACAAAAACAATTAGAAAGAAGATACTGATGTACTGATCAGTATGAAAAGATGTTCAAAATTATTTCATTTTAAGAAAACCTTCATGAATGCTGAAACAAACAGCCATTGATATTTTAACAGCTGAATGCGGTTTATCAATACATTCTGGTGCAACCGGCCCTTTAAGAACATTCTGATGTTTTATACAACACAAAATGAAACTGAGTTTTAAACATGTTTGTTTTTCATTCAGTGTGTTGAGAATCCAGAAATTTTACTCAAGTAAGAGTAGAAATACTTAATAATAAAATTACTTAAGTAAATGTAATAAGTACAGCGTAGTAAAAATACTCTTACAAGTATTTTTTTTAAAGTTACTCAAGTAAATGTATCTAATTACTACAGATAATGAAAACTCAAAATGTAACGTGTCAGAAAAATAAAATACTCTGTAAATGTTTGGTCACTTAATGCTCATGATTTGGTTTGGCCTCATTTTGCTTGAGTTACTGCATCAATGCAGTGTGACACGGACGCTGGCCAGTACAGTAGATCTCCACTAAAACCATTACAACTGCCTATTTTAATAGTAAATGTAACTGATGGCCACACACACACACACACACACACACGCACACACACAGAGAGTTGTTTATTCTTCGGTTACGTTGCGTTGCTAAACCTGACGCTGCTTCAGCCACTCTAAGCCTCTTGCTGCATTCTCTCTCTGCTGGTCACAACACACACAAACACACACACACAGCGGCGCTATCGCTAAAACCGTATTCAATAAGCTTAGCATATCACACACATCATCCGTCCTAAAAACACACACATCTGAATCTTTTCTCCTGGCGGCGGCGGCGCTGTTTGTTGGAAGTATCGTTTACAGCGAAGGTGTTTGAAGACAGACACCTCTCCCGTGGCGAGGCGTGTGTGTGTGTGTGTGTGTGTGTGTGTGTGTCTTTAGAGTGGGGCTTTGCTGCTCCTGACACCGTTATCAGCTCCAGTCGAATGTATTTCTTATCGAGGCGGAGGTGTGGAAGGGAGCGGAGGGGGGAGCGATTGACAATACAAGCTTATCAAACGTCTTCAGCCATGATTCAGCCTGTCACTCAAGGCCCTCACACACACACACGCGCGCACACACACACACATTTACAAAAACACACAGACAGCAGCCGGTGTTTTGATTGATAGATGGCTTTCCCAACAAATAGAAAGCTGGAATCAACATCCTGTGGCCTTTTATACTCCACACTCTGGTGCCATAGCAAAATATATGTATTGACGTGTGTGTGTGGGTGTGTGTGTGCGTGTGTGTTGGGGTGTGTGTGTGTGACGGAGAGACAACATTCCAGACTAACAAAGGTGGGATTAGGGATGCATTAACTGGCCGCGGAGCGAGGGGCCTGTCAATAACAGCAGCCAGAATAAACCTCGATAAGAAGACAAAGAGAGCCAGATAGCGAGGGAGAGGAGGATCAATAGAGGAAGAGTGGAGATGGATGGATGAAGACGGACTGAAAGAATCAATACGAGGAGAAGGAGGAGAACGTCTGAACGGCTGAGAGGCTTCATGTTGGCCTACAGGTGAGAGACAGATGCCATGGTGGCTGCCAGAGGAGTGAAATCAAAAAATGAAATCAATATTTCAGAATTATTCCTTCAGTTTGTCTCATCAGACTGAAGATCTTTAAAAACTGTTCAACGTTTATTCCTTAACTGCAAACTGCTGAAGTTTTTCTACAGAAAGTAGAAAACCAAAGACGAGACTTCTGAAAAAAAGAGAAAGGATTGGCTTCAAAACATTTCCCACCAACATTTTTATTTTTTCAGTTAAATTTTGCTTTTAACAAACTTTATGGCTTCAATTTAG
Source organism: Xiphophorus couchianus (assembly GCF_001444195.1). Lineage (NCBI taxonomy): Eukaryota > Metazoa > Chordata > Actinopteri > Cyprinodontiformes > Poeciliidae > Xiphophorus > Xiphophorus couchianus. Next base: position 32,333,227 of record NC_040236.1, read on the forward strand.
CTCCGTAAGCACGGGCCAAAACTCCTCCACAGATGTAAAAGAGTCAGTAGCAGATTGATGGCAGGTTTGGCTGCGAAGTGTGAAAAAAGTCATTAGTCTAGATGGCATTTCGTTTTCCACATGGAAACAATATTCAGGTTGGTCTGAATATTGTTTTCTGTACTGAAGAAATCATAACTTAAAAATGACTTTTTTGACATTTACTCAAACTTTTATATTAAAATTATCTTGATTTTCTGAAATATTCAAAAGCTACAAAAACAAAAAGTAAAATGCTGAGATGCAGCTGGTATTTTTTCAGAGTTTAAGTCCTGGAGATTTCCTCTTCTTAGTCCCATCGACCTAAATTAAGGGTCTGCAGCCTGTGACTGTTTAGACCACATGTGTCAAAGTCGAGGTAAGAGGGCCCAATCTGGCCCACCGCTGCTTTTTACCTTTCCCTCTAGGCTCCAGAGAACCTTTAAGACTTTAATTCAGATTTAAGACTTTTTTGACCATTATGAGTTAGATTCAAGACCTGCATCACTTCAGGTGTACAAAAGAACCAGCCTTAACCCTCCTAGTGCTAAAGGTTTTTTTTCTCCACAGAACGAATGCAGCATTGTGCAGGTTGGCAACAGAAATGATCCAAAGGCAAAGATGAATGTCATCCAGTCATAGGCGATAAATCTGCACTTAAACCATGATAGACATAAAACCACAAGGTTGCCAGCTGGCTAGCTTGAAAGTTTTTCTTCTCCCTCCATTTCCACCAACAGTTCCTGCTAATACACCTTCACTAGCTAGTAAGAGTATATTAGCAGCTAGCTAGCAGTAGCCTCAACCGCCTCGAGTCGCAGAACGTAATGAAGTGACTCAAACGTTTGTCTGACAGAAAAGTCCCACGAAAAAAAATACTTTCTAGAATATATGAGATTAAATTGTCCTGCTACGACAAAACTGAAGACCTGAGATTAACATATTTAAGGCTAACTGGCCTTTTATTATTGCATTAAAGACTTTTTAAGGATGCACAGTCTGCCTGTATTTAGTGTACTTTAGTGAACTTGCAGGTAAAGATGAACCAATCCGATATATCTAAATATCCTGATACAGAAAAACATTCTAGATCTGTGTCAGTGACAATGTGCAGATCTACTCAGTCTAATTCTACGCGTTGCGCTCTGAGTGACATCATGCTTTATTAATTATTTTATATTATATTCAGAATTCCTAATTTTACTTTCTGAACGATTTGAAAGAAAGTTTGTTGTAGCTTATTTTTTATGTTTGACCAGGGCAGTCAACCTTTTGTTTTTACCTTTATTAACTCCTATTTACAGCGACTGAACAAATTAATTTTTTTTTACATGTTTGTCCAAACTAGTGAAGCTGTTGGTGTTATAAGTGAGCAAAGTTATCAAATTTGTGTCTGTGTTTTAAAAAAAGACAAACATTTTAAGTCAGTTCAGCTGTTTTTCTGTATCATATCGGTATCAGCCGATACTTAACCTCAGATATCGGTAACTGCAGTGTCAAAGGGGATCGGTTCATCCTATTCGTGTTATTTTTAGGTCTAAAACTCAGAGATAAACATGTATTAAAACAGACTCAGGGTTGTCAGCGGGAAGCCAAAAATATCATTTTAAAGCTCATTTCAGTGAATCTGATGAAGCCTATATGCAGCTGAAGCTTGTTGATGTGGGTATTAGTAGAAGAATAGCTAAATAAAGAGCCTGCATTTTGTTTATCTCCCTGCCAAACACACGCCACTGTGGATCCGGGAGGTTGAAAAGCGGCGGGCTCTTTGTCACAACAATCCTATAGAGGCCTGAACCAATGACAGGAAGGCAGGCGGCGGCGGCGGCGGCGGCGGTGGCGGCGGCGCGGAGGGACGGGAGGCCGATTGTTTCAGCAACTCATTAATTAATTTCACTCCCATCATTTATCCTGGAAGCACTACATAGGTGTGGGAGGTATAGGTAATGATACAGGAGGGGAGACATGAATACTGAGAGAGCGCATCCTGTTCGCCGTCAGCGCGGCGCCGAGCAGCTAGCTGTCACACAACGACACAATGAGGCCCGGCAACAAACAGCCACTTAAAAAAACAGCCTGGCAACTGAGAGCAAATTCAATTAGAGAAGTAATTAGTAGATACAGGGCCAGGCGGCGGCGGCGGCGGCGCCACAACACAGGAATTAACGGGCGCGGATAGGAGGAGGACGCTGTCATAATTAAGAGGCAATCACCTATGTCAATGAATACCTAAAAAAACACAAAACTATTAATTCAGTGATCAAAAATATTTCAGGAGAAGATTAATACAGCAAATTCATTTTAAAAGACTAATTTCTGGAAAGATAGCAAGACAATTGCACATAATGTACTTCGCCTGGCATTTATATTGCTAATTAATTTTTTCTTTTTGATAATTTGCTAAAGGGCTGCTCATCCCTCTCTCTCCTCCACTGTGTGTGTGTGTGTGTGTGTGTGTGTGTGGGTGTGTGTGTGTGTGTGTGTGTGAGACGCACTGGAGGCGGTGTTGCAGCAGTAGCTAAATATAAAGCAGAGTGCTGTCTCTCCGAACGCCTCGCTGCAAAGCGCTTCCATGCATGATGCAAAAGAAGAAGAAAAACACAACATGAACAACAGAAAATATTCACCGCCTCTTCCTCCACCCTGCGTGTTTATCTCCCCCCAGCACCGCCACCTCCTCCCCTATGACTCCACTCACACAAAAGGACCAGCAATTAAATTAGACGATAAGGATGTGAAATAAATCAGCAGGTTATTGATTGATTTGTCCCTCTCTTGGGGCGGCAGCAGCTATCATTTCACACCAACAGCTTCTCTATCACCAACTAATTACTCTGTTTCCAAAATCCCTCAGAAGAGCCGGCGACAGACAACAGATAGAGCAGCTTCTGGAAAACAGAACAGGATTAAAAATCATCAGAGAGGCTAAAAAACCAGAGGAATGTTTCTGATACGTCGGCCGAGGACGAGTGTGTTTGTTGTTCTTCTCTAAACGTTCAAACAAAACAAAAAAAGCTGCTTACAAATGATTTATTCCAGCATTAACTGCCTATAAAGTCTCTAATTTCAGTGTTTTATTGATTACAGATGTGGCTTCTCAAGTAAGAGTAGAACTACTTCAACATGGTTTTACTTTAAGTATTTTATTTTAAGAAATTACTCAGTAAGAGTAAAAAGTATTTGGTAAAAAAGTAACTGATCAAATTATCAATCATTTAAAATGAAAAAATTACACAATGAGACGAACCAAAATATAACGTTAAGTAAAAATGTTGGTGTTTTAAAAAGAAAATGACAATAATTCATGTAAGTAACAAAAAATAACAAAATCAGAAAAAGAAAATATTTCCCACTCAGTTTCTTTTAATAACAAACTTATAAAACTTTAACAGAAGCTGCAGGCTTGAGTCTGGTGAATATTTGGTTAAAACATGTTTGTTGTTCATTCTGTGGGAAGAAAATTCAGACATTTTACTCAAGTAAGAGCAGAAATACTTTATAATGAAATGACTCAAGTAACAGTAGAAAGTACAGCGTAGTAAAAATACTCCTAAAAGTAATTTCTAAAAAACAGTTACTCAAGTAAATGTAACTAGTTACTAGGTAGCTCTGATTATAAGAGGACAGACAGTTTGTGATTACTGAGAGAAACGGATCCAAACAAATTAAATGTTTGACTTTTCAAACTTTGTTCTGTTATCAGGTTGGACCTTCAGCCTCAAACTAAAAAATAATCATATCATCTGCAAAGAGTATTACTATTTCTTATTTCAACTTTCTACTCTGATTAATGACAGAATAGTTTTTTAACTCGATAATTTGTATTCTAAAGAAGTCATTTAAATTCTTCTCATCTACCTTTATTTTCATATTCTCAAGAATTCCTGCAAGAAAATTCTAAAAAAAACATTAAAATTATGAAAATAAAGTCATAATATTACAACTTTATTCTCAAAATATTAGAACTTAATTTTGTAACATTATGACTGTCATATCAAGACTTTATTTTTGTAAAAATGTTGTATAAATCTTTTAAAGTGATCTGATTTCATTCTGTTATGAATCTTATCTTGTAATATGACTTTTGCAAAACGTCGACTTTATTCTCAAATTATTAGAACTTTGTCATAGAAAGATTTTAGTCTTGTATAAATTTTCTTGTAATTTGACTATTTTTGTAATACTATGACTGTTTTCTCAAAATATTACAACTTCATTCTTGTACGACATTTTTCTCATAATATTATAACTTTATTCTTGAATTTTATGTATTTTTTCTCTTAGTTGGTTTAATCCCGTCGTACAACTCAACTACAAATTAATGAAATGTGAAATAGAAATAATAATAACAATAATAATTCCCATTTTAAATTCAATCCAATTATGAAAAACCTAACTTTGTACCTAATCTAACAACAACACTTTGAATTTCAGCTCCAGAGAGAAATATCATCTCATTTTTATTTTATCTTAGTAGAAATGAAAGCCAGGCTCACACTGAGGAAGAGGAAGAGGAAGAGTGTCCACATCCTCATCGTTTCAATACAGATTTGGTTTGTGTGAAGAAACGAAGGCAGATCTCCATATGCAGAATTTACATATTCATCTTTGACAGCCGGGTTTTATTTGGGAGCAAAGTGTGGAAAAATATACCACTTAGCTCTATCATGTGCAGCAATCGGGCCTCATGAGCCGGCAACGGGCTGAAGGGGAAGGATAACACTAATATGGCCTCAGATTGTTGGCAGGACTAGTTAATGCTATTTACTGAGGAAGGTGGATGACGGACGGGGGAGCAGGAGGGCGAACGGAGGGACGGAGACGGACATTAAGTGGCCTTCCAAGCCTCTGGATGCTCCTTTAGGAGCCAATTACCGAGCTAATGGAGCTAATGCCAGAGATGAGATGAGTTTGGAAGATGAGAGGAGAGGCAGGCCGACGGGAAAGCCTTGACACCGAGACAAACCGCCGGCGGCGCAGAGGACGATTAACGTTTGCTAATCTGATGGGCGAATCTTCAGGCGTCAAACGCGCCGCGTCCGGAAAGAAACCCCGAAACGGGACGGAGGGGGCGCCGGCAAGCAAACACGTCACGTTTTCATGATCCGTCATGTTCGGCTGCAGATTAAAAGTGTGATCTACAGGCTTATAAACGATTTAGTCAATTACCAACGTTATCTAAAAACGCTTTAATTTGCCTTTCAGCGCTGCAACAGGGGCCCTCTGCGCTGTCAATGAGGTGATTAGAGCCCAGATTGCTGCTTCCAAAGGCCAAAAACAGCTGCTGTCACCGACACTCGGAGACGTCAGCACAGGAGAGAAAAAACTCCCAACTCGTCAAGACTTGGCATGTGAATAGTGAAGAAAGGGAAGAAGAGGAGAGGAAAGGAGAAGATGTAGTTTAGATAAGACAGGAGGAGAAAGAAGAGGTAGAAATACCTGAGTTGGTCGGCTGCCAGCCAGCGCAGTGTGACAGGGAAGGCCCATCTGCGCTCCCCGACACTCAAGATGGCAGATGTAGAAGCAGATTGATTTTCATTCAGCTGTCATGATACACAAGTGGAAAAAAACACTCGCGAGCGTACACACTCACAATCACGGTGTTTGAAAGCTCTGTCAAGTGGCTGGGCCGCTGCTGGCTGTCGGTTTGCCAACCTGCTTCTCTCCTTCCTGTCATTTCATCCTTTTCCTTCCCTCCCTCTCTGCCGCCGTCAACGAGTGCTAGCAAAAATCTCAGCGCCACATCTGGCGCTCAAATTAAATCATTTACAGTCCATAGTGAGGAGCTGCGTTTGGTGACAATACAGCCGGTGGGGAATCAGCGTGTTTTCTCCGAGCCCTGACACCAAGCGGCTCCTCTGGCGTCTGATTAGGCGCCGGCGCGCGGCGGTTCGTGTTTCACAAAGTCTGGATCATCTGCTGGCGCGGCCCCTGACACCTGCACTCCTTCCTCTGGGAGCCGCGGCCTCCATCTGCAGGTTTCATTCTGTTGGAGAACGTCGTGTTTCCTCTTTTGCTCATCTGAATGTTTACAAGGTCATAAAACTGTCAGCTTGAAATCATCACTTCGCATGCAGAACTCCCTGAAAATCCTCCAAATTTTGAAACTCCTGTAACACCTTCAAAATCTTCTGCATAAACATTATTTACATCTGAAAATTTCGTGCTTGCGAACAACACTGGAGGGCAAAAAGACGAGTCTTTTACCTGCCATCCGCAGCCGCACTGCTGCCGTACAACGACTCCGTTCACAAAATGAAACCTGTAGATGTTGGGATTATTAATTTAGCGCAGCAAAGGGAAAAATGAAGCAGAAAAACGTTAAAGAACGACTCAAGATCAGTCATTCTTCCTTTTTACCGCTTTCTGTGCTACCTTTACGCTACACACAGATTGTTGCCGTAGCAACTGACTGACAACAGCTCCACTAGTGCATCACGAGTCAACACCAAAAAACACACATCCTTCTTTCTTGTAAATATTATGTGTACATCTTAGATTTATGGCTTCATGGCAGACCGTACGTCTGCACCTGACTTCACGTTTCAACATGTCTGTAAAATGCACAAGACAGTTCAACGGCAGATTATTTTACTTATGGGAAAATGTCTTGTTATAAGTGAATTAATCTGCCAGAAACCTCCTGACAAGTGCTTATATTTACTTGTAAGCTGGTTTTGTCTTGTTTTATGTTTACTGAGATGTTTGAACTAAAAAGTAGAGAAAACTACCTGGTAGGATTTCGTCTTTTTGCAGTGAAACGTCTGATGTTTGTCGTCTTCCTTGCGAAAAACCCCCACATTTTTCTCTCATGCTTCACTAAATCCCCGAGCATCACCACTCTGATCCGTTTGACCGGCGCCGATTCTGCTAAATGAGTTTCAGTCAGATTCGAGTTGTGTGCTGAATACTAAGAAATGAGTCGGACCGGTGAGAACTCGTGACACCGACCTCTGAAGCAGGATCCGACTGCGACCCGAACCCCGGCGCTCTGAAGATCCGGCCGGCGTTTTAACGGGTTCACAGAAAGCAGCAGATTTGATCAGAAAGCACTCAGCTTCTCACGCTACATCTCTTGATCCCTATTTATTTATTTCTCAGCTGTAAACAAAGATATTTATACGCCTGCAGCTCTGTGATCTCAGCGATAAAGATGGAAGCCGGACTTCTCCAGTCAGGCTGTTACATCATGCAGCTCTGTGGGGTCAGAAGGTCACGGTGGTCGGAGCAGCTGAAGGTCTGAGTTTCCTCTACAACATTCACAAAGTTGAAACATGCAATGTACACTTTCTGTGTTACTGTATGTGCAGGGCTCCAGCTCAGGCTGCAGAAAGGGAAGTGTGAAAAGATTTTCTTCTAGATCTGCACACAGAAAGAAAATCGTGTGGAAAATATTTCTATTTACAGACTTTATTAAGCAACTTTTTCTCTAAAAGTTCATCTGTTTTTTTTAGTGCAGCAGATAATTGGATATTTCAGCAAAATCATTCAGAAGAACCTCAGCGGTTTGTTTTTTCTGGAAAAGTTCATTGGCCACTGAAAAGTTCAAAATGTTCGTGAAGGAAAATTTATTTTTCCACTAAATTTGCAGAAATTTATCACAGATACAGCTCTGACCACTGCACTGGAAACCTGCTGGTTGTTCCACTAAATACTGATTTCTGAACTCTTCCTGAGTTGAAACATTGGTATTGTTGTTTCTAAATGAATATTAACTTGTCTTCTTTGCATTATTTGAGCATCACTGTCTTTATTTTGACCGTTTCTCATTTTCTGCAAATAAATATAAGCTTTTTGCTTGTAATTTCAGAGACATGCTGTCAGTAGTTCAAAGATAAAGAGCAATGATCATTTTACTCAAATATACCTATAAAAAGTAGAATCAGAGAAACTGGTAGTTTTAAGTGGTGTCTTCATTTTTCCAGAGCTGTAAATACTTTTTCTCAAATTATACATAATTGGACCCATAGAGATCATATTGATTGATGTTTTTTATTGTTCAAAATGGTCGCCATGGTTGTCATGGAAATTTAATTTTTGCCCTAAAATCGCCAATTAGATGGACATGTTTGTTGTCAAATCATAGCCAACATATTTTTGATCTGTATGTTTTGTTGGGATTTTCTTTCTTTTCCAAATTGACCAAAAAGTTTATATTTTGGTCAATTTGGGCCTCCATGAAAAAAGGAAAAAAAAATTCATTTCATTTTTTATTTAATTTAAATTTTTCATTTCATTTTTCTTTTTTTAAAAATTTAATTTCATCCATGAAAAAAATGGATCAATATTTACAAATTTACCTGTTTCTGGTGTTTTTAGAGATTAGCTCTAAACCTCTAAAAAATGTGCGTTAGCTAACCATTAGCACCACATCATGTGCTTCCAGTTCCAGTTCTGGCATCTGATTTTACACATAAATCACTTTAAAGTTGCATCTTGTGGCAATAATTTGTTTAAAACGCTCAAGAAATGGCAGCCATCTTGAAAAATGGCCATCATCTGGAAATTCAAGAGGCTAGTGAGAAATTAAAGTTCATAAGTTTTTAGAAATAGATAACAAAAACACACTGTTTACTTCTTAAATGTAAAAGTGCAACATTTTGAGTTAATGCATAAAACCTTCTTGTGTGAAGCAACTATTGGTGTTTCAGAAACTTTTTGATATTTCACATTTCCTCCTTGCAGTAAGGTTTGGCTGTACTGTATCTACATAGAGTATTATTGAACTGAAGAAATAAAATAATCATTTCTTCTAGTTTTTCAAACCGGATTGAGAAAAAAAAATGGATGCCCATCTATTCATGGATCCATATTTACAAATTTACCTGTTTCTGATTTTTATTTATGAGAACATAGCTCCAAATTATCTAAATGTTCGCAGATTTCTTTATGGTATATCTAAAGTATTATAAAGAAAATGCAACTTGAGAATCTGAAATACAGAGATTAAATTTTTTTGTGCTGATTGGCTAAGACTGCAGACGTTAGCGTCTGCTGTGGTGCTAAAATGGTTTTTAACTGTGTATATTAATGTTTATTTGGTGTTTTAACTGTTGAAATAGAGAGCTGCAAGCTTTTTCCCAAATAATAGTCTTAAATATGTGCAGATTTGATCTAATTCTTTGCCAGAATCTGCAAATCTCGCTAAAAATATGATAATGTTTTGTTGTGAAATTGTTTAAAGATCCATTAAATTTAAAACTATCAGATAAGACGTTCAAAAATCAGATTTTTTCTTTTCCCAGTTGAGAAGTTATAAGGTCATGAGAATCTGTCATGTTCAGATTGGAAAATATAATTTTCCCCTGAATTCTGAGCATCCAGAAACGCCGAGAAATTTTTCCTCCAAGCATTTTCTCTTGACCCAGAACACAAAGAGGTTCTGTTCCAAGAAGAACCGCACTCTGGGCTCATTTCAGAAGGATCTGCAGAGGAGAAAGTTTTCCTCATGAAGAGACAAGAAAACAAATAGTGCAATTTAAAAAGGTATAACAATGTCTGTGTTATATCACTAATATTTCAATGCAAGAATCCAAACTTCTGCAGCATCGAAGGCAATTAAAACAACGTTCAGCCCCAGAGAAATCCTTAAATAAGTTGCTTAATGTCGGAACAGAAACAACAGCCTTTTCGTTTCTGTTTTTCTGAAGAAAACAAGATTTAAGATCTCAAAAAAGAAAATCTGTGAATGAGTCGTTAATGCAGACTTTTACTCCCTGCGAAGGCATCACAGCAATCCAGTGGCACTAAAAGCACAAAACGGGATTTAAAATGACAACTGCTGCGCTGAACATGTCGACACATTACAGACGAGAACAATAATGACGCGTCAGTCCAACCATACAGACACTGATAAAACACATTAACTGCTGCTTTCTCTGGAAGGAATTAAAATTTAACACATTTATTAAACTTTCTCTTTCTTTTCAAGAGTTTAACAGAAGGCTTTTGAGGTTTTGGGAAACAGGAGAGAATGAAAAACAAAATCTAGTTTCTAGAGTAAATATCTTAATACATTTAAGGAAAACAAAAACTTACAAGTAAGTTATCAAGAAATAGGAGCTTGTTTTAAGACAATAATTCCTCAATATTGATTAAAAAGTACTTCTTCCATTGTCAGATAAATTCACTTATGTTACATGTGTCAAACTCAAGGCCCGCGGGCCGAATCTGGCCCGCCGTAGCTTTTCATGTGGCCCTCTAGACTCTAAATTACATCAATAGATCCCCACAGTTTTTCTGGTTTAATGCAAATATTTCTCTTAATTGATCTAAATCACATATGTCAGAGTCAAGGCCCGCGGGCCACATCCGGCCCGCGAGAAGGTTTTTTACGGCCCCTGGAATGATCTTGATTTATTATTAGAACCGGCCCGCAGACCGCAGTAAGCTGGCACCCCGTCTGAAAAAAAAAATACCTTCCTTATTTGAACTGTAAGTAGTTCTTTAAATGTTCTGTGAGATGATGTACTTACCCATGTATCCATAACAACCGGAACTTTCAATATCCACCAAGTTATTGCCGAAATATACCATCTATTAAAGGAGTGCCCCCCGGATTAATTACACTCTCTGCAGCTGCAGCTGCGAAGTTACAGTATTAACCCGATACTTGCTGGAAAGTGCAACGTCTCCCCTTTCAGAAACCGTTGGAATTTTTCCACTTAGCGCTACGTGTGGCGGAATTACGGTACTGCAAATTTAGATGTGTCGCCCGGCGACACGTGTAGCTGCGCATCCAGGCTGCTCAAACGTTGTCTATGTTTGGCAGCACATACCTGTGTGAACAACTGTTTTCTTTGATGAACCTGAACAAAACATCACACAGAAGTCGACTTACTGCTGAACACCTTCATTCAATTCTGAGGATTTCCTCAGCTCAGAACCTTACCCCGAACATTGATGAACTTGTGGAAAAGATGGGACACCACCAAGTATCACCCTCAACCTCAAACAAGTGAACATTACTGTGCAATCACATATTTAGAGTTTTTACTCAGTTCAAGTTTAAAAGTTAAAGTTTAATATTTGTTTTCACTGCATGTTACTTCTCCTTGATGAAAGTGCTGTTTTTGATTAATAGATTTTTGCACTTTATTTTATTGTATTTCAATCCAATTATATTTTAAAAATATTTCAGTTGTGTCTGTTGAAAATTAAAGATTACTGACAGAGCCATAAGAAAATATTGCTTTATTTATCTGATCATATTGGAATATATTTGTTAGGTTTTCAGTAGGTTCAATTAGGTTCACTAGACTATATGCGTCATTTAAAAAAATTTCAATGAACATTCGATCAGTCCGGCCCTCGGCTTGTAGCTAAATTTTTTATTTGGCCCTCCGTCCATTTGACTTTGACACCCCTGATCTAAATCAACTGGTTTAAGTAATAGTCTGTGATCGATTGAATAAAAAGTCACATTTAACCTCATACATTAGCGCAAATACCGTAAAGATTTCTTACAAATATTTCTAAATTAGCACCACAAAATCTGTGATTTGCCCTGCGACAGACTGGCGACCTGTCCAGGGTGTACCCCGCCTCTCGCCCGGAATGCAGCTGGAGATGGGCACCAGCAACCCTCCCGACCCCATTAGGGACAAGGGTGAACAGAAAATGGATGGATGGATGGAAAATCTGTGATTTTGTTCAGTGTGAAAATATGTTCAAAATTAAGAAATTTTAAGAAAACCTTATTGAATGCTGAAACAAACAGCTATTTATTATTTTATCAACACATTCTGCCCTTTAAGAACATTCAGATTTTTTATATGACCCAAAATGAAACACAGTTTGACGCCTGTTATCAGGGAAATAATCTTCCAATAATAATCTTAATAATCTTAATAATAATCCAATAATAATCTTCCAATGGAACAAAAACTTTTCTACCAATATCAAGGAATTATTGACTGAAAACAAGATCCTTCATCTTGCAGGAAAGTTATCTATTAGTTAGTTTTGACTTATTTGAAATGTATTTAGATATTTCACTAGAAACTAAACTAAAAAATCTTAATATTTAGTTTTTTGCAGTGTAGTGTGGGAAGTAGCTGACTCCTGTAAGTTTGGGCCTGCTGGTCATCCATCATCATCGTCAGACAGCAAGGCCTTTGTTTGTCCTCTACCAACCAGCAGTGGACTGGTCTGGCTGCTGGAGGAACTGGAAGACTTGTGTGTGTGTGTGTGTGTGTGTGTGTGTGTGTGTGTGTGTGCGTGTGCGCGTGTGTGTGTGTGTGTGTGCGAAGGCCAGCTGAACCAGAATCGGCTCGACACAGAAACCAGTGTGAGAGTGTGAATGTGTGACAGAGGAAGCCGGTTGACCTGGTGTCAATTAGAGCCGTATCGTTCCATTCCCTGGGGGCGAGGCCGGCTCCCAAACATTAAATCATTTCATTCCCTCCGACCCGACCGTCCTGCTGCGGCGCTCCCACACCGCCCGCTCCAGAACCCCACGCTGCTTCACTGACATTTCTGAAAATTATCAAAGTGGTTTTGGATTGTGCTCATTAGCATACGGCAGCAATGTGTCGTTTATCTGGCACAAATAACGAATTACATGTGCAGAGATGTTGGAGAAACGACAATAAAACCAACTAAACATCTGTTTAAAAGCCATAAGGAGAGTAAATCACACAGGACAGATGGAGGCTTTTATTTTTATTTAGTAAAATATTATTAAAAATTAAAATCTTATTGTATTGGAAAACATTTGATGAAATAAGAAGCCTTCATTTTTTAATAACTATGCTTAAGACCAACTCAGCATTTATTGGAAGCTAATGCTAAACTAGAGTTACACTAACACTGTACTTAGTGTAAACTGCATGTTTTATGGAAATCTGGTTCAGGCAAATACAAAGATGACCATTTTTAAAATCAGATAAATGTGCAAAATTTCTAAACCAAAACTAAAAATAGTTTGAAATTAGTTCAGGTTTGTTAAGCCTAAATTAAACTCTCATCACAGGATGAGTCTTTAGGTCTTAGCAAAGCAGAATTATGAGAAGCAATTAAAAACATTTGCAACAAAGGAAGATAAAAATATATATCCTAACCTACTTATTTCAAAAACGCATACAGATTTAAAAAGTCTGATCCGCTATAAAACTTCCTACAAATTCTCAAACTGATTCGTAATAAATCCCATATTTCCGTTTCTGTTGTTTGTTGGTGGCAGACTCCAAATCAGCTTTTCCATAAAATCCTCTCTGACTAAATGTGACAAACTATTGTCGTTCTTTGTCTCCGTATCGCTCTAATCCTCTTTCTCTGTCTCTGCATCCCTCCATCCGCTCGCCCAAACCAGAGGGAAGCGCCTCGCTGCTGACCAGCAGAGGCCCAACGCCCGGCTCTTACTGGAGGCCTAAGCTGTGTGGTCACAGTTTACATCTGTGTGTGTGTGTGTGTGTGTGTGTGTGTGTGTGTGTGTGTGTAGGGGTGTGTGTGTGTGTGTGTGTGTGTGTGTTAAACAGGGAATTGGCCTGTATGTCAGTAGGTTTTGGCCAACTGATCAGTGTATAAATGTGTGTGTTTTGCTCCACTGGTCAGACTTGGGGGAAGGTTAGCCAGATTTGGCTGTGCTAGCCGTGTGTGTGACTCGTTGGCACCTGTTCACACCAAGCCGGGTTGCTGTAACACACACACACACACATCTGTGTGTTTGCTTGGCTATTGTTGTAGGTATGCAGCAGATCAGTTTAAGCTTCATAAACCCATTATTGTGCAATAAACCCGTCTTGTCTTTTATAACCTTTTTGTTTGTTAGTCACTCTGTTTCTGTTGACTGGTCACCAAATGGAGCCTAATTATGATGGAGTTTTAAGGAGATACTAAGAAATATGAAAAGATAAAATTAAGAGAATTGAGTCACAATATTATGAGAATAAAGTCATAATACATCTGGAAGTTTCATATAAACTGTAACACATTGCTCAATAGAGATCAACGTTGCCGCTTCATGAATCAGGAAATGAAATATTGATAAAGACCAACTGATGGAATCCAATTGGTTTCAGCAGGAGTGCAAAGTGAAACCAAATGTCATTTATAACTATTAAAGATAGACAATATTTTATTAATATTACAAACGTCTCGTTTCTAAAGTTTGAACTCTTTTGAAACAGATGTGAAATGATTGGATTTTGTTGCACAGAAGGAAACTTGGTTGCAACAAAGTTTTGTTCTTTGTCATTACAGAAGATAATTATTTAGATTTTTCTCCCAACAAACTTCAAAGAACTTTACCAATAATGACCTTTGTTAAATTATGTCTGTTAAATTAACACAAGAGGAAATAGTCATATTTATTTTTAATAAAATAAACAAGTATTTTGAAAAAATGTGTGTTCTAAATGAAAAGATTTACTGTACATTTATGTTAAATGTCATAAATGTTTACGGTAAAGAATCACAGAACGACAGACGGACAGTTTGACTTTAGATTTTTTTTTTGTTTGTCAATCTACCATTTGGATGGTTGGAAACGAAAAATCCTTTTAACATCATTTTCTTTTCCCAAACTTATTCAGATCAGGATGACAGTTTCCCAGAGTTTAAAGAACGCTGCTGTTTAAAGCTCAATATATTCTACTATCAATAACATATTACAGAAATAAGAAAAGACGTGAACAGTCAATATGAACACAAGCTGGATTGGAGTTAAAACTGCAACTTCAAATTAATCTGTAGACACAATTGATAACAAGTCTGCATTTTCTTCAAGCTACAGAGAAAATAAACGTATTTTCAGCTGATAAAGCGACTCCTAATAGTTGAGCTAACACAGCTCTGACTACACTAAACATAAAGCTAGCTTAGCATTTGATCAAAGTCCAGCTGTTAGCAGGAACTCAGAACCACGGAGCACTTAGAGCCTGATCCATAATTTCACTCAAGCACCAGCAACAACAAAGAGGAATCCAGCTCCAGTAAACGAACAGAGGCAGAAAATACGCTGTGGAGGCGCCCCTCCCCTCTGACTGAAATAATACTGCTGCTGTAATTGGTTTGAGAATTAGGCTGATAAAAGGCGGGGGAGCTGGACAGTAAATCCATTCAGCTCATCTGTTTACTACCAAAGCTTTTGAAGAAAAGTGTTGTTTGTGTTTGGTGTAAAGATTAGAGTCACAAAGAGTTATGGATTTGTAAAGTCCTTTAAATATATTTTTCTAATGATTGTTTTCAACTGCAAGAAAAAGTCAACTGAAAAAGAAAAAGTTCAATAAATGATATCAGGCTCAGAGTCTGATGATGCTTAGTTGTAGAGCAGTTTGAGTCTGGCATTGCGCCGAGTCCAAATTCACTCAATATTTTCTCTTAAAATCCAGCAGCAGCAGCAGGGAAGAAACGCAAAAACACAAATGTAAAAAGTCTTCAGGTGAATTCACACCAGGCTGGTTTACTCCGCTTTAATCAACTCCAGTCCGTTTGACTATAAAGTCCGGTTCATTTGGGGAGAAGTGAACCAAACTCTCATGTGGACCAAAACTCTAATTCTGGTTCATCTACAAACCTCGGCCTCTGTCCGATCGAAGTGAACTCTGGTTTGATTCTAATGCATGTGTGAACGCCAAACGGACCGGAGACCGCTTCAAAAGCAGAAAGTGGACTGCAGCGCAGGGCATTCTGGGTAAATATAACCAAAACAAACATGCTAAGCTAGTGCTAATGGGAGAAATAACTCGTGATTTTTCTCTTTTTCAAAACAGAAATCCTACAGCCGCTAAATTCTGACGCCACTCCATTTCTGTTCACATTTAATGAAGAAGGAAGTTGGGTTCTGTGTCTTCTTCAGAGGTTTTCATGCTGCTTCCTTTGATGGTTCTTGGTGCAGCGCCCCCACAGGTGAGGTGGGGAACAAGTTTTTCAAAGGGTCTGCACAGCGTAAACAAAATCTCACCAAGTATTTTTGGCCCAGTTTTAACTCTCTTAATTCACACTCACATGAATTAAGAGAAAACAAACTTACAAGTAACTTTTCAGAAAGAAATAGTTTGCTTTAAGTCAAGACCTCCTTAATAAAGATGAAAAAGTTCCAGTTGCACAGGCTGATTATTTCACTTATAAGTACTTTTTCATCAATATTAAACAAAGTTTATTTGTACAGCATATTTCAGCAGCAAGGCGGATCTATGTGCTTCACATCATAAGACCAGAAAATGAAAAAGTTAGGAAGAAAACCATCAACAATTGAACAGACATTATATTTTGATGAGTGCCATCACCAGAATCATACACATCAAAAATGATGGTCAATGTTTCATTTATTATGGGTCAAAGCCAATTTTAACCAGCTGAGATTTTAGTCTTGATTTAAAGGAACTCAGTGTTTCAGTTGTTTTGCAGTTTTCCAGAGGTTTGTTCCAGATTTCCAGCTGATCCAGAAAGCTGCTGCTGGAGTTCTGACTAAATCCAGGAAGTCAGGGCACATCACCCAGTTCTACAGTCCTTCCAGAGAATAAACTATTAAAGACCTGCTGCTGTTGTCATAGCAACATTTCAGTTCTGGTTCTGGTTCTGCTCTGTATGCCCAGAACCAGAACCAAACATGGAGAAGCAGCATTCAGCTTCTATGCCCCACAGATCTGGAACAAACTTCCAGAAAACTGCAAAACAGCCGAAACACTGAGTTCCTTTAAATCTAGACTAAAACCCACCGGGTTAGAGCTGCTTTTGAAACATAATAAATGAAAATCAACATTTTGATGTGTAACGACGGCTAAATATAAAGTTTCAGTTGTTGACTGTGTGTTTCTATGATGTAAAGCTCTTTGAAATGCCTTGTTGCTAAAATAAATAACATTTGATCTGTGGTGCATACAAGCTGAATGCTGCTTCTCCATGTTTGGTTCTGGTTCTGGATGCGGAGCAGAACCAGAACCAGAAGACCTGAGAGGTCTGGAAGGTTGCCATGACAACAGCAGATCTATAATGAGCCATTCAGTGATTTATAAACTAACAGAAGTTTATTACAGTCAAGGAATTCTTGACCTAAAAGAAGCTTCCATATCTTGATGAAAAGTTACTTTAAGTTAGTTCCATCTTATTTCAGGTGAACTAAGATATTTGCTCTAGAAACTAGATAAACATACTTGGCAAGGTTGTGTTTTTGCAGTGTGGTCGGTTTGACTCAGTGCAGCCAAACCGAGTCTGCGCCACTATCAGGTGTGAAAACAGCCTTAATGTAAACTAAAAACAGAAACAACCTCTGACAGAAACTCAAGCACACACAAACATCGACGCGCGCGCCTGTTCTCTTAGAAACCGGAAAAGTTTTCAGCCTCTTAAGTGTCCGGCCTAAAACTGTATTAGCCTCTTCTCCTCCATCCTCCATCACATCTTAATGTGTGTGATAAAACATCAGGGTGGAGGGAAGGGCAAATGATGTGCTTTTTTTCTTTTTGGGGGCCAAAACAGCTAAAAGATGAGGATAAAGAACTGAGACTGTGTGTCCAAGTGTTTCTGTCCACTCGCAGCATTAAGAATCTGGCCAGCTTCTTTTCAAAGCCAGCCACTTTGGTTGGACCGCAGCATCAGGGCCTTTTGTGCCGCCTCAATTTCTCCCCATCCCGCCGCCGCCCTCCCCCTGCCTCTCGGGCCGCCTGAGTGTCTGTAATGGCCAAGACAGGGAGGGAGGAAGTGAAAAGGGAATGGAGGAACGGAGCAAGAGAAAAAGAGAGCAAGCAGGAGGAACTGGAGGGTGAAGGAGGGAAGGGACAAAAGGAGGAGAGAGCGAAGCGATGGAGAGGAGAAAGAGGAGACACGGGAGCGGGATGCTTGGGCAGGAGTCTTTAGGGGGAAGCCAGGTGGCACTAAGCGTCTCTGTTGCTGCCCAGCCAGGCCTGCCGCCCCCCGGGGAATGAAAACCGTCAGCGCTCTCCTCTCCTCCGACGTCCACTTCATCCTCTCATCCCACTTCACGCACTTTCAGTTTCATCTGGATTCGCCCGTCTTGTTGAGACCTTCCTTTGGATTACTTTAAATCTATGAACCCGAGGTTGTCCTGTCCTCTTTTGTATTTACAGACTCGTGGGAGGGGAACGGCTTTTCCCTCTGAGGCAGGGAGGAAGTATCGTAATTTCTGTCCTGATTTCAGGGATTAAATCAGGACAGAGGTCAAGGGAATTTTGCAATTGAATGAGAAATTTGATTGTCTTTTTATCTTTATTTAAAAGTTAAACACAGTTTTATGAAGTTTCTTTTGTCGTTCTTTAAAGACTAGAAAACAAAACACAAACAGCAATAACTAAATCTTACAGATCTATTGAGCAAGATAAAAGAACTTGTTTTAAGTATAATTCCTTCATACTTGTATATTATAACAAAACATTTCTTTCATGACATAGGTGACCTCATCTGCCAGTAATACTTTTTTTTTTTTAAATTAATGTTAAGGAATTATTAAACTTTACTCATATTTCTTGGTAAAGTTACTTGTAGTTAGTTTTGTCTTATTTCAAGTTTACTAAGATATTTGCACTACAAACTAGACCCAAAATACCTGGTAAGATTTTGTGTTTTTGCAGTAAAAAAAACAAATTTACAGTAGAAAAATGAAAAGAAACCCTGCTGTGTACTGCCCAACAACCAGGGCCGGATCTACCAGGATGTGGAGCCAGTTTTGGTTCCCAATCCACTAAGGAGAAATTATTTTACTAATGCAAATTACAGTACAGTAAGAGGTAATATTATGTATCAGCAGTTATGAACTGATACATGGTAGTTTAATGCCATGTATCAGCTCCATGTTGTTCTCAAAGAAATTGAATACAACTTGATCATTTTCAAATATCTGAATTTTGTTTAGAATCCTAAAAACTAAAAAACAATAATACAACTCACCTGATTTGGGCTTATGAGTTTTATGTAAAGTATAATGTTTTCAAAACACGTATTCAATGAATAGCAAAAATCTTTGGGTCGCCCCAATAACCCTTTCTAAAGACTAATTCAGTCACAGTTTTTTTACCGACTGAAAAGCAAAATGCATCAAACTTCAGCTTTACGGCCTTTTAGAAATATAAACTTTTGCAACAGAGAAAAAAAGACTTTTACTTTCAAGAAATTCAAGTGTGTTTGCTGATGCTGACAACAACATGCTACCATTAGCATGGTGCTATCGAACCAAGCCATTACAGAGCAACACAGAGACACACAGAACAAACATAAACATAAAGCTAATGTTAGCTACCACTAGCTAACATTATTTACATGTTAAAGTTAGGTGAAATGCTAGCATTTACTAAGGGCATGCTAGCAAACAGTAACAAACACCATCTGATGTTCTATCAACAACTTGCACATCATCAGATGATACATAGCTAGCATTAGCATAAGGGAAGCATTACTCAAAACTGCAATGGCATGTAATGCTAACGTTAGCCTGCTTGTTTTTACACATTTTCCCCAAAAACAAGCTTTACGGAGAGAATGGGAGGAAAATATTCCACATTTCATTCTTAGAATTAAAGTGTTAAATATTTATTGTAATTAGTCCCTTTAAGCCGTGTGTTACTTCTGACACATATACATGTATACCTCTGCGTCTTGTTTTGTCGCCTGTCAACAAACTGGACATCTGTGACTCAGCACTGAGCTCGGCTCAAGGAAAACCACCGCATCTCATAAAATAACCGTTCAGTTTGTTTGTTACCGAGTCTAACTCAAGGTCTCAAATATCTGCTGAAATAATCAGAGAAAAACCCAGGATTGCTTTCACTTCTGACGATCACTGTGTCCTAAACTAGCAGAACAAACTGAAACTCAGACAGGCATTTAAAATATTTCATCATTGGGATTCAGGGTCCTAGACGCAGCAAAACCCGACAGTCTCAGTAAATCAGGAGAATAAACAGTTATTTCAGCTCAGTCTGATGTTTTACTTCACAAAGCATCAGATTTCTAAACATTTCAAAGTTTATTTTGTAGTTCAATGTGCTTTACATCATAAAAACATCAGTAATCAATTATGAAACAAGATATAAATACTATAATTAGTCAAACGCCATCCTTAAAAATCAAATATGTTGATTAATGTTTCACTTATTACCAACTTTAAACAGGTGGTTTAAAGCCTGGATTTAAAGAAAGTCGGTGTTTCGGTAGTTTTGCAGTTTTCTGGATGTTTGTTACAGATTTTTGGTATTATTTTAGTAACTATCAACTGCTACATTTAATGGTCTATTTTTTCTCAAATAAATAAATTCATTCTGAAATCTCAAGAAATGATAAACAAAAAAATATTTTCTTTTTGCATTTTTTTCCAATAACAGCCTGAAGTTTTTATTTGCAAAAATTTCACATTCTTCAGCTACTGTCAACGTTTTTCCTGTGGCTCTCATAAGAGCACACACACACACACACACAAACACACACACACACACAGAGGCAGTGGCCTCGGGACTAATTGCTAAATTGAAGCAGATTTTCTAGTTCAGTTCAGGGCTGTAATTGTGAAGAGAGCTGGGAGGAATGACAGGGCTTCAAGCTGAGAGGACAAATCACCAGAGGCCAACGATTATACTGCATTGATGTTCACATGTCGGCGTGTGTGTGTATGTGTGTGTGTGTGTGTGTGTGTGTGTGTGTGTGTGTGTGTGTGGGGGGGTGTGTGTGTTTGGGGGTGAGGGATTAAGCCAACCAAATCTCAGATCCAGGTTGCTGTGGCACTGACCCCAAAGAGCCTCATACGACCCCTGCTGACCCCTGCAGACGCTCAGCTCTGCATGCATACAGCCAAAAAATAAAAACTCAACTTTACCTTCAAAAAACATATCCTGCAAATTTAACTCTCAATCTATGGAGCTAGAACTTTTTAAAGGAATTATTGACTTAAAGGAAACTCATATGTTGCTGAAATGTTACTTGTAAGTCAGTTAATTTTATACCAATCTATGCAAATCTGTTTTAAAAAAATGCAAAACAATATTTATTGAAAAAAAGCACAACTAAGAAATTTTTTTCTTGAGAAATTCTTGTCTGCATTTTCTAACATCATTATTTGGTTTATGTTTATAAAGAATTTCATAAATTACATAAACTGCAGCACCAAGAGACAAGATCTGAGCAGCAACTTGCACAAGAAAAATAAAATAATCTCAAAATGTAGATATTAACCTATTTAATGTTTTTCATTATTTAAATAATTGGATTTTAGTGACAAATAGAGGAACATTGGTTATGTGTGATTTAAGCAAGATTGATGATTTAGTGGAAAAATCTGTCAAATATTTGCATTTCAGTGACAGAAACATCCATCACACAACAGCAGAGATGACAGTATTAATTATTAATATGAAAATGGATCAGAACCGTCTTTAAAACCAGTCCAAATCCACATGCAGATCCAGAACTTTCCCACTCATCTATAAAAACTGACAATAATAATACAGATTTGGGTAAATAAGTACACATTTAGTCTTTTCTTTCGAGTCTCCTGCTAAGCGCTGGGTTTCGTTTCTGTTGCCTGGATTCAATGTTAGAAATGCATTTTTTTAGCTTAGCATAAATATAGCAAGAGGAGATTTCACCATATTGTTCTGTTCTCTGGTTCTGAATAAACCAGTTCATCATGGAAGGAAATTCATGATCATGAACATGAAACATAAACAGGAAACTCCTCATTTACAGCAGGAAATGAAGAAATGATGCAACACAGAGCTAGCATTTAGCTACCAGAGGCTTAAAAATGAGCGATTCGCCGATTTTAATAACTGTCCCAATATCAAAAAAAAATTCTAGATCGTGCATCAGTGATAATGTGCCCGATCTATTCAGTCTGATTCTATGCTTTATTAATTGTTATACATTATTTTCAGATTTCCTAATTGCTCTTTCTGAACCATCTGACAGAATATTTGTTGCAGTTTAATTTACACATCTGACCAAACTTTTTGTTTTTGTCAGTTTCAGTTTGTCATTTATTTTACATGAATTGTTACACTGCTAATCGCACAGACTGAACAAATTAAAGTTGTTTTTACATGTTTGAGCAAACTGGTGAAACTATTGGTCCAATAAAGTGTGAAGTACTGCAGCAAAGTTATCAAATAAACTAGTAGAAAAATGTTAATTCACCTGTTTTTCTGTATCGGATCTTATCACATATTGGCATCGGTAGTGAAAAATGTAGATCAGTGCGTTTGTAATTGTAATTATGAAAAAGCATCTGATGTTGTGAATGTTTCACATGGACAAAAATGTAAATAAATAAAAAAATATGATGAGGTTTATGCAGGTTTAATCAACTCAAATTTAAGACTTTCTAAGACCATTATGGAATAAAATTAAGACCTTTATCATGACTGAACTGCAACAGACAGACTGACATTTCCAGGATCTTTTCAGTATCAGCCGATACCAGACCTCAGATATCGGAA
The DNA here is from genome assembly GCF_001444195.1 of Xiphophorus couchianus. Lineage (NCBI taxonomy): Eukaryota > Metazoa > Chordata > Actinopteri > Cyprinodontiformes > Poeciliidae > Xiphophorus > Xiphophorus couchianus. The sequence goes on from NC_040236.1 coordinate 32,355,627, forward strand.
GTGAAAACGATCAGATCAGTTCATCCCTGATAGAAACTCATCACTGGTGGCCTTCTGGAAGATTTCACCAATCAGTCGTCCAGCTGATTATTTATGAAATGTTTCAGAGCGCTTACCTGGCCATGATGTCACGCTCGTCGCTATGACAGTATCAGCGGTCCTGTCGTCTGATTGGGCGTCCGCTGCAGCCTTACATCCAGAGCAGGAACAGGAAACTGCTTCCCACGTGACAGAAAGTCAGACATTTTGGTGTTTTGCTAAGTTTGTTTTAGATGATTTGACCAAATTTCCAGATTCTGAAACCTCCTTACTTAGAGGGGAAGAACTCATGTTAGTTTTTGCTTCTTTCCTGCAGCTTTAAAAAAAAAAAAAATTTCATCTCAGTCTCCATCTTCCCTACCTTCCTGTCCGTACCCGCCCTCACACCTCCCCCATTTCCGCTCAGTAACCCGTTCCTGGAGCCACTGTCCCAGGCTCCGGACCCCGGGCCCTGGCCCACACTCCCAGGCCCGTGGCCCTCGGCTGTCCCTGCCTCTCCTCCAGCCTGCCGCCTCCCTCAGTCCCAGCCTTCTGCTCGCCAGCTAGGAATGCTGTGGCTCTAGACGTTTGGTCCAAGCCCTAGGTCTCTTTCACTGAGGCAAGATTAGTTCATAGAAAAACTCAACAATACGCCACTGAAAGCCATTGTTGATATTCAACATTTTTCACATAGCGGAGCAGAATAGACAATGCGGCAGCCGGGAAAGCCCGAAGCGGACTAGGAGGGTTGATGGCTGATGGTATCTTAGCCGAGCAAGGCCTTAATCCCTTTTATACACACACACACACACACACACACGCACGCACCCCCCCCCACACACACGCACTCTCTCAACAGCTTGGAGACAGAAAAATCAATACTGCTTGCCGTGTGTGTGTGTGTGTGTGTGTGTGGGTGTGTGTGTGTGTGTGTGTGTGTGTGTGTGTCTGGAGATGTTCTTAGATCTTTGACACACAGATCTCTGAGTTGTGTTTCTGATGTTCTTCCTTCATTTCCATCAATAAAAAACAACAGAGCAAGAATCCATACGGAAGAGGATTAAGAAAAAAAACAAGAATTCAGACCTTTTCTCAGAATTTTGACTCCTTTTTTTAGAATTGGGACTTTATTTTCTCAATTTTGACATAATTCTGATTTTTTTTAATCATAATTCTGACTTAGATATAAAAATTCAGTTTTTTTCTCAGAATACTGACTAATCTCAGAATCTCAGTTCTGACTTCTTCAGAAATGTGATTTTTTTTTTTTTTGCTCAAAATTTTGACTTTAATGTCAGAAATGTTACTTTTTTTTGTCTAACTTGTTTATGCTCCATCCGGCAAATCTAATCTTAAAACTCAAACCTACCAGATAAATTCAGGACAGACGTCCAGTGTGGATGAAGCGCAGGTTTACATTTCATATGCTAACATCATAACTGACATGCACTTAAGAATATTTGATTATCTTGAACTGAAAAAGGTTTCCTCTTTTTGAGAGGTTTTATTTTGCTGCCGGGTTTCATTTTCACAGAGTGAAGAAAAGAAAGAGCAGAGAGAGAAAAAGAGAAAAGTCTGGATTGGATCCAAGGCGCCAAATGGCACCAAGCAGTCTGAAAATACCACAGCAGGAAGTAAATATGAACAATATTTAAGGCATCAAGCTCAATGCATGTTGGATCTCATCTTTCCTAATATGCATCTCTGCAGTGCAACATATGAGGATGATTTTTAACTTTCAGGCCTTTATTTACTCAGGAAGTAAGAAAAATACTTTGCAGGCTCAGCTTAGCATTCACTGTTAGTCCAGTTTGAGTTATTTTATTAAACAATCTGTGAACAAATTAATGCACTGCATTGGTATAAACCTAGTTTATACCAATAGAATAAAATCATATTTAAATTTAAGTAGATACAGTTTAATTTGACTGTATTTATAAACCAACAAGTCAAAAGGCAGTTTGGGCTTGCAATAATGTAAATTTATAAAATTATTACTTATTTATTAATGGTATTTTCATTTATGATACCAATACCAAGAGGAGGAGGACGAAGAGTATATGAAGTTTAGAATCAACTGGTACCGATCCGATACAGAAAAACTAGACTCAAAATGTTTCTTTTTTTAAAACAAACATAAATGTAGTGAATTACAGATTAATTTGTAAAAGATGAAAAAGCTTCACAAACATGTGAAAAAATGACTTGTATGTCACACAGCCAATAGAAAATAAAGAAACTGAAAACTGTTGGTCAAACATGTAAAAATAAACTGCAACAACCCGTCTTTCACATCGTTCAGAAAGTAAAATTAGGAATTCTACATATAATGTAAAATAAATAGTAAAGTGTAGCTGAGTTAATTTTATTTATTTATTATTTTATGAACCTTCCCAAAACATTTTTATTTCTATTTTGTCGAATTAACATGTCTGCTGACATGGCTATTTCTGTTTTGACTGCTTTTATTTTTGGTTCCTAATGTAAATATTGTTTTGGGGGAAACGTTATTAGTGTTGCACAAAGCAATGTTCAGTGACGTAGCTGCAGCAGCCAGGCAGAGGCTGCCTAACGGAGCTGCTGGTAAGACGCGTGCTAAAGCTACCTCTCACTTTTAATAATGTTTATGTTGTTAAAAATAGTTTTCACAGCTTTTGTTCTGCAAAAATATAAGGTTAACTGTGCAAGTGTTTTTAAAACAAACTTTGGTGTTGGTTAAAGTTAATTTGTTACGTTTATTAAGTTTGTATAAAGTTTCCCTCCAAAATGTGTTTGTTGGGCCGCAGGACTGTGACAGTGATCGTCTATCATACCTGGTGCTGAGTGTGTTCCACTGTCTTATAGGTATGTAATGGATACACAGATTTATTTTGTGGTTTGATGTTGATTTGTGCAAGATTTTACTTTTCTTTAGTCCATTTGTTGTTAATCTATAAAAAAAGGCAGAGGCTGCCTAATGGAGCTGCTGGACTGTGACAGTGATCGTCTATCATACCTGGTGCTGAGTGTGTTCCACTGTCTTATAGGAAATAAAAAAAAAACCCAACGCAGAGTACTATTCCTTTCCACATCTGTTACAAAAGCATAGAATTAGACTGAATAGATCTGCACATTTTCACTGATACCCAATGTTTAAACATCAGGACTGATGGATTTTAATGTTGAATTGGTTCGTCTCCAATTATTTACTCAGCAAATCCTTGTCCTGATCAAACATGTGGTGATAGTAGAAAGGAACAACTCTCTTAGAACCAGAAGTAATCTCCAGCAGAAGGTTGGATAATTAAACTGAACAGATGTCAGATTAGCAATTTTAAAAAGATTATTTAAAACTTATATAACATAAACTTACAAAACTCAGTTTTAATCCACTTTTTTATAAACATTTGACTCTTTAGTTGGAGAAATAAATACTTAGGTTGGCATCAACTGCTTGAGAAACAATTAAAAGTTGATTTCCTAAATGAAGGTGAAGCAAAACAAACTGTATTCCTGAGATGAAATGCACTGCAGAGCGTCACTTCAGGATTTGCACGGCGTTTCTCTACACTTCCATTTACGGTTACAGCTGGTTAATGTAATGAACGCCTCATGATGTAAAAACTCCTAAATCATGTCGCTGCAGCCGAATCATTTCATAAAACATGATTAAAAGTGTCGTGTAACATTGGGAGCAGCCGTGTCAGAGCGAGACATGTTAATTGTGCACTAATGATATATAATGAATGTCATCAGCCCCGAGGCTCTGGCTAACGAGCTAAATGAACTGGCACTAATGGGTCTGTTAGCTTATCTTAGCACTAACATTAGCTAGCATAATGAAGGGTTTGTCGTCTGGTGACAGCGACCGACGACTCTGAGTGGCACGGCGGTTTGCAGAGGTGTCATATTACAATTAGACGCTCCTATTAAGCAGCTTTTTGACATCAGCAACAGGAAAACAAAAGCGATGAATCCTTCACCCTCTGAAGATCAAAACAAGATGGGAAAAAGTTACTTTTCCTGCCTCTGCGTTGGCCTTCACCTGGACTCCTGATCCAAACCGGAATCCAGCGGCCGGGCTTTCCCTGGACCCTGAAGTTTGCTAGGTAGCGGAGAAGAGGAGGAAGACGAAGAGGAGGGGGGACACAGGGGCCCCTTCTTCCCTTCGCTGTCCCTTTTGACCAGCTGACAGGTGATTGATGGCTATCTCCTCAGCCTAACAAAGAGCAGCTTTAGCACGACTAAAACAATGTACAGTAGAGTGAGGCAAACACTAAATTACACGTTACGCTCCTCCCAGTACTCCACTCTCACCCGCCTTTCTTTACCTTTCACTCTCAGTCTCCCACATTCAGCCGAACACGACGGCAGGCAAACAAAACAAAACAAAAAGTATGCTTTTTGTCCCTCCTGTGAGCCCTTCAGCGCTGCGGCTTGACAGCTTCTTTAGCAGGAGACGCACAAAAGGCCTGACAGTGAGGGAGAAACGAAACACATGCAGACACACACACCAACTACACACCACAGCACCGTCATTTGAATAAGGCACTGACCTTCAAGGAGTTGTTGTTTGGGAGGTGTGTGTGTGTGTGTGTGTGTGTTGGGGAGAGGTGTGAACTGTAAATTGAATGAACGCTGCGGATGAAGTGTGCATCGAGGGCCTTGCTCTTCATCTCAAATGGAAGAAAGCTGGCTGACAAAATAGGTAATTTGCACTTCCTTTATACAAGTGTTTTATAAAGTGATATCCACCCAGCCAGGAGATCGGCAGTCACAAATCTTTACCATAAAGTTTTATGTGCTTTTTGAAGATGTTTCATCTCAGAATTTCAGTTATTAAATTAGAATTATGAATTTGATGCTGCAAATAACTGACAACACAAAAAATTAGAACATCATCAATTACCACTTAGAAAATTGTTCATTTTCTCTCTGCTATGTGTCGATTTCAAAAAGAATCAGTAAAACAACAGAGACTGACATACATTTTGTCACAATTAATTTTGCTGGATGATAAATTGTCCCAGAAGTTGCTGCAATAAACGATAACATTGTTGTTTTGAGATCATTTTCAAGTAAAATAATGAAACAAATGCAAGCACACGTTCTCAAGGATCAATAAACTTTAAATTCTGATGAATATTCAACACTGGAACTGGAAGACATTTTAAATATCCAAAATAAACAAACAAAACGACAAATAAATGAATTATAAAGTCTCTGTAAACAAAACTGTCCTAAAAAGAAATGGCCCAGTGGAGACAAAAACAGCAACTGAAGACTTTAACATTCGGTTTTTGGTAGAAAAGAAGGAAAAGATCAAATTGATAAATTATGTAAATGGAAATAATTGAATTTGTGTTAATTTATCATGGGATTATCACTGCAACAGGCCTAAATTTGTGCAGTTTATTCCCAGAACCATTTGAGCTCCAGCTCTTCTGGTTAAGCTTTGATAAGCGTTTCAGAGTGAGTTTAATGTAAATTATGACTATATTCTTCCAGAAGCACATCTGTGAGGTCAGACACTGATGTTGGATGAGAAGGCCTGGCTTTCAGACTCCATACAAGCACACAAAGGTCATTCTAAAGTCATTCATGTCTTTATGGACCAGAAAAATGGCATCCTGAAATGTTTCCCACAGGGTTTTATATGCCTGTGGCTGTCAGTGATTGGAATACCAGAATTCAATAATTTGGAATGGTAACATACTTTGGCCAATACAGTGTAACTATTAAAACTTAACAGCTGTGTTGATCAGAATGGGTCAAAGACCAGAGTCCATGTTTTCTCCATTTCTATAGCTGCCATTTTAATTCTTTGCCATCTTGACACAGTGAAGGAATTTAAAAATGAATGATACTGTTAGAAAACTCAAGTCTTGGATTCTTGGAATATTTTTAACTGACTGTGAGAGACAGTGTGGTTTTGGTTAACAAACATAGGCATATCAAATACATTGTTCCATGTATAAAGTTAGCAGCTGAAGCTAAAACAACTTGTTAGTCTATTGGTGTTGACGTACAACTAAAGTTCAGCAACAACAGCCAAAAACTAGTAATCTGAAACAATCTTTACAGTCATTAATTTCCTTCCTTTAGTTGTTGCCATAGCAACAGGACACAGTTGGTCCACTTACTGAGCAGACCAGGAACTAAGCCATCTACGAAATCAGGGCCGGGCACACTTCCGCTAATAACGAAGCTAATTTTAGCTTAGCGCTTTTGCTAACTTTGTAAATGTTTTGCGCAGTTAGCTTCAGCTAAATACGTTTTTCCAGATAAATTTAAAACACTTGGCTGTTTTGTGAACTTTCAGTGGAATAAAGGTAGACATCTTTGGTTATCGGCAGTAAAATCAACAACAGAGTTAGCACTGCTAATCACTAATAAATTAAAATTGTAACTATGAGCGAAAGGTTTGTTGAAAAGAATGACTTCCTGAAGCACGAACACTTCAGGTAGGTGTGTGATGAGAACTTTGACCTTGTTGAGGGAAATACTCCATGTTGTAGCACATTGTCCTGTTATCGCTTTAGCATTAGCTTCCAATGCATATTTCTGTGCATATTTTCTAACTGCTAAGTAACGTTATTTACTGAAGCGAGATGCTAAATTTCCACCGCTTCTAAAGTTGCTAGTACAAGTATTATCTAACAAACATGGTATAGTTTCATAATAAATACAGTTTCAGACCCTGGAAAAGACCAGATTATGTTTCACTATGTCCTCATATATAAAACCCGAATGAAAGCAGGTTATTTGTTCTCATTGTGAATTTTTCTATACCAACTAAAAGTCAATGGCATTCCATATTTTCTATTAAACTGAATGCTATAACCTAATTAACAAAACTGTAGAGATTCTATGAGATGAATTTTTACTTTCAGCAGACATGTTGGTGCTGAGCTCCACAGAAAATGGTTCGTCAATGGAAAAGGCCGCAGCTGCATTCAGAGGTAAAAATGGACATGATGAGTGGATTCCTCAGGAATAACCAACCTCCGCCTCTACAGCAGTCGTATTCATTTCACTGGAGAATTTCACTCACTGTATGCAGGTTCATCAGCACTTAAAGAATTCAAAGTGTTAACCTTACATTTTTTACTCAGGTATGCGCAACAAACTTAACTACTTCTAACTCTGCAGAGTGAATCCTGACGAATAGAGAGAGATTTATGATCTGTATCAGTCATTTTTTAAATGTATTTTTGGACTTTTCTGTGTGTGGAATTAGAAATCCAGTCAGTTTGTGGATGGGCAGCGATGAAGTGACCCCGTCTTTCTCCCATCTCTCCTCTACTTGGGCCAACAATCTGCTCTCTAATTGTTCATTCATAGCGTGAATCGTTAAATAGGGGGGGCCGCAGCCTGGCGCTAAGATAATGACTCGCTCTGTGTCGTCAGCTAGCAAGGCTAAATTACCGCTGCGGCTCGGCGGGGAGTTACCATGGAAATAGGCCACAATGAGAGTGATTAGTCTAGTGTCTTTTTCCACACTGAGACGTTTTGCACTTCAGCACCAACTCCACAAATCCTCGTTCATCTCTGTTCTGTTATTAGCGTGACATGTTTGCTTAGCTTGTTTGTTCCAATTAGCAATAATTAGCACAAGCTGCATCGATAAATTATATCTGATAATATTCGCCAGCTGTCTGACTGGGCGGCGATGAATTTCAGACTCAGATATGAGAAGATTTATGAATTAAAGTATCGGTTTCGTTTTCAGTTTTGTTGTGTTTGCAGTGTCAACAGACACTTTACATGCTTCTTTCTTCCCAGGGGTTTCTATGACAACCTTCCTCAATTACAGAGGCTCACTGTGTGATCCTTTGTAGGGATCTTCCCCTCCTTTCCTGAGGCGATGAGATTTGTGTCTTTTGTTGCTCTCTACTCTGAGATTTTAGATGTTTTTTTACTTCCATATAATCATTTGATCATTTCTTATAACTGCTGTGTTTGCAAACTCTTTGTTCATTCCTCTTCATCACCATCTCTTCCCTGTCCGTTGCTAAACACACAACTCAGTGCAGGTGTGTTTATATAAGTGTGTGTGTGTGTGTGTGTGTGTGTGTGTGTGTGTGTGTGTGTGTGTGTGTGTGTGTGTGTGTGTGTGGATTTGCTCATCCACATTTGAGGATCCTTAGGGTGACTGAGTGGCACTTTGCTGATAGCCAACAGGAGATTCGGACCACTTCCCGTTGGCCTTTCTCCCAAACCAGACGCCATGGGAGGAGAGGAAGAGAGCGGGGGGATAATCTGTGTCAGGCCGCCAGAGAAAAATCTAAAATAGCCGTCATTACCTGGCCTGCCGCTGGCATCAGAGGAGGAATCCGATCATATAGGTCTGCACTTATCAGTGTCACAATTCTAAACTCCAAAATTCAAGAATTTTCTCTAATTTGTGTCAATTACAACCATTGCAGATTGAATAAGAAAAAAAGTACATTTCCATCCATCCATCCATCCATTCATTCATTCATTCATCCATTTTCTAACACCCTAGTCCCTCATGGGGTCGGGAGGAGCTGCTGCCTCTCCAGCTACGTTCTGGGCGAGAGGCGGGGTCACCTGGACAGGTCGCCAGTCTGTCGCAGAAGTACATTACCTCCAAAATGTTCTTGAAAAGACGTGGAAATTTCTTTATTTGAAATGTTGCAAATCTGTTAGAGAAAAACTGGAAATTTCTCCGATGTTTTCTGAAAGTCAGAAATTTCTGAGTTTGGAAAGTTGCAAATTTTCGACTTATGGACTCATAAGGACTCAAAATGTCCGTTTTTCCAACACATTTTCTGACTAATCTCAGAAATGTTCAAGAATATATATTTTTTTAATTTCTGAGCTTTTCAAGCGCAGATTTTTTTTATTTCATTTTTTTAATTTCTGAGATTAATCTAAAAAAAATTCTGAGCTTTTTATTTCTTTTCTATCTGCAACAGCCCTAATATGCCATTGTATTTTTAAATATATAAACACAAAATCTAAGTATAAACATACTGCAGATATTTTTAAAGAGGTGATACCTGAAATATGTAAGCAAAAATTACTTACAAATTCTGAGAATGTTCTGTGAAAGAGAATTTGTTAACTTTTTTTCCATACCTAAATGTTTCAAATTATAAGAATTACTTAGGAAAACTTGAGTAAATATAAAATTCAGATTTTTTCTATTTACAGAACCTGCAGGTAAATAGTAAATAACACCTCTACTGAAAAATGTATTGTTTTTCCAAAGAGTTAACAGCCAAAATACCAAAAGGTTCTCTTTCTGTTTGACCATCAGAGTGAAATCTATCATATATTAATTTCCCCATAATCTTAAAATGATGCACAACTTTGTGTTGCACATAAAATGCCAAGAAAATTAATTTCTCACTTTTTGTTACATTACAACAACAAACTAAAGTTCAAGGTGTTTGAATACTTTTGCAAGGCCTTTTATAACACATACTGTACAGATTATTAGTGATTTATATTAAAATTGGACCTCTGTGTTCTAGTTATGAGCAAACCAGATTAGGGATGAAACATTATCTAAGCGGCACGTTCCCATATGTTGAAAGGAAAAACGTTTGTTATCAAAATCCCAGCTGAGCCTCTTAATAACTTCTGTTTCCGTTTTTTTTTAAAGATGACAGTTCACTTTCCTCTGCTGTTTCACCGGCTCAGACATTGCATCACAATCATCTAATGTATTATTCTATTATAAATTTTACATCTTGAATGGTTTTGTTTGGTGCGTTTCAGGCTTTTTTAGTTCGCAACATCACCTTCAGCTAATTACTTCCTGGTTATTGTCTTCTACTTTCTAACAATCAGCCCTGAGCTAATGCTCTTAACCCACATTACTAGCACTAATCCTCTCCAAGCTGCAGGCATTGTTTCTGGACGACTAAGTTGTACTGTTAGCATTGACAACAGGTGCTAAAGCTGCAGCTAACGCCAGCTAACACCGCCCAGAGTGACAGGAAGACAGGAAATGCTGGGAGGTGATATTTACCTACTTACCCCCAGAACTAAAATGCATCATGCATGCTGACTAAATGCTTTACATACAAAAGACTTAAAACAAAGGCAACATGCTGATTATCGTTAGCTTACATCTGCATGACAGTGCAGCTCTGCAGGACAACAGCATGGCTTCCTTAACCCACAGGAGGCAAAGAAAAATATGACGTTTACATTTTTAAAAGGTTTAACCGTTGAGATTCACATTACAAACAGAAACGTTGTGTAATCTTCTAATAGAGGGTTTAGATGGCAATTATTCAACAATTGTATTTATTCAATGCAAAAATATATATTTTTACATCAAATTTGTGCAGTTTTTACAAATTTGATGTAAAAATAATTTTTTTGCATCTAAATAACCAAACACAACATGTTGCGTATTTATATATTTGTGCATCATCCAAAGTCCTTTAAAGGCACAACAATATTTTTATATTATTTATTTGATGGAAACATGAATCTGACCTTTAAAGATCTAGATTTTTTTATAATTTTATCTTTTTATTTTAGTGACTTTAGTGACTTTTATTTAATTATATTTTATTTACAAAGTTTTATTTATGTTCTGTTGTAAATGTGCTCTTACTGTTCAGTCTTTGATTCTTATTTGTATGTTTGTATATTTTTACTTTGCAGCTGTTGCACCTAAATTTTCCCTCTATGGGACAATAAAGGATATTTATATTCATGTCTTTGAGTCTTATGTTAAAAATTACATTAAGCAAACATTGCATTATTAAACTACTGTGTAAAATAGTATAACATAAAACCTCCTGCTATAAGACATTACGACTCAACGAAAAACACACATGAGGAATTTATTCATCAATGTTTGTTTAAGATTATAAAGGTTAGAAGGCAGCAAATAAACTCCAACATTTCAACAATATTTATTCAAAAGCACTAAAACAATGATCATGGAAAACATTCTTCTTGCAGCTGAACCTTTTTTTCTGATTCTGAATAAATGTTTTCAAACTTTTGCTCAGTCTTCCCATGGCTACTTTTTAATTTTCTGCTGCACTTTTTATAATTATAAAATTATAATTAATGTGAGATTCCTAAGAGACCAGTGCTTACCCATGCTGATACATGACACAAAGTAATTATTTAAGTCATCATATAATTAATACTTCTTAATGTTTTCCATTAATAAAATTTGTTTCTAACACATACTAACAAGTTAAACTTTTAAGAATAAGTCTTACATGAAATAAAATGGTTTAGATGTAACTTTAAACCTTTTGTTATAATTATTATTTACTGTTTAATAAAATAAATAAAAAGAGACAATCCCCACTCCTCTGAGCTCAAATGCAAAAAAATCTAATAAAAAATCAGAATAAAAATATTGATAAAGACTAAAACCTTTTTTTTTTTTTTAGAATTTTCTTTTTTCCATTCAATAATCTGTCTTTGGTTAAATAAAAACTATTAAATGCTGAAAATCTTCTCATTTTAATTCATCTTTATCTGTTGTCATTTCAGGTTATTTTGTTTGGAAGTCAAATGAATTCTTCGGAGTGAAACTATCAATCAACATATCGATTAGCACTAATTAGGATCAATCCCTCTGCGTTTAGCTCAGCAGATGAAGTCTGCTGCGCGTGTGTGTGTGTGTGTGTGTGTGTGTGTGTGTGTGTGTGCGTGTGTGTATGTGTGGGTGTGTGTGTGTGTGTGCATGCGTCTTTGTCTCGACTGTCACCCTGAAGGTTATCTCTGTGGTGGCAGCATCGTCAGGCGACAGCGCCGTCCCATGATGCCAAGCGGAACGTCAAACTGTCCTTCCAACACCGTTCACTTGACGACAAGAGTTTCACACACAAACCCTCATATAGACGTGCAGGTGGGAAGTGTGTGTGTGTGTGTGTGTGTATCACTGCTGCAGAAGGGCTGCTAAGACTTTGATAAGCTATCACCTGTCCCAGGGGACGGTCTCCAACGTCGCATCGGCCCAAACGCATCGAATCAAACGCACCCAGACCAAACATCCTGGCAACCAAAACCAAACAAACCGAAACTGACAATATACATTTTACATACATTTCTCTGAGATGGTCTTGCAAAACAGAGGAGCGTTTCATCTATCAGCGCTTAGCCAAGAAAGAAGCATCCCCGATAAGATGGAGTATTTAAAGGGCCGGCGCAAAGCCACATGAGGGCCTTGTAGCACACAAAGCCTTCACAACAGTCACTATCAGTGTAAAGCTGTTTCACAAACCACCTGTCAATCAAATGATGGCTACTGCCAGTTTCATCATACACATACACCCACACACACACACACACAGTGACATCAGATGGCCGACATGCTCCAAATGATCACTTCCTGTTCCCATCTGAAGTTATAAGCATCCATTAGGTTTCTAACAGAACGGTGCTGATTGGAAGTTTACATACACTTGTTGCTCTTTTGGGATTGTTAATCACTGTGAGTATCAATCATTACTGGAAAACATTCAAAAGTTCTTCGTAATATAGGAAGCACTTTATAATTCAGGGGAAAAATGTGAATTTAAACATTTCAGATTGTATGTGGGGTGAGACTGTGTAATGATTCAAGCAAATCAAACAATATCCAAATATAAAACAGTTTAAAACTTAATTTAAGAAGATGGTCATCACTGCTGTTAGTGCTATTATAAATGTTTTTGTTTCTATTTAATGAAGTTGTCAAATATAACTGCATTATAGTATATTCATTTAGAATTAAGATGTGAAAATTATGCTAGCTTATAATGTCATGCAGTGTATTAGTTACAGATATGGACAGAGAAAATACTAAGTAATAACGACTTAAAACCAAGTTGACATAAATAGTGATTTATTGGATGATGCTACAGATGTAAGAGGTGTGGCTGTAAAAACAACTCATGCTTCTTCCTACTCCTCCTAACGTTTAAATACTTTACTGCTGTTCTTTTGTTTGTTTTTGTTTTAAAATTTGTTTGTATGTAACTTTATTTATTTTGTTATTACACAACAATCAATAAAGTCAAGCTAACTAATGAACTATAACAGAAAACAAGCTGGATTTGAAAATTAAGAATTGGGAGTGTTTCTGAGATCAAACTGGATCTGGGTGTGTTTTCACCAGTAGATTCGGTTTGATTTGGGTCCAAACTGGAACATCTGTTACATTTTCACTGCTGCAGTTTGTTTTCACGCTGCGTTTTGTCAAACAAACCAAACTCTTTTAATATTGATCTCAGCAACGGAAACAGGTTTGCTAATTGCTGCTGGCTAGTCTGAAGGAGCTGAGTGGGGGAGGAGCTTCGCCTTGAAGGCGGGGCTAGGTCCAACCAGGCCTGAACAGCTGAATGGTTGCCATGGAGACTAAAGGATTTCATGCATAAAAAAATCAAAGCAACACTTCAGGTTTGTTTTTGATGAGGGAATAAAATTATAACATGATGGAAAGCTTAAAAAGAAAAAGTCTATTTTATATAATACTGCCCCTTCAGAATCTAGAATGATATAAAACATTTTATAATTATTATTATTCTTTATTAAACCAGATAAAACCCTATAGAGATCAAGTTCTCTTTCACAGGGTGACTTGACCAGAAAAGGCAACAGCAGACATCATAATAACCCAGACAAGCAGGCAGAACTAACAAAATAGACACTAGAAATGTATAAAATGCAAACAATTTGAGTTGTGACAGTAATAATTAATAAAACAGAGAAGAATAAAGGCTTAAACAGGAGCTAAAGTGATGCTTTTAGACTTCATGACTAGAAAACTTTATAAATTATAAAGATTTGTTTATAAATTATTAAAAACATTCCAAGCTTTAAAACTGTAAGATGATGCAAACATTAACCAGATAAACTCAGTGAACTGCTAAAGGAAAAAAAAAACGTCCTTACTCAACACACACTCCCACATGCACACGCAGCAACACACCCCTTGCCTTGTACAATTACAGAATTACAGCATCTTGGAAATGAGACATGACAGAGGAAAGGCTGGCTGCTGTGTTTTCTTTAACTCCCTCTGTTTCACACACCCCCACACCCCCACACCTCCACACCCACACACAGCTCTCCCATAATGAAGAGTTCTCCCGCGCTCGCTATGTCAGTGACACAGGCTCCATTACCTGACATGTCACCACAGCGTCCAACTGACGGCCTGTCACATCCTGTTTGGTTGCCATGGCGAGAGCCGCTGAAAGCCACATGATCCGGCGACGCAGAGCTGCGTTTGGTTCATCAGTTTAAAACTGTGTGTGTATTAGATGCACAGAGCAGAGAAACTGATTAGGGATGAGTTTGTAGTTACCTGACAAAAATGCTCCTGGTTTATATAACACCGCCGACACGCTGCATGTTATTGTTTACATCCAGAAATTTTGCGTATGCGCACAACGCTGGAGGGCGAAAAGCTGATTGTTTCACATGCCGTCCATAAAAGCGCCGCTGCGACAGAACGATGCTGTTAACTACATGAGATGTGCGTATTATTAATCTGGTAAAAAAATAACAGAAAAACCGTTGAATAACAACTCAAAACCAAATTTTTCTCGCTCCCTGTGTTGCTACGGTACACGCAGACTTGTTGCTATGGCGACTGACAACACCACCACTATATGTTTCGGGATTCAACACTAAAAAATACTCAAACGTTTTCCACACAAGAGCAGTTTGTTACAGTTTTATGTTTTCAGGCTTGGTGTTTATTTAATAAGTGATCGCTGCGGTGGATTAGCAACATGGACTGTGGAAGAACCACAGTGCTGGTTCTGTTGGACCTCAGCGCAGTTTTTAACACTGTTGACCATGACATATTACTGAAATGACTGGAGAGTTGGGTCAGACTTTCAGGTCCAGTGCTCAACTTGGTTGGATATCTATATCTATATGCTCCCACTAGCTCAGGTTATAACAGGAAATAAGATTAGCTACCATAACTATGCAGACGATACACAGCTTCACATTACGATGTCACCAGGTGACTCTGAACCATCCAATCAATGAACAGATCAATGCGTGCATGTGCCAAAACTTTCTCTAGCCAAACAGAAACAAAACTGAAGTTATTATCTTTGGACCTAAAGTGGAACGATCTAGAGCTATAGTTCTAGAGTCAATGCACAGCTTCAGTTTTTACAGCTGGAAACCAGCGATCAGCCCGAAACCTGGGAGTAGTGATGGACTCTGACCTGAACCTCCAGAGCCACATGAAGACAGTCACAAAGTCGACCTTCTATCACCTGAAGAACATTTCCAGGATTAAAGGACTAATGTCTCAGCGAGATCTAGAGAAACTCATCCATGCGTTCATCTTCAGTCGTATTGATTACTGCAACAGTGTCTTCACCGGTCTAACTAAAAAAATCCAGACCTGTGAACTGATCCAGAACGCTGCTGCTGGAGTTCTGACTAAAACCAGGAAGTCAGAGCACATCACCCACTTCTACAATCCTTCCACTGAGAGAATAGACCATAAAATGTTGTTGCTAGTTTATAAATCTCTTAACGGCTTGGCACTACAATACATTAAAGATCTGCTGTTGTCATAGCAACCTCCCAGACCTCTCAGGTCTTATGGTTCTGGTCTGAATCCCCAGAACCAGAACCAAACATGGAGAAGCAGCATTCAGCTTCTATGCACAACAAATCTGGAACAAACTTCCAGAAAACTGCAAAACTGCTGAATCCCTGAGTTCCTTTACATCTACCTGATGGAGTTGCTTTTGAAGCAAAAACTGTAATGTTTCACTTGTTCACTGCATGTTTTTATGATGTAAAGCATTTACTATATTTGCTATACAAATTAAGTTTGATTGATCTTATTGCTTTGACCATTTTTGCAAAAAATTAACTCACAATTATGGATTAGCAAGAAAAGTTGACTGATGTAATTTTCCAGTAAATAGATAAAAACTGCTTTGATTTTATTGATAAATAATATTTAAGCACACAACTGTTTCATCTGGAGTCTAAAGGGCCACATAAGAAGTTGCAGTGGACTTAGTTTGGCCCCCGGACCTCGAGTTTGACACACGTAGGTTAGAGAGGGAGATCATTTCCAGAAACATGTGGCTCCTAAATGACTAAACACCATTACGGAAAAACCTAAATTCATCTCCAACCAATTAAAAATGGTGTTTTTGAACCGTGGGAGGAAACCGGAGTAGCCAGAGGGGGCGCTGTTAGCGGACGATCTTCCTGCCTGTTGGAGGCGAACAGGAGTTATGGTCTCATTACACTCAGCTCTAAAGTGACTATTGTGTGTTTTCCTCCACAGCCGAGAGAAAATAAGAGAAACCGATTTCATTGTCTTCTTGTGCCTGTCGTTCATCTTTCCCCCGTTCCAGCTCTCTCTCTCTCTCTCTCTCTCTCTCTCTCTGTCTTGTTGTTTGCTCTGCTAATTTACTTTATTGCCCTGATAGCTCCCCACCGTCTGACGAAAACAATTACAGTCTCTTCCCCTCCATCTCTTCCTCTCTCCTCCATCATCACCACTCGCTCTGCCTCTGTAGCAAAGAGCTCTAATTAGGTTTCACTGATGCTTTTCCAACTTTTCTCAAGGTTTTTCACATTTCTATGTGTCGACATTTTTTTAAGGTACGTTTGTGCAATTAAAGTTCCACTGAAACATTTTTAAAAGGGAATTTACAGCAACTTTGTGCTGATTACATAAAACATGTTGAGCTACCTGCTGCTGCATTTCACATACATTATATTTGCCAAGGCCTGATGAATCAGTTTAAAAAAGAATATCTTATTTATTTATTGTTTTAATCGCCTTTTTCAGACTATTTTCAGAATATGATCTCAGCAAGTTTGGATGCTGTTTATGCACGAAAAAAATATTCATGTGTATTAATAACGTGGACATGGAAAAGTTAGCAGATGAGGTTCTTATATTGTAAATAAAACATGAAAAATCTTATTTAAAAAAATAGGTTGAAATCCCTGCATAATCATAAAAATCCAAAAGAAAAAAAATGGTTAAGTTGTGAATTAAGTTAAATATTTTTACTTATAATTGTGTAAAAATATTCTGGTGTCTCTAATATCTCAATGTGACACATTAATATGATAATAATGGCTGTTAAATAAAAAAATATTGAAAAGGATAGAAATATCTTTACAACAATTAAATATTTAAACATATTTGTTTTCCTTTGTCTTGTTTTGAAATTATTTTGTCAAATTGTAGTAATAAATCTCTCAGTGGGTCACATTAGTCCCTTTAACGTCCAATAGACTTTATCAACTATTCGTTCAAAAAAAAAGGTGCTGCTTTAATATTCTTCCCCTTTTTGCCCAAAAAGATTCTTTAACTTTATGGTAATTGTGGATTCTGCTGTTTGTGTTTTTCACTATTTGTCCCCATTTTATTTGAAAAGCTAACTTTCTACCTGTGTTGACGTCTGAAATTCATCTTCAAAAGATTTTCATCCATCTAAATATAAAATATTCTCAGCCGTCTGAGGACAGTTTGTTCTTCTTAGGCTGTTGGTTTGTTTGTGAGTGTTTTGATGATTGTTTTCAGGGTTTTTCTGGAGCGCTTTATGTCAGGAACATTCTGCACTTCATTAAATGAGACAAAAATTCTCATATAAACCCAAAATCCTGGCTGAGGATTCCTTAAAGGAAAAAAACTAGTTTCCAACAGACCACAGAACCACACCGCATACTTTTATTAGATAATCTTTCAGCACCTGTTTAGATACATGGAGAACTTATTTTCAACGTCAAACTAAATTTGCAATTAGGACTTTCATTATGCTGAATTAATGCATCATGATTTGCATGAAAACAATAATTTGTATGAAACTAAACTGGTTCCCGTGCGCCTGTCAGCTCGTCCCTCTTCCTGGCTGCAGACAGGATAGCATTACATTGTCAGCGGTAATTTAACTCTCATCTGTCTTCACTAATTATTGTCACATTCATCAGATTCATCAAGAGGGGCTCTCACAGGGATTGCACCGTTTGCCGTTAATACAACATCAGCTGCTATTAGGACCGAGGAAGCCGAGAGGTGACTGTGTGTCTGTCGCTAATTAGACCAAGCTGTGTGATTAATTATACAGTCCGCCTTTTTTTTTTTTTACTCCAGAGCCTGAGGACGACGATGCTGATGGTAGGAAAAATAACGGCAGAAGAGGAAGAGTGAAAGATGGAGGAAGAGGGAAACGGCGTCGGTGGAGAGGAGGAGAGCTGAGGGAACGAAGCGGAGAGGTGAAGTGTTTTGTCACGAACCCTCAGAGTAATTCCCACCTGACAAAGACGCTTGAATCAGGGGGGAAATTGCAACTTGTCACCCAGCAAATAAACTGCCCTGATAACTGATTAATAACGCACACCTGGGACAGCTGCACACACTCACTCACATGCAGATGTAGGCACACGCTGAGACACACACTGCAGATTTCTGAACACACACACACTCACACAATTATGCACATTCATGCTTTGGAAATTCAGCCAAATTCAGAAACTCAGACACTTCATGCAAAATTAGCTGCCATTCACAAGTAAGTGACATAATTTCTCCTATAGTTAGGCACAAATAAACTGTCATAAATATCATGAAACCATCAGAACATTTAAATTTCTCTTCCAATATTGTTCTCAATTACACCAGTTTTCAATGCTGTTCATTAATGCTTGTGTGTTTTATTCACAGTAGATTGCATTGTTGTTGTTTTTAACTAAAGTGGAAAGAGGAAACCAGTCTGATATAAAGTTAAAGATTTTATTCATTTATCAATTTATCTTTAAGTTTCACCAAATAATTAGTAAAAAAATATCAAACAAAAATCAAAACAAAGCCCAAATATGTCAATCTGAACACAAAAAGAGAAACGTTTAGGATCAAAGTAAGCTTTAACTTAATGGTATCAAAATATTCTTCACTCAATAAGTTTTCCTCCGTAGAGTAGAAAGCATGAAGACCTGCTTTGCCTGATGCAGAATGATGCAAAACACAGAATCATCAGAGCAGGTTGAAGAAAAGATTCTCACTAACCTGAAATAACTCACATCATAAACATCATGGCTGAGAAACATGAGGAAAAACTATATAAATCTTAAGTTTCTGTATAATATTTCAGAGGTGATCTGTTATGTTTCTGTGAAGAGATTAGGACAGGTCCATACAAAACATGCTTACTACATTTTTTGCATCAAATCATTCTTGGATAAAGAGATTTTGAGTATTTTGGGCTCCTTCCAAACTAAATTGTTTTAGAGCCTCTGTCACTTCAGCCTCCAACTCAATGTTTACACTTGCAAGTAAAAATAACTGCAAATAGATGCAAATTATACAACCAACAAGAATGCAGCAAATGGCTTCTGGATGGGAAGTTAACAACAAAACATGCATACAGCTGTAAAACCAGCTAACCAAACATGCTGGAACTCTGCTTGGGTTGCTAGGTAACAGACAGAACTCCACTGGGGTTGCTAGGTAACGGGCAGTGCCTGCTGCTTTGTGACGTTACATTTTGTAGGTTTTTTCAAGACACCAAAAAATATTAACTTATCGATATAAAACAGAAGAGAGGATTTTTTAAAGTGCTCAGATTGTTTTTAGAAGCTATAAAAACTCATTGGAAGCACAGCAAAGCTTTCTAAAAATACACAAACTCAATAAAGTCTAACGGCGGGTTTTGTGAACAGCTGGAGGAGCCATCGATGCTTCGAGATGATGTTCAAGTAAACAAGGAAAATCCAAACCCATCTCTTAGGTGTCAGACCCGGGTTCAGAAAGGTCACCTGATCTTTACACAAAAGGAAAGTCTGTGAACAAAATTAGTAATTTTTCAATTTTTTTAATGTGTCTGGGGAGATGAAAAAAGATGGTTAATACTGCTTCATACTGGAAATAAAAACAAATCTGACCATCAAGTCCCTGGAGACAAAGACAACAACAATAGGAGAGGAGAAAAATCCAATTACTGACAGACAGAGCTTTTAAAAGACTCAAAGCATCAGCTCTCTTCCCGCTTTCCTCTTTCTTTTTCTTGAGATGATGCACATGCACACATGTCAGTCAATATTGGCACACATTGACCCTCCCTGGAGAAGCCATTTAGAGTGACATCTACTCTTAGTGCCTATTATACACTTACACCTTCCTCCCTGAACTCACAGCCTCGCTGCGTTTCTGAGGGTTCGCACCTTCCGGCCTCTGATCCGCTCTCCGATTGGACAACAACGGTGGGACCAAGACGAGGTCGGGCCGGGCCATGCTCGGCACCACCAAACTCATACACCCATCACGTTTCTTACAGCAGCCACACACTCTCACACACACACATCTCCTCCAAACAAAACCTCTTCATCTGCAGCACAATGGAGGCTCTCCTGAAAGCCTATCATTTTCACTGGCACCGGGTCGAACGGTGACGAAGAGGAGGAGGAGGAGGGACGGAGGACAGGAGGACGGGGACACAGTCGAAAATTGGATCAGAGCCGAGTGTTGTCATTTGGAGTTTTATCAGCGGAGCCTGACGCCCAAAAGGTCATCTGACATAATGGCTGATGAATTTAAAAAACGTGCTGAGCAGGATTTTCATTTGCAATTTTCAATTTAGCCAGACGGAGCCTCTCATGGCAGCCGGCTGATAACCGTCTGCAGCCTGTCAGCACTATCGCTGCTCCTGTCACAAACATCAGGCAGCTGCTGCAGCCGCAGGACGGAGGGATGCAGACAGCCAAAGAGGGAGATGCAGAGGCTATAGGGAACAATCAGAACGCACAGAAATACACAGATACTCTACAAGTTAGCTTACACTTAAACAATCTGCTGTTCTGTAACTGTGCTTAAAGAAGCATCCAGATTTGGAGGAACACGCTGCGTTTCCATTAAATGTACACAAAACGTTGTCAATATTTCGCCAACGTTGAAAAAACACACCTGCAGAGTTTCCATTAAATGAGAAATGCAATTAAAATCACACATGAATATGTTTGCTCATGTCATTTAAAACATATGCAGAGCCAACATCCTCCAACCACTTCCTGTCGTCTTCTTCATCGTTTCCACCAGTAGTAACATCATGTTGTTGACCACTGGTGTTTCCATTTCAGTTTTTCCAAATATACTAATTTTGATACAGCCAAAAAAAACCTAAAATGCAAAACAGTTTTATCAAAAAACATTTTTTTTCCATATAGCAAATTTATTTTTGTATTTTCAATTTGTGCAATTAGTTGGTCAATGGGAACGCAGCTGGTGCAACAGTTTGGTGTCAGAGTTTTAACTTGTGACTTGGAGTTTTTGTGGAATCTACACATAAATATCTGGTTCTCCACAGAGACAGAAACCTGGACTAACTCTGAGAAACACAAATGTTTAAAACTGGCTGTTAGCAAGAGATGCAAACAGGTTTGTACAACATGACCAGTGACTTGTTGGAATAAAACTCCAGCAGATTTCACACAATCCACTCATCTAAAGTCAACTTTCATGTGAACAGAATTATTGGGATTTATCAGAATTATTGACATACATTTTAAGTCGAATCAATCAAATAAATATTATATAAAAATCTAATTTGATTCAAAAGGAATGTAATTTAACTCCTTTGTAGCTTCTTTTCTGCTGATCCTGCGGTACATCATCGATTCTTGTGTTGGAAAATAAACAGGAAATAGTATTTTTAATTTGCACGTATATGTTTTGACAGGTCAAAACAAAAATTATATTCATTAAAAGAAGGAAAATTTACAAGCCATTTCTTAAAACTGCCTAATGCTGAAGAAAGTGAAAGATTATGAAAGGATTTCTCAGGTCCTAATTAAACGGTACTGCAGCTCAGACATTTATAAGTTCAATGGAGCAATCACTGCTGCAGATTTTACCGCTTTGACCTTAACGTGTATTTAGTTTCTTGAACAGGAACCATGGATGTTACAAAAAACACATATATACGGTTCAATCATGCAAGTTTCATCTTTTCTTGTACGGGCGTCAAACTTTTATTCAGCAGTTAATATGTAAACAAAATTTTTACTGTCAACATTAATTAATTTGAGGAATACAAAAAGGAGCATGTTAGCTTTACTTCAGAAGAATAAATGTTTTCTAGTCTGATCAGGATATTTAGGAAATGAAAAACAAAGAGAAGTTTGTAAACGCCATGAATGAACGGCATCAAAACAAAGTGATAAAAACCAACAGGACTGTGGAGTGGTACCAAGGACAACCTGAGAATCCTTTTAAACGTAACTAAAAGTATTATTAGTTTGATATAATTTGCACCTGAACTGACAGAGATAGTTGACTGTGTGTCAAACTCAAGGCCTGGGGGCCAAATCTGGCCCGCATGAGCTTTTTATGTGGTCCTCAAGGCTCATAATTGGAACAAAGATACCATTTGTGTGTTTAAATATTATTTTATGAGTGAAATCAAACCGGTTTTTATCTCCATATTGCCTTTTAACATCAGTCAGTAACTCGAGTCTTTCACGATTCTGCAATTGCCAAATCCCACTTACAGGCAGCGGTATAACTTACAACTGTCTCAGTCTTACTTGATGTCAAGTTATCCGTGATCGATATGGTGAGCAACAAAAGGTCGCACTTACCGTCAAATATAAGCACAAATATTGCAAAATTTCTTGCAAATATTCTTAAAGTATCACAAAATGAGTGATTTTTATTGATAATCACAAAAACAATCGCAAGATTCTGGATGGGCTGATCAATGTGAAAAGATGTTATTTAATTTTGAAAAGAACTCATCGAATGCAGACAGTTATTGATTAATATATTGACAGTTTGTTCATGGATTTTATAAGTACACAAACATTTTAGTCAAGAGTAGTACTACTTCAAAATATTTCTACTCAAGTAAAAGTAAAAAGTAGCCATTCAAGAAATCACTCAAATAACATCAAAAAAGTATTTGGTGAAAATACTCAAGTACTGAGTAACTGATCAAATGATCAATCATTTAATATTGAACAGTTTCATCATCAGAAGGACCAAAATATAAAGTTACATGGAAATATTGGTGATTTAAGGACGAAAGTGACAATAATTCATACAAGTAACAAAATTAGGAAATAGAAATTTGTTTCCAAATCAGTTTCTTTCAATAAAAAACTTATGAAACTTTAACAGAAACTGCAGGTGATTTTTTGTTTTTCATTCAGAGGGTAGAAAATCCAGACATTTTACTCAATTAAGAGTAGAAATACTTCATAATAAAAGTAAAAAGTACAACTTTTAATATGAAAATTCTAAAAGTATTTTTACTTTTTAATAGTAAAAATACTTCTAAAAGTACATTTATTCAAAAAAGTAACTAGTTGCTACCAAACTCGGCATATGACTTAAAACTCGAAATACAATTTTATTACAGTATTAAAACTATTTTCATAAGATTTTATTCTCATATTATGACTTTATTCTTAGTCGTACGAGAATAAAGTTAAAATAATACAAGCAGATATTAATGAAATATGATTTAATTACAATATTTCAACTTTATTTTCCTACAACTACTCTTGTAACATTAAGACTTCATTCGGATATAAATTTATTCTCATGTGACTTTATTCCAATAATACTAATTTTATTGCCAAGTATCATTATGTAAAAAACAACCGGCCCTTTGAGAACAGTGATGTTTCTGATGTTGCCCAAAATGAAAACGAGTTTGAAACTCGTTCACTCCTTCACCCTGAACCCCTGCTGAGTTCGAAATCTTTCAGAATAAAAGCCCAGCAGAGAACAAGCTGAAATATTAACGGCTTGCAGAGCAGACAGTGTTGCGCTGCTGCACCTGATGGAGGGTGAGCCCAGCACCGAGGCTTTTGGCAGCGGATCCAACAGCTGTGTCTAATAAAGTGCCTCGTCTCAAAGGAGGGCGATGGGGCACTCCACCACAATCCACGGAGGAGGAGGAGGAAGAGAGGGATGAATGTCGAAGAGATTCTGATGAAAGCGTAAATGACAGAGGCCAATTTCTCCCAACCAGCAGGAAAATGTACAATAAGTCGTCTGATTGGTGTGTACTCACATTTAATCGCCGACTGGTTCAAGAGGAGCGTCAGCAGCAAATCGACTTGATATGAATGTGGTTTGTTTCATAACCAAGTTTCACATTTCTATTGTGTCTATTAGCAACATGTCATTATTAATCTGCTTTATGTATAAAAGCTCAGACAAAATCTGGTTCATTTGACACAGTCACACTGTTTCTTATCTGGAAAAACATGTTTAAACATGTAAAAGTGGAACATCAACTCCTGAACTTCATGTTTTTATGTCACTTTCTTATTCACCTCAGCTGCCAATAGTGAGCAAGTATTGGCATCGATGGTGAGGAAGTCACACTGTGACTGGACTGGTGACTTATAGCACAACATCACAGCTCGGTTTTACTAAGCATCGACTTTAAGCTGCATGTGGAGCAGATTTTTTTTCTATTGTCGTTTTGACTGACTGGTCAAAAAAAAAAAAAATCTTTATAATTCATTTTATTCGTTTTTTCTGTTTATTTATTTTGGATATTTAAAATGTCTGCCAGTTCCAGTGTTAAATGTTCATTAGAAATTAAGGTTTACTGATCTTGGAGAACATGTTCTTGCGTCATTTTATGACTTGAAAATACTGTCAAAACAACATCGTCATCTATCAGAATAACTTCTGGAACAATTTGTTTGCCATCACACGTGTAACTTTTTCTCTGCAGTGACAAAAAACACGGACTTTGGCCACAATAACTACATTTAAACAATGAAATTAAATGTTTGCACTAAAAATTATGAACGATTCACAAGTCTCACAACTTCCTCCTGATGTTGATCTGCTGTATGGGAGATGGGAATTACAAGCTCCACTTCAGACAAAGTTTTGAAATCAGGGAACATTCTCCAGGTGAAGTAAACAGAAATTGGCAGGATTGTTCAGAACAGATTAGAATAATCCCTACACACTAAAGCCAGCTAAATTGGAAAATGTATTTATATTCAAATGTAAACTAC
The DNA here is from genome assembly GCF_001444195.1 of Xiphophorus couchianus. Taxonomy (NCBI): domain Eukaryota; kingdom Metazoa; phylum Chordata; class Actinopteri; order Cyprinodontiformes; family Poeciliidae; genus Xiphophorus; species Xiphophorus couchianus. The sequence continues at coordinate 32,380,602 of NC_040236.1, forward strand.
AAGAATCAATATATGCTGAAAGGATAACGGTCACAAATGTGCCTTGGTGTTTATTATACATTTTCCGCTTTTGCTTTGTGAGAATGGATTCTGTCTGTCCATCTGCTTCGACCTCAGACGCAATGAAAGTCTGAGTATCCTAAAAGAGGATTCTAGCACAAAGCCTGTGCCGCCATCAAGCCACCTGAACACACATCTTTACCGACTCAGGTGGAGAAACATGGAAGAGTGCAAGAAAAAAAAACCTTTCAAGAGGCCAAAACAGGAGAGAAAAGCAGCACCATGGCCTTGAGAATATGAATCCACACTTCCCAACACCTTTGTCTCAGAGCCACAAGAGAGAAATGCATGTGTACAACTGTGTGTGTGTGGGGGTGGGTGTGTGTGTGTGTGTGAGGTGGAGGGGTGCTGGGCTGTGTGACAGAGTCTCTCTGCATTAATTGCTTAAATTGAAGCACTGCCACGTCTCAGTGAGAGACGCTTTGATATGATAATGGAAGCCTTCTCAGCACAGGAGAGCCCTGCTTTGTATGTAGGGGTGTGTGTGTGTGTGTGTGTGTGTGTGTGTGTGTGTGTGTGTGTGTGTGTGTGTGTGTGTGTGTGTGTGTACGGGTGCGGATGGTAATTTAGTGGCATGCACCTGCCAGCATGCCACTGTCTCCTGTCGTCATCAACACGGCCAGGGAGACAGGCGAAGTCAGACAGACTGAGACGGAGCGAGGATGACAGGAAGTGGGATGAAGATCATGTTTGGGACGACGGGTGCAGAACCGGTCGTCTGTAAATGCTTTAAAACAAAACGTGATTAACTAAAACACAAGTTAAATATGAAGGCATGCCGGACATTTCAACCAGATAAACTCATACCTAGCAAAGAATCATTTAGTGTCACCTGTCAATAACAGGTTGATAACCAGACACTGATTACAGAAACCTGTCAGAAATGAACCTGTAATATATATAAATATATATATACTATATTAGCTAGCTTACAGAAAAAGTTTCCTCCTTGCACTTTTCCTACCAATGAAAACCTTTTGATGACTTAATAACCACCACATAAATAAAGGACATGCTTCTTTTCTCTACATCAACAACATGAACAGTGGAGTTAAACGATCAAAGTCCAGGTTAAGAAATGAAACATGTACATGTGGTTCACACAAATATTCACCTGTGAATGATGTGAGTCACGAAATGTATGAGTGGATTTTGGAACATTTTATGGTAAAAACCCATGTGAAAATATGTGTATCATGAATTTTTACCACAAAACATTTACATGAAATGCACAAGTGCATTTTACGTAATACACTTTCATTGCATGTGAAATACAGTATGTGAAGATATTTTTAAAAAATATGTACATATGTATAACTATGACTTATAACCATGCTACTTTAGTGACCCAGTGCAGATTTTTATACCAGGTGTGAATAATTGTTAAATTTATCTGAATCAGCCAGAATGTGTTTAAACAGATGATTAAAGGTGACGCCTCCAAATGTTGAATAAATAAAACACAATAAAAGCATTGTGTTTTATTTATTCATTCTATTCTATTCATTCATTCATTTATTTTTTCTAATTGAAAAAATAAACATGATAAAATATGATGTAATAGCTTTTAACATTTATTCTGAGTTGGAGATTCATTTAAAAAATCAAAGGTCTGTTCCTGTAAATTAGGACAAATCTGAGTGTTTGTTATTTTAATGTTTAAATAAATTAATTTTCCCATTTAATTCGACCAACAGTCAACACAAGTCTGTTCAGCTCCTCCAATGACGACACAGGTCGAAAGGGTCCGTCAGTACAGCACCAAAGTCTCCATGGCAACGGCGAATGTGCTGCCATGATGGTGGTCTTGGTAGCTGTGGGAGAAGGTTTACCGGAAGGAAAAGGATGTGTGTGTGTGGGGGGGGGGGGGGTGAGTAATTCAGCAGAGGCAGGGATGCCAAGTCGAGTCAGCCTTCACCCTGAAACCTCAGTGATTCCACAGGAAGAAGGGAAGCACTGTTTCCTGAGGTCAGACACTCATTCACAGGCATGCAGGCCTCCTGCTTATTGGACAGGCCAGTTGACCTTTATGTAGGCCACCCACAGTCGACCCGGCAACCGCCAGATGGGGTGATAGGAGACCAAAACTACTGCAGTCTCACTAAAAATGTGCCAATGTTGAAAGATACTGCAGGAGTTCAGTTTATGTGAGAAACTGATAATGTTTCCCCTAAAACTAAATTGTGTTTATTCCACTGCATTTAGAACTAATGAGTCTGAAAAAAGAAATAAAGACAAGACATTAAAATCCCATCATTCTTGGCCTTTGTCTTTGTTTTAAAGAGGTGGAACGTCTCAGTATGACCTCAAAATTGCGCAAATTTGACTTAAAAAGAATAAATCTTCTTAATGGAAACACACCAGTTCCAAAATGGAACTCAAGTTTTTAGATTAAATGTTTTTGTGCTATAATGAGGTGACTTTTCAGCTGTATCAAAGTTAGAGTATTTCACATGATCAACAACAGGATGGTACTACTGGCAGAAACGTTGAATAAGACAGTGACAGGAAGAGGTTGGAGGTTGAAGGCGCGGCATGTTTTTTAGTGACAAATGAACAAACTTTATTTACGTGATTTTAATTGCGTTTATAATTTAACAGTAAGCTCACAATTACAAAATTGTCTTTTTTTTTAAACAAAGTTTTGCACACATTTGTAGTAGAACGGAGCTCTCAAAAACTGATTTTTCATTTGGAGACAAATAGTGTAAAATCTTCCAAATGTAACATTGTCTCAATTTATCCCGTTTTATGATGGTCTAACTGGAACTGGACCAGTGTGTTATGGTCTCATGGTTAGTTAGTATCAATAGTAAAAATGCAAACATGAATTTGAATCTTTTAGCAACTAAAGACATGAAAACTCCCAAATAATGTCAACTTTCATGTATGCAAAAACTTTCTAAACTTACTAAATACACTGAAGCTTATAAGATATTTTCCAGCAGATTTTAGTTGTTCACTAACCTACATATAAAATAATGTGCACTTATATCTGCTTACTTTATTTATAAAACTACTGTTATTTTTGGTTGCATACAAGAATGAGAGATTTAGAAAATGGCATTATGACTAAAAGTATCTTCCTTAGAACTGTACTGACAGGTAACATCTCTGCTTACAACACAATTTGCAGGTAGATAAACCTTATTACTACATTTTCTTCATCTCTTGTGTGTAAATTATCTGTTAGAATTTGAATGAAGTGGAAGAAAGAAAGGAAGTGAAGCTTCAATATCTGCAAACGTAACTTTAAATCATTCACAAATATCCAAGAAATCTGCATTCTGTAAAAGGAGGTCTGACTAAACTGTTGTTCTATTATTGGATCCCAGGCTGTGCCACAAGAATCTGTTTTAGTGTGCGTTTGCTCGTCTGTAGCAGGTTGCCAAAAGCCTCATTCCCATCCCTTGATCTGGAACAATGTGCTTCAGTCAGAAAGAGACAAAGCTGCTTCAGAAACGGGGGCCCCTAAAAACACCCGCAGATACATCTGCAGTCAATCTGAAGAAGGTTCACAATCTAAAAAATATCTACATTTCTACTACTTCCAAAATTTCAGTCATTCTAATACACGTTCAGCAATTTTCCAAAAACAGGACACACCTCTGTAATTATAGAGTGCGCCAAAGGTCACATTCACGCTCCACTTCCTCCAGCTTTCCCAACCGATTCACTCATTAGGAAAATATCTGTCCCAGTTGGGAAGGGGGAATGGTCGATAAATAAGAGGAGGAGGGCACAGGAGAGTTATTAAGTGACTGGTAGTGAATGGGAAGTAATTACTGCTCCCTGCCTTCTCGCCAAATATTTTAATTTAAACTTTCACAAAAGATTGTAGACTTTTACACACCAAGGAGCAGAAAAAAAACTTCTTTGTGTATATAAAAAAAGAGACAACGAAGTCATGTTTATGCAGGACATTATTTGGGTATACTCATAATAATAATCCGAAAACATCAAACTGAGAGTCAGCATTTTGTACTGGCTGCACCAAATTGGGACAGCAAAGCAATGAAAGGTTGAGCTTTGAGAACATACAACATCAGCAGAGAAGAAGAAGAAGAAAATGGTCTTAAAAAGCTTGAATGGATGTTTGGAGCATTTTTTTAGTGGCCTAAAAAGTAAAACACTAGACGAATGTTGTGTCATAACTTTTCATTTCTTCGGACAAAAGCAATGTAGGTGATTGCTGATTTTATATAAAAATATATATAGATATATACACAAGAAACAATCAAATATTCCTCTTCTATTCACACAAAGTTCCTTTTATTGTTTACATGAAGCTCTGATGTTATTATGGACTTAAAGAAAAGATTATGAAGTTATGCCACTTACATGCTGAGCAACATTAACTTAATCTATTCATTATGCAAGTTTTGACTGTTAAATTAGTTCAAAAGCTAAAGTTAGCTTATTTGTTATCATTATGTTGTCTTACACTGACATGACTGCTAACAATAAATTAAACAATAAATTAATCAATTCGGTAAAAATAGGCTAAGATGCTAAAGAGCCTCTGTTATGATTGCAGAAAAACCATTTTGGTGCCACGCTCTCAGTTTCATCCTCCGAGGCACAAAGAGACCAGCAAAGAAACGACGGCGTGTCCACATGGACTCTGAACGAAAACCAGATGCACCTGGTGCTCAAATCACATTTGGTGTGAGCACAGCGTAATAAATGTCAGGCACCTGACTTCAAAGTGCACACAGATCCAACTTGAAGTGCCGGATGTGTTTTTGACACGTGAAACATGTTTGGTGTGAACACAGCATAAAGGGACTAACTACACCTAGGCCTCAAAAAACACATCGAGCAAAGCATGGAGTTCCTCTGCCTCTGCCATTATAACGCTGTTCTTTGTTGGGGTTTGCTCTACTTCCGCATGGCGGCGGCGCCGGCATCATGTCAATTGCAAAATCAATTCAAGGACCACAAATGGCTCCCGGGCCGCACTTTGGACACCCCTGTCTTGTGTGGACTCACACACACACACACACACACAGACAGTGAGCCGTTGCCAATGGCTCATAGGTTGCCTGGATGAATAGCGGCTCTGTTCTGCCTGGCTCCCGGCCCTCTTCATGCCCCGCTGCTGACTGGCAGATTGGAAGCAACAAATTCCTGCATCCTCAGAATAATAATTAGAAAAGCCATGAAGGTGGGTTTTGTTTAAAGCAGCCAAACTTTCTTTTGGTCACCTGACTTCACAGAGTCTACTCAATCGACTCAAACAAAACAAAACAAAAATCCATGAAAGTTTTTCCATTGAGCCTCCAACCTCAAAAACCTGTTATGAGTCACAGGACAGAAGTTTCATGATTGAATTAGGCAAAAAAAATATTTCTTTGAAAGAAAATTCAATCTCCACACACATCAACCCAGGTAAGATGAAAACAGAACTTTGTGGCCTTTTAATAATTAAATCTCCACAGTGAAGAGTTCCCTTTTCTTGCCTTGCTGCCTCTTGCACCGCTCCAGCATCTCCATCAACAAGTCAAAATAGGCTCCGGTTTCTGAGACATTAGCTAGCAAGCTATGGAGGAGAGCAGGGCTTATTATAAGCCTCTTATGGATTCTGCAGGAGGTGAAGAAATGGTCTCTGTTAGGGGAATCAATCCCTGGGTAATTACCTAGCCACACTGCGGGCTGCTGAGGAGGACTGGACCCGGACTGAGGATGCGAGGAGTTCAATAAGAGCCTTTATGGAGAGCCCATTGTCTCAGACTTAAGAGAGGGGAGCAGACTGATAATGATAATGATGATGGCGACGATGATGATAAATACACAGCCAGTAATCAAGAGGTGTTTGATGGACACAAGTGCACAGCGGGACTCATCAGACTTTAGCTGTGCGCAGGCAGGCGATCTATAATCCGCCGTTCTGCAGACACGCTCATGATGTTTGGGTCTGTCCCTGCTGCACCGCCGGGCGAAGGGGGAGCAGAGCCACAACGTTTCTGTATCATTCACCATAAATTCACCCAATGTTTCATGCTTCCTCTTTTAGGCAAATTGCTTCCAAACTGATTTCCTCGCTGCATTCAGACAGATTTTTGTAAATCAAGCAGGAACGCTCGTCAGTAACTCTGAGCCTTTAGCAAATCTGCAGCCTGGCAGGCATCGCTTTTTCAATGTTTTTCCCAATTTATGTTTTTTATTTAAAGGTGACTAGAATTATTTTTTTTCTATTTATTAAAAGATACATATTGTTGATGGGGTGGGCGATATGTACCTTGCATTTCATCACAATATTTCATGGTACTATTATGATATTAATGAAAATGATGAAAAACTGATTACATCTTTTTTTTAGGTAACTGTATGGCGAGACATAGTAATCATAGCCCCACAAACACAAATACACTGCAAAACACAAAATACCACCAAGTATTTTTGGTCTAGTTTCTAATGCAAATATCTTAGCAAACTTGAAATAGGCCAAAACTAACTTACAAGTAACTTTTCAGCAAGATATGGATCCTCCAACTGATCCAAAATGCTGCTGCTGGTGTTCTGACTAAAACCAGGAGGATAAGAGCACATCACCCAGTTTTAATGTCCCTAAACTGGCTCCCTGTAGCTCAGAGAATAGACCTTAAAATACTGTTGTTAGTTTATGAATCACTGAACAGTTTAGCAACACAATACATTAAAGATCTGCTGCTGTTATATGAATCTTCCAGACCCCTCAGGTCTTCTGGTTCTTCTGTAACAGTAACTTGTTTCGCCACATTTAGCAGCAAGTACATGAGGTTGACTGACAGTGCTAAGCCCCACCTCCTGGCTCTGATTGGTTGTTTTTGGTGCATTTCATTTGTAGCCCTTGGACAGACTTTGTGCGGTCCCCATATGCAATTGAAAATTGATACAAATTTCACTGGTTTGACATTAAAAAATTTTACCAACATAATTTTCTCACACAGGAAAATGTAAAAAAACAACACAAAGAATTTGTGTTTATAACAAATTTTTAACAAAAAGTAAAACCAAGTTTATCCAAAGACTTTTACTGAAAAGCCGACTTTGCAGCAGCCAAATAATTTTTATTCTTTCTTAAACTTGGTTAAATATAAGAAACGTTTTGAAACAAAGTGACTCAAATCCTGTTCTTATTACTCAAATTAGATTTAATTGAGTCAAAAAGAAAATGAAAATCTGGTGTCTTTTTAATACAGCAAACATGCAAAATTAAAATGGTAGTAAGCATTACATTTCTGCCAGACATTTTGAGATTAATATCAGGAATTTTCTAACTTCTGAATTTCAAATGTCAAAAAATTTCTTTTGACAAAATTTTCTAGAATATTTCAAAATAAATCACAAAATTTCAGAGTTGGTGGCTGAAATATTGTCCTTTGCACCGTCGTAAAAATCTACTATTTTTACCGCTTTATTTGCTTGATTTTATTTTGGGTATTTTTGCCCAGCGACTATTTTGGAGTCGACAATTTTGGCGCACATGGCAAAAAGTTTGGACACCACTGCTGTTTGCAATGCGTTCCACCATTTGCTCCACATTTTTGTACCTGTCAGCCACCGTAGATCGCCCATAAACAATCACATCCAGACTGTAGCAGTTAATGCTGCTGCAGTCTGGAGTCTCATTTTATTAATTTGTTTACTGCAACACAGAAACCATAGAATAACTAATCAGTGAAATAATTATATGTGGTTTTAAAATGTAGCACATTTTAATCACCTAATTTCACACTTATGTATATTTAGTAAATTCTTGGCACATTTTCAGAACTATTCCAACATTTAATCCTTTATTTAAGACATTTCTGTCTAATCAGAGTTTAATTATGACGAGTAAATTTTGTTCCTAATGATTTATTTAAATGTTGAACTGAAACGTCGCCATCACTTGTGAACTCTGGAAACAGCCACATACTCAGACATACACCGATTGGTTAGCAGGCAAATGAAAAGGAAATTGGATAAGTAGGCAGACAGACGGAAAGAAAGACAAACACGGCAGAGGCCTTGCTACTTTGACATCTGCAAAACTATTTGCAACGAGGCACACAGGAGAGGAATATGGAGCAGAAAGGAGCTAAAACGTAAAAACTAGATAAAGTAAAAGCGCTCTTTCATATGAAATCAAGAGTTTAGGGGGGCAGAGTTCAGTCATAAGTGGCACTGCTACAACACGTTGCAGGAAGAAAAAAATTAATTTCACATTCTTTAATTTTCTAGAGTAAAATGGCCAGCCATTTCAGGTCGAATAATTGTTTGAACCAATGATTTTATCATTAATCCAGCAGCAGCCCCCGAGAGCTGGGGGTCACACCGGAGGTTGATTAGGTACGAGGCGGCACAAAGAGCCCTCCAGTCGATGCCATTGAAAAGGAGCAAGTCATTTAGATTGTGAATTGGTCCCGGGGCTACGCGGCTCGCTCCATTACAGGCCATTTTCAATTTCAGCCTCACAATAAACATCAAGCCAGGCCAAGGAAATTACAGCATCTTGGAGATGTAGCCGAACAGATAGGTGGGGTACGGACAAGATGACACGACTGGAGGCAGGCGGGAGGGGAGGGTAATGCTGAGGGATGGCGGGAAGGAAGAAAGGAAGAGATTATCCAATGGATCGGAACAACATTCCGATCCTTCTCAGTTTAGAGATTTACATGCTGAAGAAGCATCCAGGGATCCATTTAACCGAGTTAAAACGAGGCTCAGGAAGCAACAAGGGAGTAATAATGATGGGGATGCAAAAACAAAATGAATCACATGTCATTGTTATTTCATTAATGGAGGCCCTCACCAAGTAAAGACAATATGAAAGGCTGTGATCCCAATCGAGGATTTGGTCAAATGGGATAAAAACGTAGTTTTCCATGTGTTGCTTCAAACTACAGCCTGAATTAGCCGAATTAGTCAGCAACTCTAGTCCAATCTGAAAGAAAGCACATGTTCGCGCTAAACATCTTCTCTGCTTCATGAATAGAAACACGGTGTGTGTGGAGCATTCACTACAAGTTTAATTCCAGTGTTTTGATTTGCGTCCTTGCCTCAATGACTTAACATGATTGTGCCGCATTTTACTACAATAGCCTTGTTTACTTGTAAATGCAAAAAACTAATTGAATTTAATAAGGAAAGACCTCCGTTCGTAATTAGCAGGAAACAGAAAAAAGACTTTTTTGGCTCTCAACAAAAATCCATTTAAAAGTTACAAAGATTCACTGCTTTAGTTTTGGTGTTTTCAGTTTTATCAGCTGAAAAAAACCAAAATGATTGAAACTATAAACCCTGGTGGCTTAGACCCCATTCATATGGGAACTTTTGGGTTTTCTTTCTAAAACAGGAACATTTTTAACCATTGTGCCCCACATGCAGACATAAACGGCGTTTCAAAGAACCGTAAAGATTTTAGTTTCTTTTTAGAGGGTTCAAATTCTTTTATTTTGCTGTTGCGTATTCAAAAAAAGCCTCTTTTGTGAAAAATGCTAACGTATTAGCCTAATCTTTAACCTGACCTTTAACCCTAAGCACATCATATTCGCCATACATGCTAACAACAATGGCAGATAAAATGTAGAGATGAACCGATTCACTTTTTTTTACTTCCGATACCAATATCCAAGGTTTAGTATCGGCTGGTACCGATCCAATACAGAAAACTAGGCTGAATTGACTTAACCCTTTCATGCATAGCGGCCATTGCAATCGGCGGCTGTCTGAGAGCCATTTTCTTATGTTTCTTGTGGATTGTTATGTTATAAATGCACACAGAGCACTGAAGTGGACACTAGTGCATCATACGGTACAGTGCCAACTACTGGCCATCCACTGCAAGTGCAAGAACATTTTTGCTAAATCCAATATGACAGACAGACAAAGAAGCAATAAACATAAACATGCTTCATGCTTGGAGCCCCCTAGAGGTCCAGGGGAGTAAAAACAGCGTTCTGGGCCTCTCTTTGTGTTTTTAGGTGGATGAAAACATTTCTGGAAACAGTCCTGTGTGGACTCAGGTGTTTTTGAAACTAAAAACCCATTTTAGAAGAAAAATCCAGAAATATTGGTTGATTGTAAGTTGATTGCATTAGGTTTGATTTAAATGTATCAAAATTAAAGAAAAAAAGGCAAAATTTTCCACCAAACTGAAAACCACAGATCATTTTGCTCTGACCTCAGAGCCATGCTGCACAATTAGACACAATTTAGACAATTTAATGTTGTCAAAAGCAATATAAAGAAGAACAGGTACCACCTGTACTACACACCTAACAATATAAGGTACACTGGACTGTAAACATATCTACATTAAAAAAAAACATTAGTAGCAAATGTTGGCACAGTCTCATTCAAAAACTTCCAAACACCAATAATAGATTTATTGTTTCATAATCCATTCATTGTCTACAGTTTTTTACTGATAAAATCTAATCAAATCTCCAGCCAGTTCTCTACTGGAACAAACTGAAAACATTTACCAGTGCTGGGACTCAATTAAAATATTTAAGGTTTATTTAATATTTGCATGGTTTGTAAAAATTTTTTAATCAAAACACATTAAGAAAATAAGCAGCATTTTTGATTCAAATACTGTTCTTGCTGCTAAATCATTTTTAAAAATCGACATAATAGCTCAACAACAAAGATATTCGTTTTTTTTCTGTTACTTAGTTTGCTAACCCATCAGACTGGTGCCAATATAATATACATACAGTCATGTTCAATAAATTAGAATATGTTCCAATGGCGCTCTTTTGTCAGCTATGAAAATGGTGAACTTTTAAACATGTAATAAACAGTTTTCATTAATCTCACATTTCTGTAGTAAAAATGTTTTTTCTTTTATTGGTCTGATGTAATATTTTAATTTTAAATGTCTTGTTTTTATTAGCTGTAAATGGAAAATCATGTTATTTAAAGTCTTCCAAACAAGCTGTGCAGTTAATCTATTTAATGTGAAAAAATTAACTCTTCAGTAATCTTCACTGAATGCATCTGTATTCAACTTTCAAGTGTTTCAGGAATCAAACGCCTAATATAACTCCTAAACTGTTCTGCCATATTTTCTGCAATAAAAACAATAGTTTCTACACTTCTAAGGTTATAAACAGAGAAGAGCAGCAAACAAAAACCAAGGTAATAAGAGAAAACACCTCTCTATGGCGGTGTGAAGAACCTTAAGCAGCAGGGTTTTTTCTCCATTTGTGGCAGAAAATCAATGGTCGTGGCCTGAGAGGACAGACGGAGGCTAATTTTACCCTGCATTTTCTCTGGCGGCTAATCCCACCGCCAGAAGATAAACCATGGAGAGCAAGAGGAGGAAGAGGAGCAGAGAAGAAAAGGGAAAGAGATCTCCCTCCCTGAGTAAATATTACCAGCATGAAAACAAAGTGACTACCTGAACAAAGTCCATTTTACAGAAGCACTTCAATAGATTCCACCATCTTTCCTTCCTCTCTGGTTCTCCAGGGCGGTTGGAATTTATATACGTCCATCAGGCAAAACATTAAAACCGCTGGACTAATATTCAGGAGGCAGAAATGGCCATTTGTCACATATTTGGCCCAAATATTTCCTGTTTCTGTTCACAACACACACAATACAGAGTTCCAACAAGTCAGAACTGGAAGTGATCGGTGCCATCTTAGTAAAGGTTATTTTATTTATATAGTACATTTTCAGCAATAAGACAGTTAAAAGTGCTTTACATGAATTAGAAAAAAATACAAACAACAAAGCCAAAAGAAAGACAAAAAGGCAAGGGTAACAACAACAAAAAAAACTAAATGTTGGCCCTCCATGTTTGATTCTTGTTCTGAGTTGCCAAGTATCCCAGGAGTTTCTCAATTAGCGAGGTATAAAACTAAATGTTGGTTATGCCTGCTCAGGGTTGCTATTAGCAAGTACAACAGTGTGTTTAGACCAAACGCGTTACGTGCGTCAAAAACGCGTCCAACCAGGGGCGTAGGAATAAGTTTACAATTGGGGGGGACACATGTCGGAAATCTGAGATTCGTAAATATTCAACAGAAATATATCTTAAGTACGCTACTTTAAAAAAAGGCTATTTAATCTTTTACTTTATTCCTTTATAAATTGTGTCTTGCAAAAATAATGCATTTAAAATTTACATAATGCATTTGTTCATAAGATGTGAGCATATCACCAAACAAAATGACTGGAGTCTTTTATTAAGCAAAGGGAGATGTCTTTCAAGGGCTTCAGCCCTTGGTATATTTAGTGTCCGCATACACACTAGAAAATCAAATATTTCAGTTGGATTAAAAACAATTCAGTAGGCCACACAAGTGCAAAGTTTGATATGTTTTATTTTGTCAAACTTGCAATAATGGTCAAAAATGAATCTTTGATTAAACAAAATTCTGAGATGAAAGAGCCCTCACAGACAATGTAGTGAACAAATTATTCACACTTTTAACATTAAGTAAAAGAAGAAAAGAAAATCAATCAAAATATGCTTATTCAGTTTGTCGAACTGTATGACTAATTAAACCAAATCAAAAATGAAGAAATATTTACCAACAATAAATACACATTTAATAGACAAGCTTTTTAACTCACTGACTACAGTGTGCTTTAACTGTTGGAAAAGCAGTTAGCACAGAGATTATAGGCCACATAACCCTAGGTAGAGATCAACACCTCTGTGCTTCTGAACAATTGCACTTTACAGCCATGCATTTATAATTCGCCAAAAATGTGCCGGAAACATAAAAGGATGACAAACACTGGCTTAGGCAAAAGAGCCAAAATGTTTTTTCCGCCTTTCATTTGCAGCCACAAATTGCTTGCAAACTGACTTCTTGTCCAGTAAATCAAGTTTATCTTTATGTACATGACAGACAGCAACATGATTAAGCCTGTTTTGAGTCATTGTAGACCGGAGCCACGTTTTGAGTCTACGAAGCGCACTGAAACTTCTCTCTGCCTCAGAGGATGAAACGGAGACCACCAAAAGCAACCTAACCAGAGTTTCCACTTGCCCAAAAAGTCTACGGACCTCTCCAGGCAGTCCACCAATGATCCCTGCAGCTTCTGCGCTGTTGCTAAATGAGTAGTTCAGTCTAAACATAGGAAGTTGCACTGAAAGTAACTCTCTATTCAACTCTGGGTATTTCCCAATGACTGCAGCATCAATCGTTCCACTGAGAAGTGTCTCTTCCAACTTTTGCAAAGTCAGCAAGTCATCCTGGTTAAATAGCCCAGTGAGCTGTGCATCTACAACATCCAATACTTTAAAGAATTCACCTCTGTAGTGGTCATTGGCACATTCAGGTTGATGTGTCTTAGCTCCTTCAGTGAAGCGTTTTGGGGGTGGCCTTCTCTGTGTAACTGTGATGGGTTTAACACCCAAAGACTGAACCTCAGCCATCGCCTTTTCAAACAGAGTGTTGAAACTTTCTTGATTTCTTTTAGCCTTAAGTGAAGTCTGAACAACTTTCACAGCAGTCCTCATTCCAGCAATGGTTTGAGTTCTCTTCTGGAAAGAGATGCTCAGGCATTCAAGCTCATCAATCACAGGTGAGGCAAGGATGAGACCCAAAACTGTTTTACCTTTCCTAAACTGCCCCAGCAGTCCATTAGCAGTGGATGCTGTGTTTGAGGCACCAGAAGCCATCTCCTGCAAGCTAGCCAGCACTGACCCATACTGTGACAAAACATCTCTGATTGCTTTGCTCCGTACTGCCCATCTTGTGGGGCAGAGGGGTTTTATTGCAGTGCACGATGGATTCTCTGTATGTGCTGTTGCTGCATGGATTGCCTTAAACTTCCCTGACTGAGAGAAAAGAACTCCAAGCTGGTTCACCCAATCCAATGCGTCTCTGATCAGAACTGAGGCTAAGCAAGCTTTCTGTGCAATTAAATTAGTGCAGTGTGCTCCACAATGAACAAAAAATGCTAGTGGCTGCTCTTGCTTTATCAGTGCCTGTGCACCTGCATGCTTCCCAGACATATTGGCTGCTCCATCATAAGTTTGACCTCGTAAACCATGCATTGGTAAGTTTAATCTGAGCAGCACATCTTTAACAACAGCAGCAAGGCTTTTTCCTGTTGTTTCAGAAACTGAGTACAAGCCAATAAACTCTTCATGGGGCTTCATGTCACTGTCAATGTATCGCAGACAAATGCTTTCTTGTTCTTTCCCAGAAATGTCCTGTGTTCCATCCATAATAATTGCAAACTCAAAAATTGGTAGGTTTCTGATTTTATCTGCTATTTCACTGACAATACTATTGCTCATAGAACACAAGATTTCATTCTGTATCTGTGGACTTAGGTATTCTTTCTGAGACCTCAGCAACCACTTAGCCAAAAGGGCATCATCTTCTGCCAGATTTTTTAACAATTGATACAAATTGCTGTCATCATCGTCATGCCCTCTCAAAGCTTGTCCCTGCCGTACCAAATATTTTATGGAGCTCACAATTTTCTCCAGACAGTGCCTATTGTCACCTTGCTGAGTTGCCAAAGCACTGGATAATTGGGCATTTATAGGATGACTTTCTTGTGCAGTCACAGAAACAGCATGACGATGTGTGTGACTATTTTCATGTGCTTTAAATTTTTCGCATGCTTTTATCCAATTTTTAAATCCAGAAGTGATAAAGGCGGGTTCGGATTTTGCACCAAATGGTGTGAGTTTGTCCTGGTAAATTGCCATGCAATAAAAACACAAAATGCCATTTTTCACTGCATCATAATGTAGCCAGGGAAATTCCTTGTACCACTTTCCTTGGAAATGTAAAGTTCTGTTGGCTAGAGCTTGAGGGTCTATGAATTTTGGATGTGGCTGATTTGGCTCTGTTCTCTGTCCACTGACTTCAGAGTCTCTCAGCTGTGTGTCCCTAGTCTGAACTCCCTAGAAGGAAAAGTTACAATGTCACTCAATGCCCCTGAACTACACTTACTACAAGCAAAAGATTAAAATTTTCAACTTTTTTTGTGGACTCTCATGAAGTATCTACTCGTATGAGTTACTCTATCTTACCTGTTGCTCCACTCCTGTCTCTCCCTCACTCTGACTTCCTGCCTCTAGCCCGGTTGCACTATCCTCTCCTTTTCCTGTCTCCTTTGTGCTGTCCCTGCATTGTTGCTCCTAAACATATGAGATGGTTTCAGAAATGAGGTACAGCTCTTGAGCCTAACATGGCCAATTTTAAATCAAACAAAACATTTTATTTGTCACATTACAGACTTTACGCGCAGAGTTAATCGCAGAGGCAAATAAAATAAATCCATTAAAATCCTTTCAGAGTATTATCTTATGGACTCTGAACTAAAGTCTTTCTGACAGGGAGCTGACAGTGTGTTGAAGAATTATGGACAGGGCGCTTTGAAGCATCTGGTTCAAAAACGCATTCTAAACCTTTGGTAGAAATCCATCTATTCTTCCATTTTCTGTACACCCTTGTCCCTTAGTGGGGTCGGGAGGTTCTGGTGTGGGGTACACCCTAGACAGGTCGCCAGTCTGTCCAGACCTTTGGTAGAAATGGCGCCTTTAATTCCAGTTTGCAGTACAGAACAGAGAAAACTACAGAGTTGTCAATGTTGTGTTAATCTATTTATAGTCTAAAAAGAGGAGCCAGCAGTTTATTTGAGGAAATAAAGGTGCAGAAGTTAATTTGTTGGTTAGCCGCTGCTAAGAATTAAAATTAACTCTCCCTGTGGTTTTAACTAACATCAGGAGCGCGGCAGGTATAATATCTGTCCATTTCGGCGAAGCAAAACCACGCAAAAAATAAAAAATCCTCGTAAAACGCACGCCCAGACCGGGCTAATTTCAACACAAGGGCAACACAGGGGTTGCCCTTGTGTTGTGTGACTGTTACTCACACTGACGTTACTCTTTTTAAAAAAGCTGAGTAAGTCCTGCTGCTGTTTCAGCCTTTTAGTTGGTGGTGGCATTGTACTGAAATGAGATATATATATAAAAAAAAAGACATTTTGGCTAGCGTAGCAAACGTCTAGAGAAAGTTAGCAGTTAAATATTGGATGAGTGATCATCTCAAGACTAAGATGATTAAACCAAAAAGATTCAGTTCCTATATATGAAAGTGAACTGACAACAAGACGTTATAAATAAGCAATATTCATAGCAGCATTCCCGACAGACCATTTTACCTCATTCGCAAGTTTCTGACTTCTGTGTCGCTGTTTCCCTCCCTTCTAAGTGCTCACTCAGCAGTTCAGAGAGGGGAGGGGGAGTACCGTGACGTAACGCGATGCTGCGCCTTCAAAATAAAAGCACGCTAGTTAAAAAAATGTCAAAATCCAATATTTTGCGGTACAATTTTTTGGGGGGGACATATCCACCTGGCTTCAATATTGGGGGGGACATGTCCCCCCCGTCCCCCCCGCTTCCTACGCCGCTGCGTCCAACGCTTCAAGTTCAACACGTCTGCAGACATTTTGTGTTTCAAACATCTGGTTTACATTTAAAGTCTATGTGGAGGCATCAGAATCTCTGGCTGCTGCTGCCAGCCAATGACAATAAAGTTGACTTCTATTCTATTCTATTCTATTTTGTGGGACGTGTTGGACGTTCTGGACGCGTCAAACACTCAAAATGCTCCAAACGCTTCAAATCGCAAATACAGACGTGTGAACTTTGTAACTGACAGCTGAAGCATTTTCTAGATAATATAATTACATTAAAAACACCATTTAGCAAAAATACCCATTACTCAACTACGTTTCACTGCCAAAATACGAAACTACAGTGATGTTAAATATTTCCTTAGTACTGATGAAAACGTTCTGGTTCCACTGGCAAATTATTTCACTAATAACAAGGAAAACATTTCTAGTTGTAAATGAATTGCTCTGCCAGTGGAAGTAGAACTTTTTCATCAATATTAAGGAAATATTTACTTGAATCAAGCTGCAATATCTTGCCGAAAAGTTACTTTTAAATTAGTTTTGTCGTATTTCAAATGTTGTAAGATATTTTCCCTATAAACTAGACCGAAATTACTCGGTAAGATTTTGCAGTGTTGGATTTTAATTATGTGAAAAATACATTTTGTTTGGTGAATTTCTGGTTAAAACGTTTGTTTTTCATTCAGTGGACAGAAAACCCAGAAGTTTTACACGAGGAAGAGTAACGATACTTCATAATAAGATCACTCAAAAAGTAAAAATACTCTTAAAAGTAATTTTTTTCAAAAAAGTTACTCAAGTAAATGTAATGGATTAAATGCAACCAGTTACTACCATGCTCTGCTTAAACCTAAGGTGTGAGTTTAGTTTAGGTTTCAGGTTAGTTATGTACTGGTTTAGGTTCCAAATAAACCAATGAAAAATGAATGGAAGCCAAGGGAAAGTCTTTGTGATACTGAGTGTGTGTGTGTGTGTGTGTGTGTGTGTGTGTGTGTGTGTGTGTGTGTGTGTGTGTGTGTGTGTGTGTGTGTGTGTGTGTGTGTGGGTGTGTGTGTGTGGGTGTGTGTTGTGGTTTTCACACACTGCCAGAGGGGAGTGGTTATGTCTCAGTCATTAAGGAAATGAAGTGAGGGGTGAAATCTACTGAGCAGATAGATTTCTGTAGAGTCATGGTACATGCTTCACCACAGCAAGTGCAACACAAACAGCAACGCATCAAATCTTTCTGCTCTGCTACTGATCCACTGCAGAGCGGCGTGCAGAAAGCAGCTGGGACTCTGCTGCACCGCTAATCAAAGCGGTGATACTCACGTCTGAAACTTTTAGCCCATACAACACAAAAAAAGAGAAGAACAATTGAAATCATCCAGTTTTGGTTGAGAATTTAGTATTGATAATTTCTGATAAGCTGCAGAAAAAGCGTTGTTATACTTTTTTATGTGAGTTTTTGTAACATTATTATTAGCAGTGAATCCTTTACCTGCAGCATGAAGATGTTACATCACTTGTTGATAAAGTAAACAGAGATGGACAGTAACTGGTTACATTGACTCAATTACATTTACTTGACAAAATTTACTTTTAGGAGTATTTTTACTTTTACTTTGGTAATTTTATTATGAAGTATTTCTACTCTTACTTGAGTAAATTTCTGGATTTTCTACCCAATGAATGAAAAACAAACATGATTTAACTGAAAATTCACCAGACTCAGACACAGACCTGCAGTTTTGGTTAAAGTTTTATAATTTTTTTTATTGATAGAAAATTATGTGGAAGCATTTTATTTTGCCTGACTTTGCTAGTTTTTGTTACTTTATGAATTATTGTCATATTGATTCTTAAAATACCAAAATTGCCAATTTAGCTTTATATTTTGATTCGTCTGATGATGCATTTTTTAAATATTAAATTATTGCTAATTTGACCAGTTACTCAGTACTTGAGTAGATTTTTTACCAAATATTTTTTTTACTCTTGAATAATTTCTTGGACGACTACATTTTACTTTTATTGCAGTAAAAATATGTTGAAGTATTGCTGCTCTTACTTGAGTTCTGGATACTCTACCCACCTCTGAAACTAAACAGCTTCCCTCTACTGCAAGGATCTTTAGTTCAGTTGATTTTAATGAATAAATTCAGCTTAAACAGAAACAGACAATTTACAACTGGCTAGTTGTTAGCCATCTACAACTCTGAGGATTTGTTGAATTGTTCAGTAAGTTCATGATAATGTGACATCTTTCTATTATAGTTAACAAAAAAATAAAATTTGTGCTTTCTTTTCAATAGTGAAAGAAATTTTCAAACTTTTTCTGCAACATTTTAACTTTTTGTACACCATGAATCATTTTTGTTTCTACCTTTCGGGTTGAAATCCCAATAAAATGACATTTATGACATCTTTAAACGTGAAAAACGAAACTGTTTTGCAGAACAAAAACCTGATTTATGCAACACAAAGAGTGAGAAGAAGTCAGACTCCAAGATAAGCTACAACTTTTATCTCTTCAGAAAGCAAACAATACAGTTAGGCTTGAGTGTTTCCATAGTGGCCACAAATATAGCTGAAACGCAAACACACAAACCTCACAGATTCTTTTCATTTATGACAACTAAAACCCCTTAACTCTCTGGCTTCTTCTGCACACTTTAATAGGAGGTTGGTAGAGAGGGGATGTAAGAGAGAGCAGCAACGGGTGGGGGTGGGGGGCTAATGGAATGAGAGAAGTAGACAAAAAGAGGAAGGGGGTGGAAGTGGGAAGGAATGGAAATGGAGAGACGGAGCAATAGCATCAGAGAAAAGGAGGGTAGACGCCTCTTCCACATCACTGCCTTCAATTTAACACAGGTGGTAAAGTTAGCAGATAACACTGATAGTTTCACCATGGCTCCACATGACGAATGCTACACAACAGGCACACACACACACAGATTTCCACCACCTTCACTGTGAAACAGGGGTGGGCTGAGCAGGGATAAAGGGAAAATGAAAGAGTCCAATGACGGAGAAAAAAAATGAAATGAAAAGAAAAACATCCCGGAAGCAAAACCTCTGTTTGGTGTTACTGTGTTACAGAGCGGAGATCGTTTATTAACCCTTCAGACCTGAAGGTCATCTGCGTACCAAAGGTCACGGTCGTCAGGAGAGAGAGGAGGTAGACAGGCCAAATCTACCAACCAATGGGACTGATTTATGTTCATCAGCAGGCGGTTTTCAAGCAATGACTAGCAATAATAAATCAAATCATACCTGCTGTATGAGGCCACCAGGCAGTATTCACACCCTCCATCCTTAAAATGGATTAAGGCAGGAAAACCAGGAAAACTAACCTTTAGGGTTAAAGGTTAGTTTTAGATAAGAGAACCACCCAGAATACCATTCAGCTATTTATAGCACATTTGCCATCCAGCAGGGGGCAGCACTGATCATCCATAACCAAAGACAGTTGATACAGAAATAAAGATGATGGTGGGATACCAGAATAAGAAAGAGAAAAGGTCCAAATGGTCTATTGTGGCATAAAAATGCATTTTATGCAGTTCTGTTTAGAAATATAAACACTGAAGAAACTCCTTAAAATTCACCTGGACGGCGTGACGTAGCAGGATCAACTTCTCATTGAAAAATTACTGATGTGCTACGAAGGCAAGGATGTGATGACAGAAAGGTGGAGGGGATAACAGAAAAAAAATCATTATGATGGATAAAACATGATGCCTATTGACCCTTTGCACATGATGTCACGCTCTCCTATTATAAAAAAAAAAACATTTTTCCCATGTTAGAAGTGAAATAATCTATTCACTTTTTCATCAAAGAATTATTTACTTAAAGCAAGCTCCTACATCTAGCTAAAAAGTTACTTTTAAGTTTGTTTTTTCTTATTTCAAATGTTCTAAGATATTAGCTTTGGAAACTAGACCAAAAATACTTGGTAATATTTTGTGTTTTTGCAGCGATAGCAATACATTTCCTCATTTTCTGTGTGGCAACATTTCTCCCATCATATAAAAGGAAGAAGTGATGCGGAAGTGGAGGTATGGCCGCCAAACAATCAGCACTCATGAGTCTCAGCTATAAATCTTGCTGTGAAGCAGCACATTACAGTTACTACGGCTGTTATAAATCCCACTTCTCTTTGAGGCCAACGCGTCATTTGTTAAGTTGTGATCAAAGCAGCTTAATGATGTTCAGCAGACGATAAACGCACAAACCTTAATGAGTGTCATAAAATGAAGAATAACAACTCTCTAGTGGTTATATTCAGTTTATTCATATCCACTCCCATTGTGCGTCTGTTAGCTACAAAAGAGTGTGTGTGTATGAGTGCGTCTGAGAGAGAATGGAGGTAATGGGCAGTGCAGCTGGCCTGCTCTGCGTATAAATGCTGCCTGATTGTTTTAGCTCAACCTGGGTTTGATGATGGCGATGGAGCCGTTGTTCGAACACAGAAACTGCACCGCGAGTGCACATCTGTGGTTTGCTAACAGGTGTGCAAGAGACAAGAGAAGAGATGGTGTGAGAGACAGGATTCTGGAAGCCGGCCCGGCATCCAGCGGAAGCCAAATTAAAAAGGAAATCAAAGCCTTTTTTTTGGTCCACTTGAGGATGATGGTCGTGTTTGTACAGTGGAGGAGATGAAAAAGACGCGGCGTGAATGTGCATTATAATCTACATTGTTGTAAATCAACTCAATATTGGCAGATTCTACTTGAACAATCACTTCACTTGGCTTGATGCTGATAATGTTTGCAAAGGTGAGTCAGACATTCTTACACAGAACCCGGCAGTAGAGTTATTCTGGAGATAAGAACCAAATGAAACACATCAAAAAACAAATATCAGGGCTGTCAATGTTAATGCATGAAATGAGTCTAAAAATGTTGGACATGTTAACACTACATAATGTGGATTAATCAAATTATCTTTGATTAATCAGCTGAATCAGGGGTTCACAAACTTTTCAACAGCACAGAAATAGCGTCTGGCCGTCCGTTTGCAAATCTACAGCTTAAAAGTGCCTTGTCTCTTCAAATCTAAACAAGCTGCTGCTTGTTTGGATTTAAATAAGCAGAAGCCACGCCCCTAACTCAACATTTACAGTCACACATGAAAATGTCTGCCAACAGACGAGTAATGATACAACCGCACACCTTTAAAAAGCAGAAGTGGAGCCTCCTGCACAACCAGTAAGAACAGAGCAAGTAGTTTCTGAATGCAAAGTCAGCAACAAAACTCTCGTCTTTACCGGTAGCCATTTTACAGCGAATGCAGCGGAAAACCAGCTGCCCAAATGAGCTGGAGCTCCTTTGATTGTATTTTAGAAACAACCAATTTTCCAGAAAACATTAACTTACTGACAAAAAACAGCTAAGTGGTTTTTTAAGCATTAGGACTATTTTTAGAAGCAGTAGAAACCCAAATGAAAGTACAAAAACATGTAAAAAGTTAATTTTGCATAATAGGTCTCCATTAAAACTCTAGAGGAACTGCAGAGATCCACCGCTCAGGTGGGAGAATCTGTTGACACAATGTCTTTTAGATCTGCACATGAATAAAATGTTGACCCAAACTCAGGTGAGACATAGAAACCATGTGAGTGATGGACAGGTCAAACCTAAACTTTCTGGCCAACACACAAAACCACTATGAATGGATGAAAACGAACCATGAACACATTAACCCATAGTTAGTGTAATAACTAGTTATAATTACTCAGTTATATTTACTTGAGTAACGTTTTGGAAAAAATTTACTTCTAGGAGTATTAATACTACGCTGTACTTTTTACTTTTACTTGAGGTGTAAAAATGCAATTTTATTATGAAGTATTTCTACTGTTGAGTAAATTTCTGGATTTTCTACTCACTGAATGGAAAAATGTTTTAACCAAAGATTCACCAGACAAACACCTGCAGTTTCTGTTAAAGTTTCACAAGTTTTTTTATTGACAGAAACTGATTTGGAAAAATTTTCTTTTACTTAATTTTGTTATTTTTTGTTACTTAAATTAATTATTGTCATTTTTGTCCTTAAAATACCTAAATGTCCTGGTAACTTTATATTTTTGATCCATCTGATAATGTAATTTTAAATATAAAATGATCATTTATTCAGTTACTCGATACTTGAGTCGATTTTTTACCAAATACTTTTTTTACTTTTACTTGGGAAATTTTTTCAATGGCTACTTGTTACTTTTATTTGAGTAAAACTATGTTGAAGTAGAGCTACTCCTAAGTACAGGTGTGGGTAGAGTTCCCACAAATTGTATCCAAGAATACTGAATCAAAAGGTGGTTTGTTTTGCAGGATTATACAACCAGAATCTTGCATGATTGTATTATTTGCTTCACATTTTCACTTTCAGAATGAATCCTAAACATTTTTAAACAGTGTTGCCTCTTATATGTAGTATGGATAAAATCAATGTTTGTTTTCAACAGGTAAATGGAAATAACTGCTGGGAATTTGACTATAGATTATCAAAATTGTTAAGAAAACACAGCATCTGTAGAAGCAACATTCAGTTTTCTGCTCCATGGCCACACAGCAGCGCAACAATAGGACCAGCATTTCCGTCACACACAAGCCGGGTATTTTTTTCCAATTTCTCCCACTTCCAACTCTCCATCTCGGTCCCAGCAGGCCTCACAAAAGATTATGCCTGCAATCTGAGTGGCCACAACGGAGGATGGCCCGGCCTCATCCACAGCGCTTCAAAAGCTAAGACGTTTTAATTTCTCACTTTTTATCGTCGCCACACAGACCACTTTAAAACTGCTCCGCTTCCAACCAGTTTCATATCCAGGCCTCCAAAAATCTGCGTCTTAAACGGCCCAGAATCTTCACAGCCCGATGGTCCCCGGATGGGTCCCATCCCCCCCACTTTCTCCCCAAAAAAACCTGGCCAGAACTCAAATCTTGGCTTGATGGGCTGCGTGGAATTAAAAACCAAGCAATTACAGTGAAAAAATTGAAATCTTATGTTTTGTATGGGGATGGCAAGCTGTGGTGGAGGAGGAGATTAGGCTAAAGCCGGACTGGTGCTCGAATGGTGAATAAACCGAAAGTCCCTGAAAGACGCCACTTGTTATTAGAGTGTAAACACTGCCAAGCTGCAGACAAGCTGCTAAGAACACAGTGGACATAAAGAGGCTGTCTGTGGACATGTGGTATTATCCCTCTGTACATTAACTGTCTGTTAAACACTTGGCTGAAAGATACCAACTCTTCCCCCCGTCTGCATCTCCCACTTTGAGCGAATCCCCCTTTGTAATCCCTTCCAGACAATGAAGGAGCGAGTGAAGAGACGGACACCAAGAAGAGAGAAATCTGGAGTGGAAAGTCCACTGGGACGGTCGGTCTTATCTCTATCTAACACTGCGGGTCGCACACTTATCTTAACTGGTGGAGGAAGTTAATTCAGAAGACACCAAATAGATGATTTATACAAAGACTTACATTCACTAAATAAGTCAATTTCTTCTAATATGGTCAAGACAAAATTTATATCCTTCATTAAAGAGGCAGTGTTATGGAAAATTTACTTTTTTAAGCTTTACATCATCAAAAACAAACCTGGAGTGTTGCTTTGATTCTTTCATGCATGTTTGAGGAGTCCTTTAATCTCCATGGCAACCATTCAGCTGTACAAGACGCCTGGGTGGACCTAGCTCCGCCTTCGAGGCGCAGCTCCTCCTCAGAGCTGCAGTTTCCAAGTTTTTGAATGTTCACCCTTCAGACTAGCCAGCAGCAATTAGCAAAGACCTGGTGGAGCTGCTGAGCTCATTACAGGAGCTGCTGCTAAGAGTAAAAACATTGTTAAAGGGTTGATAGAGGAGCCATGTTGGTATGACTTCCTGAAGGCGGAGTTTCAGAAACAAGCAGTTTTAAAGAGACAGAGGCCCAATTTCAGGCCGTTACATTAGGAAGTCAACTTTCTTTTAAGTCATATTTAACATATGCAGCATTTTTATAGCAATTGAGGGTAATAAAGTTACTTGATGTCTGCTTTTTTACCTTTTTCTAATTTTTTTTTCTCTATATATAGAATTAGGAAGGATTTTAATGAGGAAATATTACAAATGTTGATTTTAAACAAAAACAATCACAAAATCCAGGGAGAATTATTAGTTTGTGGTGAACTAAGTGGTTGTTTATGGCTAGATTGGTAGGTAGGTAGGTCGGTTGGTCGGTTAGTAGGTTTGTTGGCGCGTTGGTTGGTTTAGAATAAGATGTGAGATGGTATGATAGAACTAAACGATTTCTGGAGATCCTTAAACATTTTTTTTTACCTTGATGTTCCAAAATCCCATTATAATTCAACTGCACACTATTATAATCCAAGTTTCATCCCTTCATGTCTCCATGGTGTCACTAGAACTGCACTGATGTATTTAAGAAAATATTATTCCTTATATGTTAGAACCTACACTTTTTATATCATATTTTTCTCCTACTCCAGTGAATAAAACCATGCAGATAGTAAGATTATGTCTCTAATTATACAGCAAACAGACACATAGATTGTCCCTTTGAGTCTTGAATACACACACACACACACACACACACACACACACACACACACAGACATAGAGCGTAAATGTCTGGCCCTGCAAGGTCATTATGGTGAACCACGTGAGTCGCTTCTATTCATGGCTCTCTATTGTTCACACCAAGGTAAGTAGGGGAGCCTTCAGACTGTAATCACCTGCACACACTCACGTACACAAACACACAGACACTCATTGATGAGG
Organism: Xiphophorus couchianus; assembly: GCF_001444195.1. Lineage (NCBI taxonomy): Eukaryota > Metazoa > Chordata > Actinopteri > Cyprinodontiformes > Poeciliidae > Xiphophorus > Xiphophorus couchianus. The sequence goes on from NC_040236.1 coordinate 32,405,803, forward strand.
AAATGGCAAGAAGAAATGAGATACTAAATATTAGAATGAAAAACAAACGTTTGGTAGAAAGCATGTAGAGAAAATAAAACTAGGTTTGTTTCCCATGTGATCAACAATTACAAATAGATTTGCATCAAGTTTGCATCCAAAAAAAATTTAAAAAGTAGATAAAAAAAAAATAGTGATGTGTAAAAATGTTTATTTGTAGTAAAGTGTATTTTGTGAGACACAAATTTAGTTTCACAAGGTGGTACCAAATACCAGAAGAAGAGACATCAGCAAAGAAAAAACATTTATTTTTGATTAAATATATTTTAATATTTTTGTGTTTTCCACATTTGGACCTTTTATCCTTTTGGGACCAGTGGACGTAGAAACCGCATTAAATTTGTGTTGAGAACAGCTGAAAAACATCATTATAGTCATTAATCATATTGAAAACTGTAAACCTCTATATAACTGTGATTTACTGCTAAAGCTTTACTGTCATTTTCTGTTCCTATTGCATTCCAGATTTTGTTTGAGTGAAACAAAATCTTCATATGCTACATGATACAGGCTCACCTCTCGTAAACTAACAGGTCAATATTCACAGGAACACATTAGGAAAGCTGATATTTGATTAGCAAGGAGAACAGTTTTAATGGAACAATAGAGAGCAAACAATGAAGCTAACTCCAAGGACGAATGCAGCCAGAGGAGAGTGCAGTTTATGCAGCAAAGTGTTTTAATGTTTTCAAAACAGTGGGCAGGTGAGCAAACATCAACTGTGTAAAATACCAGGTAATGGCAGAATGGTCCAGAAAGAAGGCTGTAATTATGAAGGTTTAGGGTTACATGGAAATGTAGAAATAAACAGATTGGTAATATTTTTCTCATTGCTTTTAATGAGTTAGAAAAAAAAACATAACTCAATGAAAATGTTGAAAGAGAGCTAGGTAAGGAAATTGCATGAATGAATGAATGAATGTCAATATTTACATCTGCATTAAACTTTCAGATCCCAGTACTGACAGTGTTACCAGCTGATTAACTAAGACAGCTGACAACAAAGATGCAAAGATGAAAATAGGATAAATATTTGTAGAAGGTGAACTCGGCATTAAGTGGTGGATATACAGTAATGTTGAAATTTAGTGCATTAAACATGTATCTAATACATGTAGAAGATGGAAGTTTGATTACAGCGATCAAACTGTTTTGTTGCTCATCTTTTAGGGTGCATTCACACCAGCCATGTTTAATCCACATTAACTGTTCGTTTGTCTAGAAACTATTTTGTTTGTCGATGTGTGAATGCTAATTTAACTCTGATTCGGAACAAAAAATCAAAATCTGGTCCTACAAACCCTGCTCTCAGTTCAGTTGAAGTAAACTCTGATGCTTATGTGAACGTCAAGCAGACTTTAAAAATCAGGAAGTGGACTACAGTGGAGGGGATTCTGGGTAAGTACAATCAAAACAAACGTGCTAGCCTAGCGCTAGCAGGAGAAATTACTCGTTATATAAGACAAAAGAGAAATTCTATAACTTTTCAAATCTGATACCACTCCACTTTTGTTTACATTTTGCAAAGAAGAAAGTTGTGTTCAGTGTTTTCTTCAAAGGTTTTTGTGTCGTTTCCTTCAGTGGTCCTTGGTACAGCGCCTCCACAGGCCAGGAGGGGAACAGGTTTTCTAATTTGTTTGATTTGTTTGACAAAAGGAATGTGAAAGAGAACCACAGCAGATGAAAATGCAACAAATATTGTAGTTTTAATCCCAATCAAACAGATTCCACCGGGCTATCAGGTGTGAAAACTGCCTTAATCAACCTGAACGTGTTGCTGATGTGTGTATAACCAAACATGTTTGAATTATAAGCTTTTAATGACCAACACCAAAGCATAAAGACATCAAGCTTCGTGACATCTACATTTTCCTCCTGTGCATGCGGATCGCTTTGGGGTCGTAAACCGTTCACACAGAACAATGATTGCGATTGAAGTAGTAGCATGAATGGCTACGTAAAAGAAAGAAAACAATTGAATTTCAGAAGAAAAAAAAAATTACACACAGCTGGACTATAATTACACTTGATTTTATTTCAGGGTATCAGAATATCCGGAGCTGAACACATATGTGTTATTTGTGAAAGTTGAATCATGAAGAGGCTGATGGTGTTTGTACACAGCTACGTTTCCTCTGCTGATTGATATTTACCAGAGAGGATCAGCAGACATTACTGGCTCAGCTTCAACAACCGCCGGTGCTAAAGAAACGCTGAGAGGAACCGAAGGGACAGAAAGTAAAGTACCGAATGTTTGAGGGATTTAAAACTGGGACGGAAAATAATTACAATGCGGTTTCATGTCACTGGAAGACATTATAAAAGTATCATATGGTGCAACATTTAAGATGTGTTATGTAATTTTTTTCTAAAAATAAATGTTAATGAGCTACCCTCTTCTCTGCAATCCCTCTCCAGCCGGAGAAAACATATTTCCATTTTAAGGCCTTAAATATGATCAAAGGATCGGCTTAATATAATCAGTTTAAAACCCATTTATTACCATTTCCCTTCCTCCACCTCCTCTTCATCACCGCTCTCTATTCCTCCTCCTCAATCTCCCTCCATCCTCTCTTCACCCGCTTCCCTTCCTTCACGCCTTCTCTGTTTCTGTCGCATTTATTTTCTGCAGTCCATCCATCCCTCCATCTCCACCCCACCTCTCAAAATGTGTGTGTGTGTGTGTGTGTGTGTGTGTGTGTGCATGTGTGTGTGTGCGTGTGTGTGTGTGTGTGTGTGTGTGCCCTCATCTCTATCTAGCCTGAAACAGGTGCTATATAATAGTAAATTAATTAGACGGAGAAGATGCGCTGTGTTCACCACAAAGCCTCTTGTGGCCTGCCAAGGGTTGACTCACATGCTTCACACACACACACACACACACACACACGCGCCACTCACACACAGCCACTGGGAAAAAAGCCATCTGGGCGAGGCCAGATCTCACGGGAGCTTGTGTAAATATGAGTAGGGGTGTGTGTGTTTGTGTGTGTGTGTGTGTGTGTGTGTGCGTGTGTGAGGGGCACAGAGAGATTTTGAGTGATTGGCCGTGAAGTCGACTGCAGTGACGGTTTCACATGACAATTAACCCTATTAGACCTCATGTTCACTCTCTAAAATGTATTTCTGTGTGTGTGTGTGTGTGTGTGCGATTTTAACCGTTTTATATGAGTGTATGCTCCTGCAGTCAAAACACAAGTCTCATTTCACTTCAACGAGAGGAAATATTTCAGGATTCTTTAGAAAATTATGAGTTTGACAAAGTTTTTCTCGGAACCAAAGTGGCAAAACTTATTTCAGAAACATAAAAAGTGAAGAAAGAAAACTCAAAAATTAAGATTTTCCTGAACTCAACAGAATGTTTTTATGCTTTTTTTCAAGTCAGCAAGAAAAAATGTTGGAATGCATTGAAGTAGCAGGACAAAAAAACAAAAATCATAAAACCTTTTTAACCAGTTCACATTATAATCATAGAGATTTTATGAGAGTAAACTCACATGAGATTAAAATAATATTCATGACAATAAGTCATGATGTTATAACTTTATTCTGGTTTTCTTTGGACTTCATTCTGATAATGCAACTCGTAAGACTATGACTTTATTTTCATAATATTATGACCTTATTCTCATAAAACTAAAACTTTTCTCATATTAATGTGACTTTATTCTTGTGACATTATAACTTTATTCTCGTAATTTTATTCTTTATTCATATGGCCCTAATTCTCCATCATATCTGGCCTGTCGCAATAAACAATAAATCAATTCATTGAATGATAAATTAAAACAAACTCAATAATTTCCATTTGCATGATTTATAATTTTTCTCTTTTCAGTCTTTTCACCAAACACTGGATGATAAACGTTTTCCATTTGGTGATTTTGAAGGACACATAATTCATGTTATTTCTTGTTTTATTTTTGTTTATTTAATTTGCAGATTTAAAATGTCTTCCAGCTCCAGTGTTAAATTTTAACAAGGATCTGTTCTTGCATTATTATGTCACCACTGTTATATTCCGTGAAAATGATCTAAAAACAACAATATTATCATTTATCGCAAAAACTTCTGAGACAAATTATCGTCCAGAATAAAAAGTTTGTTGTGACCAGGCTACCTTCCCCCCTGGAAGAGAGAACACCTCTGTCTCCTCTTGGGGAAAATTTACTGATCTTTATACTTCTAAATCCTGCTGCTGTAACTACTGTGATCGAAAAATCAGAGGCGTAACATGATGGTGGGAACATGGTGCCTTAATCCCACCTGAGGGAACAAAACTGGTCAAAAAAAGATTTTGCAAGATGCGAACACAGAGAAAACGTGGAAACTTGACAAAACCTTTTCATTTTATTATTACGCAATCAGTTTTTAACAATCTCTCGTTCATATCATTCCTTACTCTTCCTTGACTTCTATGTTTCATATTCAATACCTGCAGGACAGAAAACATGCAGAACAACACGGCGCCGTTCTGACAGCTTCTTCTGAAATCAGGCAGAGATTCCAGAGACAATCCCAGCGACCGCTGAGTGTTTGATTGACAGCATCGCCTTGTGGCTTTGGTTTAATTACTGAAGGAGAATTGGTGTGTGTGTGTGTGGGTGTGTGTGTGTGCATGTGGGGGCGTGTGTGTGTGTAGGGGTGGTGTGATGTAAGGGGGTCGTATAGGACAATGGAGACTTCAGAGAGGAAAGGAGTTGATAAGATATGGGGGTTGATGTGATGTTGATATGTAGGTGATTTGAATATTTCTCTATTTTTACATTATTAAGTAGTATCAATTAAAAGTTTTAGTCAAAAGTCATCGACAAAATAAGCAACATTCCATTCAAAAATCTTTTTTGCTACGAAATTATTGAGTAGATAGATACTTGATCTCAACAATAAAGATATTTATTGTTTTTAATCTGTTATGTTGGTTTTTCCACCATCAGATTGGAGCAAAGTGAGAAAATGGCGCCACGTGTCAACTATTAACGCCATATAGCTGTCTTGACTCGAACGCGCTCAACGCTAACTTCCAAAAGAGCTACTATAACTAAACATAACTATAAACACAAAAGAAAATTTACAGCTTTTACTTTTGTATGTAAGAAAAAGAAGCATTAAACTGCGTTTAATTTTTAACATGTTAATGCCTACGTAATTAATTCATCAAAATATTTTAGAATCTGACTCACTTTTTCACAAGGCTGGATACACAACCCTCTGCTGCCCCCTTCTGGCCTAGTGGATAATGCAGACAAGCAGAGTTCAGTAGTAACTAGTTACATTTACTCAATTACATTTACTTGAATAATTTTTTTTAATTGTACTTTTAGGAATATTTTTACTACACTGTACTTTTTACTTTAACTTGAGTAACATTTCTTGATTTTCTACCCACTGAATGAAAAGCAAACATATCTTAACCAAATATTCACCAGACAGACACGCAGCTGCAGTTTCTGTTAAAGTTTCACAGGTTTTTTTATTCAAAGAAACTGATTTGGAAACATTTTCTTTTGCCTGATTTGGTTATTTTCGGTTTCTTAGATAAATTATTGTCCCTTTGGTCCTTAAAATGCCAAAATTTCCATTTAACTTTATATTTTGGTCCATCTGATGTCATTTTTAAATATGAAATGATTGATCATTTGATCAGTCACTCAGTACTTTGTACCAAATAAATCTTTACTCTTACGTGAGTAAAAATATGTTAAAATATGTTGAAGTAGTGCGACTGTCACTAGAGCCACCAAACATCCTGAATCGCTGAGCAGGTCAACAGGGTGTAGAAAATGGACAAACAGGTGAAAGTTTTGTTAATCTCAACCTTCTCTAAATTTATTCTCGCAATATTTCAACTTTTTTCTCGTACGTCTTTATCCTTGTACTTTTATTTGTCTTCTTTTCTTAGTGTGGCTGATAAGTCTGATAAAGTTTTGAACTGAATAAAAACTTTGATTCAAAGTCGATCATGGCTGACCTGGGAGGACGCAGGTCAACCCAGGTGAGAGTTTCTTACATGTGAGATTATCTCATTCAGTCTTACACTCAAACTCAATACAGTCGCTAACAGCTTGCTAAAGGGATTAGCTGTGCATTTCACTTTTCTTACAAATATTCACACACACCCACACATATAAGCATCTCCCTAGCAGAGACTCGGATCCCCTCCATGTGTCACACAGATTTTGAGATTAATCAAACAGAGACGGAGAAGACAGCAGGGCAAATAACTAGGACCTGAGGATTGGCACTTGGGGGCCCTTGACAAATATTGGGATTATAACTCCAGCACAGCATCACAGTGAAGTGTGGGGGCGTGCATGTGTGTGCGTGTGCGTGTGTGTGTGTGTGTGTGTATCAGCCCCTGAAGCAGATGGTCAGGGATGTTCGTTTAAGACAGACGATTGATTTTAGGAAACAGATATCTAGCCTTGTTAAGCAGAAAGCACCTCTGGGACCTGCTGACGGAGAGAAGGAGGGAGGGATGGAGAGACAGCGCGAGCTTGTCTAACCTCTGCCTCTGCGGAGAGATGGAGGGAGACGGCAAACGAGAAAAGAATAAGCGCATGAGAGAGAGCAAAACTGCTCCCATTGAACTTTATTACTGCGGATGAAAAAACGGGAGAAGAGGAGAGAAAAGAGGGGGAGAGAGGAGAGGATAATGGGGTTAATGCCAGCAGACAAGCATCAGCCGTGGCGGGGTTAATAACACATAAACTCACTCTCTCTGGGGAGGGAACAAAGTGGGAAAGCCTGCATTTGATCTGTGAGTAACACATTAAATGTGTATGAGCGCACTCTGATGTCGTCTGTGAAAGTGTGTGTTGTCTGCGAGCGTTGACAGGACGGAGTCCTTACACACACACAGATGGAAATCAGAAAACTCTAACAACAAACAAAAACTCCAACTAATTCAATCCAACAATGAAGAAAACAAAAAAGATCCTGAAACAACTTCCTGTTAAAGGATGAAACAGGCAACGCTAATCCAACATTCACTGGCGAGGAAACACAAAATCCCATCAAAATGTCTTACATCACAACTTGCTTTCAAAATCAATGCATGTGTGATTCAGACACTGTAACAATGTCCAGTTTATTCTGCATCCACTAAAAAGATTCACTCACCTCAGTATGTCGAATGCTTGAAACTGAAACCTGATAGTTTGGCCACATTTACTGAAATGTTGTTTAAATCATCCGACTGTCAGGAAGCAAATGACAGACATTTAACTTCCAGAAAAATCAGCTAACCATTACATGGGGGGGGAAAAACACATTAAAAAAAATGTGACACGAGAAAATTGAGTTCCAGTCTTGATCCCAACACATGCGCTCTATTCGGTAAGAAATGTGTGGAAAGTGGTAAACATTTTAAAAATTGGCAGGACTTGATGTTGCAAAGAATGATTTTCACTTCCTCATGTTTCAACCTACATTACACCTCCAATCCATTACCTTTAGCTTAAAGTAGCTACTGTAGATTTCACTATTTTCGATGTGGACACCACCAATAATTAATAGGTTAGTTATGATAACGCTATAGCTCTAATCACAGTTACTCTAATGCTAAAGCTCTACAACAGGGGTCCCCAAAGTGGGTCCTGGAGGCCCGGCATCCTGCATGTTTTAGTCTCTCCCTGGTGGCACCAACAACCTTTTCAGCATGTCAATCTTCTTCTTAGTCCTTCTAACGAGCCATCATTTGGTCCAGGTGCGTTAAACCAGGTAGAGAACTAAAACATGCAGGATGCCGGCCCTCCAGGACCCACTTTGGCTCTACAACATTTAGCAGAAGCTAATGTTAAAATGTTACGGTAAATGGACTGAACCTATATAGCGCTTTTCCAATCACTTTGACCACTCAAAGCACTTTACACTAAAGTCACATTCAGCCATTTGTCCTCACAAACGTTCCCACTTTTATACACCGACTGGTAGGCCGTTGCCCAGGAGCACATCGTCGTGTGGCAGGAAGAAGCTGGAATTGAACAAATAACTTTGTGATCACAAGACAACTACAGAACCCCAACTATTACACCAACACGGTATTAAATGAAAGTGAATACTAAAGTCCTGAATTCAATTCAAATTATATCTGCTCGAGAAAAAACTACAAACCTTGAACACCAATTTAATTTTGACATATAATGTGGATGTACATTATATCTTGTTCTATCTGTGTTTTACTTTATTCCTTTGAAATAAAATTATTAGTAAAAATAGAGAGAGGAAACGGAACTGCAGCATAAACAGTCATCACCCACTTCAAAATAAGAGCATGAGTATAAACTTCTAACTACTTGAAGAACTCTTAACCAAAGCCTTTAACACAGATGTTGAACTATATCCAATTGAAAGTTTACAAAACTGCCAAGTAAATTACCGCTAAGTTTGCTAAAAGCTAGCAAACACGCTACACAAAAATTAGCTTCACCATGAGAAGAAGTGTGCCACCATGGAGTGGGTACGTAAAAAAGGCACGACAGGAAACGTGTTGTTGCCAGGAGTAAAAGCTTCGACCAAAAAAACCAGACAGGCCTTAAAGTTATAAGATACAAAACATTATAAAACTAGAGATCTGCACCCAAACGTGTTCAAACAGTTATAATCAAGCATTACAGTCATAATTAACTGGTAAATCCAGGAGTGCTGGCATGTGTGTGCATCATAATCAAAAAGCACAAAAACCTTTAAAGAGGAAAAGGCCAAGCTTCTCCAAATGGAAGTTTCGTACTTTAAAATTCACCAAAAAGACAAATTTACTGAGATATGAAGATGAACTGAAGTGATGAAGAAAGAAAACGCCGGCATTCTTTAATCTCTGCCCCAATCAGAACAGACTAGTGAGTTTGTAAAGTGAAAAATATTTATGCAACCATTTGTCTGCTGTTATTATGTCATAAAATGCTCTTTACACTGGTTAGTGATTCTGTTTTAAACTGGATTGAAGAATTGAATCGTGCAGTGGTTAAAACCAAATCCGTCCGTTTGATGGATATAAACCCGATGCAGTTAACACTCTGCAGCATGTTTTAAATAATTCCTCTAATTATAGTGACCTATGATTATAGTACTATGTCAGAACCTTCACACCGATGTTATAATGTACCTATTATGAAAACTAATTGCCATTTCAAGCCTCTAACTTCTTCCATTATTAAGCGGCTGAATGCAGACAGTTTCCTGCCTGAATAAATGTTTAACCGGAATACGAGAAACGTTGTTTATTATTTGTCTATCATTTCTGAGCTGCAAATAAATTGCATATTGAGAGAAAGTTTGCTGTACAACTTCATGTCACGCACTATGCAAGCTTTTATTTCAGCTGCAGATCAGCACACGCTGTCCTGTCCTCTAATTTGCCTGATGTTTGTGTTTTATCTCCAACATGCTGCGTATATTCATGTCTGCATCCAAACCTGGGAGCTGCAGCGGCGCTGTAACCTTTAGGATGAGCAGCGATGGGCGTCGGATAGTGGCTGCCGGCGCTCTGCTCTAAAGGTCTCCCTCCTCGCATTATTTCAGATTTTCCCTTCTGTGCTAATCACAGACATCACACCGCTGTGGAGGAGGAGAGCGGGGAGAATACTGGCGTATTATTCTGTTTTTTTCTTTACATGTATGCAAAGGTGTGACCTGTTAGTGGAAAATTAAGCCTCTATCCTTTCCTGCATCCATTTAATTGGCTAAAATGACAGCCTTTCATCAATACTGCCTTGAAAATACTTTGCAGCGCTGCTATTTCTCAATCTGCCTCTATTTTTTTTCCACTCAACAACAGTCCCCCTTTTTTTCCTTCCTTTATTCAATCAAATCACGGTCAGCGTGGATCTCCACTGAGGCCACACTGCAGCCAATTCTTTGTGTTTCAACCGTAAGACATTAGGATGGAGAGAGGTCTCATTAGTCCACAGATCACAAAGACAGAGATTATCAGCCTGCACACAACAGCTGGAGATTTAAATGAAGGATGTTTAATGGAGCGCCTGTCATTCTGATATGATACCTCTATCTGAGGAAAAAGACAAAATCCTGCAGGGGCTTTTCACCTTTTAAATATTGCAGCGCTGCTATGTGATACCAAGATCACAGAGACAAATTACAGGCACACAAAAGCCGACCGGAGGCTTTATTTAAAAAGAAAATACACCTCAGGAGTATTTCTGAAGCTTCTCCAGCGTTAATGCAGACCAATACAAGCTGAATATCACAACATTTTTAGTTCATTCATTTCTGAAATTTAGTAGTTGATTACAGAACAACAAGTCTGTGTTTCTGTACATGAATTCGCCTGAGCTGCAGTGGCGGCGGCGCAGCGCGGCGTAATTTCTAATGAATACATTTCTTCTCGGCGTGTGTCCTTACATGTTTTAGGCCACAATCATTTGTCATTTCAGGAGCTTTTCTTAGACATTCTGCTGTCGAAAAACGATCCATTACCAGAGCCCGCTATCTTTTCTCCTGTGTGAAGTGTCTGCAAGAAACAGAGCAGCGGGGGATTCACACACACAAAAACACATTACAGCCACCTGAAACACACATTTCTCCAGTGGAGACACTCAGAGTTAAAGGTGGCTGCTCGCCTGCCCACTTCCTTCCACTCACAAATATATATATATACACATTTTTTAATGTTAGCAGCAAATTTTGTTCTTGTGAAACACTGCATTGTGAGTGAAATACTGTTATTTTAGAGCGTAACTAAATTAAACAGGTATCAAGAGTCTAATAATAAAATATAAAAATATGAACATAAATAAATAAATAGAATGAGTTCCGCTGTTTTGATTAAAAATACAGAATAAATATTTTGCTATAGACGATTTTTTAATCAAGAGAATTTTGCATCTAGAAAAAAGAACATAAATATTTTTTGTAGAATATTTTTAAACCTAACTCACCCGTTTTTATTATTATTAATTAGCTTATGTTTGATTGCATGTTTTGTTTATTACATGAGTTGTGAATATTCCAGCTGGATCCCTGCACACACAGCAGAGCGCAGAGGGAAACGACTCAAGCCTAGTGCTGTGATGCCATCTATTGGAGCTCTGGCTGCTGCCGTAATGCAGGACATGATTCCAAACCCAAACTGATGCTCATTCACACAGGAACTGATATTAAACCTGGTAGGATTTAACATCATTTGTGCTTTTCTTTATTTTACAATTAAACCCCTGGAGATTGGATAAAAGTATTCACAAACGGCCAGAAATTAGCTGAACAAAAACTGCACACTAAAACATTTGACATTTAGATCATTTTAGATCTTAAAATATGTCAGCATTTCAACCAGTTTAAAAAAATCCTGAACTGGAGAGAAACAGGTTTGTGCTTCAGTATCTGAATCAAACAACAGACTGAAGAGTCTGAGGAGTTTATTGTCCGGACGATCTTTACTAAATCTGCAACATTCATGTTAGGAAATAAAACTTGTATGAGATTTTAAGATGTATTTGTACGTCCAGTGCATCAAATCGTTGACTGTAGTCAGAAAAGCAGAAAGAGAAAAATGCTGCATAAAGTCAATGATTTAGATAATCAGAGGATTTTTTTGTTGGGTGAGCAGTTTGTTCTTCATATGTTTCGCGATACATAACAGTAGAAGTTTGTTTAATAATAGTGATCAAAAGGGATAACAAAATGTAAAAAAATAAATAAAGCTAAGACACTGCAAAAGGTAAAGATTACCTGTCTGTTAACATGTTAGCTTTATCATTAGCTCAGCTTTGAATGAAAATAGCTAAAAGTGACAACATTTCTCATGCTAACGCTAAAAGATTTACTGTCTTTGTTTCAGTTCATTTCTGCACAGGAAACAGACGTAAAGCTGGTGTTCTCGTCTGATGACATTATGCAACTTCTGAGCGAGAAACGGCTTTAAGATTCAGTTTGTATTTTCTGCTCGGCGACGTCTGGCTGTAAGACTCTGCTGAGTGTGAGACGAGTGTGATGAAGATAATGGAGCTGATCCTCCTCCTCCCTACGTTTCTACTCGTCTCTTAATTCCCTTTGGTTTCACTGCAGAGGGCACCGACAGCACACACACATTTACAGACTCACACACACACAATGGAGCAGAAATACACTCACACAAAAGCAGCACAGCAGACACAGAGGAGGAATACCTCAGAAACAAAGACACACAACGCAGATCTGTTCTAAATACTGATCATTCTCCAATATTTTATTATAAATTAAGCAATTCACTTATGAAAATAACGAAAACAGCTTAATTTCTAGAGGATCTGTAAAGTCTAGATGTACAGAATAAGCCAATTTAATTTAAAATAGACTAATTCCAACCTTTAAAGCAAGCTGCCTTGTTGGTTTTATGTCTGGTGTTTAAATGACCAGATGTTTCATTTTAACAACGTTTCTCTCTTTTTTTTATTTTCAAGAAATTGCCAAAAAAAAGCAGTAAATTTGACCATAACATAAATTTTCACTGCTTCCGTTTTCAGCTCCATGTGTAACATGTATAATATTCTTATACAAATATTTATAAAGTTAAACAGGAAATAATGTCAGACGTTTTCCTGCAGGTTTCCTGTCTGTTTTATTTTTCTATGTAAAATTCTGCTTTACCACTAATGTTTTACTGTGAAATAAAATGATACTTTTCTTGCATTTGGTACTGAATAAATCCTTTGTTACATCTATTTTAGGAATGGCCTCCAGAAAAACAAACAGTGTTTTCCAAAACCTCAGCTTTACATGTTGAATTTAGAGATTATCATTTATCAATTCACATTCCTGGATATATTGAGTTGGTCGAAATTCTTTTACTTTATTTAAAAAATCACATGAAAGGTTACATTCAAGTCAGACGACGACAATAATATGAATAATACTAATAAAAGACACAAATAACAGCGACAAAATGACAAAATAAGTCACATTTAGATGTTAATTAATCTCAATATTTTGTTTCATTTCATTTTCAGTCATTTGCAAAAAATATGGGCTCATAACTCTGCAAAAACCTAAAATCTTAGCAAATATTGTTGGTCTAATTTCTAATGAAATTATCTTAAAGCTCTTGAAATAAGACTAAACTTACAAGTAACTTTTTAGCAAGATATAGGATGTTGTTTAAAGTAATAGCTCCTAAATATTGATTTAAAAAAAGTACTAGTTCGACTGGCAGATTATTTCACTTCTAACGTGGCAAAAATGTTGTGATAATTGATGTAATTTGCCAGTGGAACTAGTTTTCATCAATATTAAGGAATTATTTAGGTAATTATTTGGCTATATCTTGCTGAAAAGTTATTTGTAAGTTAGTTTTGTCTTATTTCAAGCGTACTCAGATATTTAATTAGAAACTAAACAAAATACTTGGTAGTATTTTGTGTTTTTTCAGTAAAACTGAATTATGTGTTTGGCCACTAAGTTTATTCATGTCATTGAAATGCGTTCAGTTTTAAAGTCTTGCCTTGTTTTCAGCACCTTGGACAGAGTCTCTCTGTTTTAAACTGGTTTTATTCCTAATTATCTGCTCCAGGTTTGATATTATTATACAAATATTTATAAAGTTATGCAGGAAATAAAGTCAAACAGTTTCCTGCATTCTTCCTGTTTCTGTGTAGTTTCTATTTTATTCCTTCAGCTTTTAAATTGCAGCACTACATTTATGCTGAATACAGTTTTTATTCATTTGTTTGACTGTGAAACGTATCTATTTATGGTTTTGCAGAAATGTTGTGTCCTGATGTGTTAGACAGCCGCATCTATAGGACGAAACGCTCTTCTTCTGTGGTATGGCTTGTTGTTCCAGACGTTTTAAGCTGACTTTTGCCACATCTCTGAATGTTTGTGTCACATTTGAACCGCGTGCGATTTGTATTTGTCTGAATGTGTCTAAATGTCACTCTGCTGCTGATGTTTCTGCTAGCAGTTCCTCAAAATCTCACACCATTTTCTTCTTTTTTATTTGCTTAAATTGGATTCACCTCGGCTGTCACTGATGGAGAAATTAAAGGTTTGGACAACACATCTATTCACGTATCTGTTCCAGCCGGCAGCAATCATGTCAATTTATGTGTATTTCTGTTTGTGGGCGTGCATGTGTGAATGTGTGTGTGTTTTCACACCACTTGTGTGTGGCTTCTCAGCTCAAGGCTAAACGCTGAATAGTACACATGAGGCTTCATCACCGCATCGCAGAGCAGCCAATGAAATCCCAAATCCCTCGACCTTGTCTGCGTCTGTCCCTGAAAATATTCCCCATCAGCAGCAGGCGTACACAAACATTTTGAGATTTAATTACGAGGGAGATTCGTTTCCATCATATCCTAGCAGTCCTGCAAAGCCACCAATAATTCATAACAATAAAGCTGTTACAACCAGAAATAATAAGATTCCCAAAACATTTGTTGAACGATGAAAATGCAAGACATTCTGCACAGACGTACAGAAACATTTCAGCTGTAAACTTGTCCATTTGTTTAAATTTGCAGTATTATAGACCACTATTCACATTTTGAATCTTTCCTCAGTACAGTGGTCAACTAACAAGCTGCTTCATGTGGGTGATGATTTTACTAAGCTAGCTTTAATAAAAGGGATTATCGGCGTCAAGCTGCAGATAGAAACCAAGATTATTCTAACGAGTTAAACTATTTACAATTAGGATAATAAAAAATAAAGTTATTTATAACTTGCAGTGGCACAAATATGTTGGACAGCAAGTGGTGACCTTTGTATCTGTGAAAAGCATTTTATAAGTAAGCTGTACTTACTAAGAACACAAGCTGTTTCTGTGCGTGATCTTGCTGCACGCCTTTTTATTTGGTGTCGTTTACCCACAATGCACTGTGTGCTACTCCTGTAGCACACTTCCTGTATTTGGTTCTCTAGTTCTCTTGTAAGTGGATTTGAATGATTTTCTTTCATCCAAACCGGAGGTCGGTTGCACATTGAGATTTTCCAACATCCAGTGGCGTCCACTAGAGGTGGGCAGGGGGGGGGCCATGGCCACCAGAAAAATTTTTTTTAAATGTGCCTACACGTAAATTTCTACAAAAAAACTTCATATATTTACAAGAAAAATGTGGACACACTTATGTTGAAAAATCGTAAGTCATAAAATTTTCCAGAAAAACAAATTTTTCCAAGACTAAACGTATAAATCTGCAATATTAAAACATTCAAGACTAAAAATACCACAAGTCCTCTGAGGTTTAAGTGATAAACTTAAGAGATGCACGTCGGGATATTGACACCTCTTGTCAACATCCAGCTGACCTATTTAGCAGCACAGAGAGGGAGGTTTTAAAAACAAAATGGCGTTTTGTCGGGTTGGAACAGGAAATGGTCGTGTTGCCATGGCGAACAGATGGCAGAAGAGGAAACGACTGACAGGGTTCCTGATGCTAGAGCTGACTTTGATTTGGTAAAAATGGTAAAAAGCAGCAGACAATAATAAAGACAAAAGAATAAATAATGTTAATGCAACTGCTGGCTGTTCTTGATATTCATACAATTCACTCATACGTGCTTTTGTAACAGATTCCTGTTTGTTCTGTTAATTATATGCAACATAAAACTACTTTTATATTATAAATTTATTGTTTTAGTCATTTTTTTCTGTTTTGTTGATTGTGATTTTATGTTTCTTTAATGTTTGAAGTCCAGGCGCTGATTTAGACATCAGTCTGAATCGTTTTCAGTTTTGTGCAGAACATGGTGACTTACTGAGGAATGAATTCAGAGATCTGAATCAGGAAAACGTTAAAAACAAGCAGAACAGTGAGAACATGGAGGTACAACAGTGCTTATGCTAATTTATCTGTGATGGTGCGTTTTCTCCTCAGGTATCTACTTTCATTTTCTTGTAATGAAGCATTTCCTCTCAGAGTTTCAGTGTTTTCAGATTTAATAACAGCAGTAGTAAAGGTAGAAATGTATCTCTAATTGCAGTGATAATCTTAGCGATATCTATTTGAAAACTAACTTTTGATGCGATTCTGTCTAATCAAGAGAGTGGAGAATGAATTTATAATCATTAAACCGTGCTGGCATTTCCACAATCATTTGTACTGTATTTTACTAATTTATAAATATTTCAGCTTCTTTTGAACATCTGTTTTTCTTCACTGATATAGTTGACTGTAAAAAGTCATCCTACTTAGTTGCATATTCTTGGGATTGTATGATTTTTAGTCTAATACCTGTACAGTAGCTCTATTGTTATTTCTATTATTGTTAATCTTGCTTTTGATAACAATTTTTAACCATTTTGGTTCTTTGTGTGTGAACAGATATATCTGATGTTAATCCTAACTTTCCTCTCTGTGTCACAATAAAGGATATTTCCATCTGTGATCATTTTAAAATGATTAAAGTATGACTTTTAGCTTTCTGTTTCTACTTATTAAAATGGAAAAAGGAAAAAAGCACAATCAAAGTAAAGTAAACTGAGGTTAGACTTCTCCAATGAAAGATAAATGATAACTTTCTCAGAGTTTCCAACCAGATTTGGAAAGTAACTAGTTATATTTACTTTAGTAACCGGTACTTTTAGGAGTATTTTTACTACGCTGTACTTTTTACTTTAACTTGAGTAAAATTATAAAGTATATTATAAAGTATTTGTACTCTGACTTGAGTAAATTTCTGGATTTTCAACCCACTGATGGAAAAACAAACATGATTTAACCAAAAATTCACCAGACACAGACCTGCAGTTTCTGTTAAAGTTTTATAAGGTTTTTATTGAAAGAAACTGATTTGGAAAAATTTTAATTGCCTGATTTTGCCATTTTTTGATACTTATATGAATTACTGTCATTTTGTTCTTTAAAATACCAAAATTTCCACTTAACTTTATATTTTGGTCCGGCTGATGATGTAATTGTTCAATATTAATGATCGATGTTTTGATCAGTTACTCAGTACTCCTGTTGCCTTTTTTACCCAAATATTTTTTTTACT
Source organism: Xiphophorus couchianus (assembly GCF_001444195.1). Taxonomy (NCBI): domain Eukaryota; kingdom Metazoa; phylum Chordata; class Actinopteri; order Cyprinodontiformes; family Poeciliidae; genus Xiphophorus; species Xiphophorus couchianus. Next base: position 32,422,777 of record NC_040236.1, read on the forward strand.
CTTATTTGAGTAATTTCTACTTTTGATTGTCAGTAGAGTAAAAATATATTGACATAGTGATACTAGGGTAAAATCAACAAATGCTGAGACCACAAAGAAACTACATTGATGTTAGCTGTCCTGGGAAAGAGACTGGAAGCTGATTTGAGCTGAAGTTTCTCCAGTGTTTCCAGTTTTCTGCCTTCAGTTGCTGATCCGCAGCCCGACTGCAGCAGCTGTTGGACTGCGAGGCCACCAGGTCCATCTGATAATTGACTGTCAAATAAACGGCTGTTCCTCTCCGACTCTGCCGCAATCTGTCTTCACTTAGAGAGGCTCAAGTCGGGCCGTCGCCCCTCCCTCTGTCCTCTACACCCAATTATCTATCCATCTATCCGTTTATTGGCCCCGACCGTTTATCCCTCCATCAGCAGCTCTTCTCCTGACACGCTAACAGCTGTTTGACAGTAATGGCTCTAAAAGCAGGACGGGACGCCAGCCGCTGTGTGATTCTGCATGTTCATGTTGGAGGGCAACATGGCTGCAGGACCTGGGAGCCTCAGGAGGTGCGCACACACACACACACACACACAAACACACAAACACATATTTGCGCAGCTAACTTTGCGGGGACTTTCCATTGATTTCCATTCATTTCTACACCCTAAACCTTGCCCTAACCCTTATCCTAACCCTATCCATTACATACCTAACCCTAACCAAAACTCAATTCACACCTTAGTCCTAAATCTGACCCCTGACCCAAAAACAGCATTTCTCCTTGTGGGGACCAGGCTTCGGTCCCCACAAGGGGCAGTGGGTCCCCAAAACGTAGTATATGTCAGGAAAATGGTCCCCACAAGGTATTAGAAACAAACGCGCGCGCACACACACACACACACATCACTTTAAGAGAGTTACACACACACAGAGACAGCTTCCAATCAATAGCAGGTTTGAGTCTTTTCAGTCACACTGATGGTGTCATTTATGACTGAGTGTTAGAGCCACGCTGAGAAAAATAAAATAAAATTACGAGAAAATGTTGCAATATTATGATTTTCTTGTAATATTATGACCTGAGGCAGGTAGAGTACCTAAAAATTACACTCAAGAGTAGAACTACTTGAACATATTTTTACTGAAGTAAAAGTGAAAAGTAGCCGTCCAAGAAATTACTTTAACATCAAAAAGTGTTTGTTAAAAAGTTGACTCAAAAAGTGATTGAAATTATCAATCATTTAATATTTAAAAATTACATCATCAGACAGACCAAAATATAAAGTTACGTGGAAAATTTGGTATTTTAAAAACCAAAATGACAATAATTCATATAAATAAAAATCAGGCAAAAGAAAATGTTTCCAAATCAGTTTTTAATTGAAAGAAACTTTAACAGAAACTGCAGGTGTGTCTGTGTCAGGTGAATTTTTGATTAAAACATGTTTGTTTTTCATTCAGTGGGAAGAAAATCCAGAAATTTGACTCAAGTAAGAGCAGAAATACTTCACAATAAAATGACTCAAGTAAAAGTAAAAAGTACAGCACTGTAAAAATACTCAAAATTAAATTTTTTCAAAAAACATTACTGAAGTAAATGTAACTGAGTAAATGTAACTGGTTGCTGCCAAACACTGCTTATGACTTAATATTCGAAATCCAACTTTATTATAGTATTAAGACTATTTTTGTACGATTTTATTCACGTAATACTATAACTTTATGCTCAGTTGTACGAGAATAAAGTCAAAATAATACAGTCTTAATATTATAACTGTATACCTAAAATATGACTATTTTAATAATATTTCAACTTTATTCTCCTTTGACTATTCTATATTAAGACTTTATTCTGATATTATGACTTTAGTCTCGCAATGTGATTTTATTCACTCAATACTGTGACTATTACAATAGTTAAACTTTATTCTCATGCAACTTTATTTTAATAACACTGATTTTATTACCAAATATTATCACTGTATTCTAATATTATACATATAATTCTTACAAAATGCCAAGTATTTGTCCAAATTATCTTCCTCTGTGACTTCTGACTCAACAATCTCTGGAAATGGGCACCAACAACTACTACACTGCAAAAACACAAAATCTTACCAAGTGTTTTTGGTAGTTTCTAGTACAAAAATCTTAGTGCACTTGAAATAAGACACAACTAACTTAAAAGTAACTTTTTAGCAACATAGAGGTTTGTTTTTTTTAGTAAATAATACTTTAATTGGTCTGAAATAGTATGTGTGTAAAAAAATAAAAGTATCTGAATTGAGTTCAGTGAGTGCAAATGATGATCAGTGAGTGTCTGTTTCCTGGCTGTAAAAACCCTGCAGGATTTGCTTTGGATCATAATGAATTTTCCAGTCTAACAAAGACCTGTGGGTGGAAACGTTTCTCTCTAAGCGCTCTGATTTTAACCTCTTCCTCTTATCGCCATGAAACAACCGCTGGTTTCAACACCTGGAGCTAAAGCTGCCCTGCAGAAGCTAACCAGCAGATTTAATAGTTTGTCCACTAATGCAGCTCTTAAACTCCCATCACCCTTTGCTGTAACACTCATTAGCTTATCAGGACAAGACAAAAGGGAATATTAGCTCTGCCTGCTGCGTTCAAGGGCCAAGCTGACGTGTCACATCAAGATAGCAGGTATTAGCATGCGGCACATCCATCTTTGTCCACGGATACAACTCTGTAAGCCTCTCATTACTTCATCCTCTTAAGACAATACGCTCTGATTCCTCCTCCTTTACCCGACCGGTGAGGTTTTCATTGGTCACCCGTTCAATACGCCTTCCTGAGGCTCAAATCCTCGACCTCAAACTTCCTCCAGATCCCCATTGCCTTATCAGGAGAAGACAAAAGTAAAGCAGAGGTGTGACTGTCTGACTCTGCTGGCTTTTGGATTAGCTGCTAACGCTAACGCGGCTCCTGCAGGCCAAGGTGAGGGCTGCCTTAATGTTCCAGCTTTGGGGCAGAAAGCCGCCTAATTTCTGCTTCTATCGCTGCTAGCAAGGCTTCGTGCGGCTTCTGGGGCGCCACAGGGAGCTGCAGCTAAGACAAAGTAGTGCAAGGTTAATCCCAGCACGGCAGGAGTCAGAAGGTATTTAAATTAAAGGAGAGGGACACACCTGTTTAAATTTCAAAGAGTAGCAGGTTGTAAAAGCATAAAATCAAAAGTAAAACTCAGATTTGTCTGTTTTTTGCTCCATTGGTAAAGTAATGAAAAAGAAGATTTCATCTTGTGGGTTTTTCTGATGTTTGGAATCTTTTACTGTTTTTTCTGCAGTAAATATTTTTGATTTTCCAGACATTTTTCATCTTTTATTTTTCTAGAGTTCCCTGTTGTGCATTGTTTTATAAATGTCTAAGTTTGATCACGTGAGAAAACCAAAATTTTATGTCAGTATTTAACACAGCTGGCACAAAATAATGTTAGGATGTCATTTAAAATTCTGCATATTATAAAACCTTAGTCCATTATGTTATAAAAAGACAATCATTAGTCAATCAGATCATCAGTCAACTTTAATATTACTTCTTAATCGATAACTTGCATCTCAAATTGCAAAAAGTGCAACTTGGTGTGAAGTTTAACTCTGGTTGAACCTTTTAAAAACCGACTGCTACTTTTTTATGATTCTATTATTTCCTTAATTATTTTCCATTGATAAAACAGACATCGTTAAGAGAAGTGATTAAATTTCTACATTAATCCTGACAGGAATAAAAAATATTTGTAGTTTTCTAGTAAATGGATCAATGCTTTTCCCACAGCAAAATTCAAACATTTTCTATGTAAGTTTTCAAACTTTTCCAGCACCAACCTATGGAGAAACAACACAGACCATCGAAAGAAAGAAAAAAAAAAACAGCTTCAACTCACGATTATATAATATTTATTACTATAAATGATATATTGTGATTGTATTCAACATTCTGCAGCACGGACAATGTAAATTAAAATATAAATATATGTGTGTGTAAATATACACCTTACACACCTGACTGGTCTGAAAACAAAACACTAACTTAGCAAAAGAAATCTATCAATTTCAATAACTTTAACGTATGAAATATAAGAAACCCTGATTTAAATTACACAGGTCAATAAGTCATTGAGATATTAGGAATAATAAATATTCATTGCAATGAAACAAAAACAAGGTTGTTAAAGTAAACAACCGCCCAGTTTAAATTAAATGTTTAAACATATTTATATACCAAGAAAGTTATAAAATAAATATGTAAAAACAAAAAAAAATCTCTCAAACTCTTCTGGCATTTAGTAAATATAATTAATTTTGGTAATTTAACTGACCTAAAACAAGAAAAGTTTAGTCTGATTGAACTGCATTTTTATTTTCTGTTAGGTGTATGTAAACTTCTGGTTTAAATGTTAATAACATTTTCAAATTTAGGTTTTTAATTAAATGTTTGTTTGCATTTTATTATAAAACTGTACAATTTGAATATCAAACCATTACAAGGACTTTATACAGAAATGAAAAACTTTCCAAACCTTGGAAACTCCTCACTGTACGAACCGGTTTAATTTTTTTATATTTTTGTCTCTTACAATCTACAGTTTCCCAGAGCGTAAATCCCAAAGGGATGAATAAAGTTTCTATCTATTTATTCATCTCACATATTCCAGTTTATCTGATGAGATGAGCTGCACAGAAACAACCTGACGAAAACAGCTGATCAGCCTTTCCACAAACACTTTCCTCATCTGCCTGGCTGCTGATGAGGAGCCAGGCAGAGAAATCACAGGTCAAAGGTTAAGTACAGACACTGTCCAAATCAGAGGGGTCAACTGACAGGCAGGGAAAATGACAGGCTTAATGACTAGCTGCTGCGGCTAATGACCGCCAACACACACACACAGGTACACCCCCACTTCTGCTCACAGATTACAGATGAAATCAAGCCGCAGCCACTCCTGCTCAATGAGCTCTAATTGGTTCCTGAGCAGCTCAAGTCCCGCCCACTACTTTACCAGCCCATTAGAAGTTATTAGAGGGGTTCCTCAGGGAGCAGTACGGGTCACAACACATGGCTAAGCTAGCTGGGAATAATAACCCAGCAGCTTTAATAGAGAGCAGTCATCTTCACAGCGGCAGGGAGGAACTTAAGACGAAGCAGCCAGACAGAAAAATGATTTATGACGCTTTAAGATTGGCTTAATGTAGGATTATTATAGAGCTGCAGCCACATGCGGCTCTCAGCTAAAATTAAAAAATATAGACATAACAAATGCATTTTTAGTGTCCTTTTTTTCCTTCATGGAAAATTGTATTGAATTTTACAACAGAATGTGACTAAAATTACCAGCAAAATGTTTTTAAATCTATTTTTCCTGTAGCTGCGTTTTCATTCACCATATAATTGAGCAAATTAACATTTAAAAAAATTATTTGCTTAATGGAAAGAAGCCAGTTTCAGAAATGCTCACGTTTTGATAAAAGGTTTTGCTGTGGGGTGAGGTGGGGTTTTTCTGTATAGGCGCTGATTTATTTCACAAAACTGCGATGGAAACGCCTTTTCGCATCACATGATTAACAACAGGATGTTACTACTGTCAGAAACCACGAAGAAGAAGACAGGAAGTCTCCTGGTGTGGATGCTTTTTAATGACTTATTGCATGAACAAACTTATTCATGTGATTTTATTTACACTTATTTAAAGGAAACATTGCAATTACGAAAATATGCTTTTCGACATTCGTGGAAAACTGACAAAGTTCTGAGCAGATTTGTAATAGATACGCAGCTACTGTGTTTACAAATGGACTGTTGTACTTCCTGGAACAGGTTAGGCTCCGTCTATGTGCCATGCAAAACACGTTCATTACATTTAAAAATAAATAAATCACAAAATCTTAGAGCAGTGCCTGCTGATTTTCCAGACACTAAAAAACATGAACTTGTTGTCAAAAAACAACTGACTGTGTTTTGTCTTTTAAAGCACTCAGGTGCAAATGGAAGAACAAAACCATGAACATTTTTGCATAATACGTCTCCCAAATTGGTAAAAATAAAAAACCAGCTAAGATTTTCAAACAAATGCAAGTTATAACAACTGCATTGGATTTCCACAACGAAATGTCACAAAAAGTCCCTGCAACATGTTTTCAAATTGGCTGTTCTTGTCATTGTCTTTAATATTTCCCATAAAAACCAACATCTCACTGAAGAAAATATATTCATCCTGTTGCACTACAAAAAAAATCTTACCAAGTATTGACGGTCTACAAGACAAAATAAACTTACAAATAACTTTTCAGGAAGATACAACAACCTGTTGTAAGTCAATAAATCCTTAATACTGATGAAAAACTTCCAGTTTTCCAGTGAATTTTGCTTCACTTATAACCTTCAAAGACTTGAGATTTATCATTTGATGTTTGAATGTGTGAAAAAGAGAAGGTATCTTTTAACTGAGCCAGTTTGCAGTATTAAGTTAATATGTTTAAATCTTGTTTTCGACATTAGCTGACGGCACACAGACACACCTGTGATTGGCTTGGGCTTCAGCGGCTTGTTGGGAACAGTCAAAGCAACGGCGCATGCCATGTGACTGAGTGAGTGTGACGGTTTGGCTGTGTGTGCTGATGTGTTGTGGTACGTAGATAGCTCGTTGCTCATTCTGCTCCAAATGACTTTGTTCTGGTGCAAATTTTGACATTTTAATGTGCCAACTGAGAAGTCAGCTCACCGGAATGCTGCGTGTTAGTTTGTTGTTTACTTAGTTTAAAAAGTGAAGTGAGATGAAAACATTTCAACCTCGGGTAAATGAAGATCCAGGTGGCAAATGGGTTTAATTTAATTGTTGTTTGAGGATTTTATGTAGATATTTACTACAAGTTACTTCACTTCTTTACATTTACACCCAAGCACTGCAAAAACAGAATCTAACCAAGTATGTTTAATCTAGTTTCTACTCAAATATTTAATACATTTGAAATAAGACTAAACCAACTTACAAGTAACTTTTCAATAAGATAGAACAGCTTGTTTGAAGTCAATAATTGCTTAGTATTGATTAAAAACACAGAATCTTACCCAGTGTGTTTGATCTACTTTCTACTAAAATATCTTAGTGAACTTGACATAAGACTAACTTTTTAGCAAAATACTGGAGTTTGTTTTAGGTCAGTAAATCCTTAATATTAATAACTGGCAGATTATTTAACGTACGACACATTTTTCAATAATCTGCTAATGAGCTTTTTCATCCATATTAAGTATTTATTGACTAAACAAGCTACTATTCTTGCTGAAAAGTTACATATAAGTTAAGTTTTGTCTCATTTCAAGTGTCATAAGATATTTGCAGGAGAAACCAGACTAAAAATACTTGGTTAGATTTGATGTTTTTTGCAGTGTACCTGCAGCAGCTTCATTTCCTCTTTCAGCTGATTGTGTTGCTAGCTAACTGACTGCAGGGAATTGATTAAAATATAATGTTGTATTGATTAATCTGTGATCTAAAAAAGTTTTTTGTTTTTCGCATCTTTTAGAGTGATTGTCGTTAGAAGAATGAAAATGATGGAAAGTCTCACATAAAAAAAGCTACATTTGTCTTCCAAGCAGAAATACTAAGACATGTTTCTATTCCAGCACTCAAAATACAAGACATTTACACAAAAACCTACAAACATAATGATGTACTTCAAAATAATAACGTCCACTCAAGCCTGGACGCCCCAGTGCTTGAATTATTAAACACTGTAGAAAACTATAACAACCAGCAGAAGGAGAAGCGAGGCAGAGTTTGGAAACAGAGAAATGAAACACAATATTAAAGTCTCAGTTAAAAAAACACACAAAAAATGAGATGTAGTGATAAAATGTCATAATTTTGGGATTTGACTTTGGTGGTTTTCTGTTTACCTTTAAACAATTGCACATTTTTGCAGCAAACCTGGAAAATTTACCCCATCTGTATTCAGACTTTTAAAAGTTACTTCCTTTTCCTCTTGGTTTTTCAACATTCAGGTAAACGGAGAGAGTTAGGAAACCCAAAAGACTCCCTGGTTATGTCACAATATCATCTTCTGAGAAAAGTAACACAAAATGTTATTAAATGCACAAAACTTCAGTCTCAACTGAACTTGGAAAGACAATTTTTCAGTTTTTTGCTCCATCTTCTTGTAACCTAAAGGAGCTGCTGTCACTAAATGTTTCTCAGAAGGAGTAATCTGTTTGTAAATGTTTTAATTAAGGAATCTTAACTAATTTATTTATGACTGTATTAACTTTTTCTGTTCTGCTGTGAAAGCTTTGTAAACAGGAGATTTTTAATCTCAATGGGATTTTCCTGCTGAAACAGATTAATTTGAGTGTCTGAAAAACAAAAATGCTCTTCTATGACATGAAGGGAAGTTGAACTGCCGTCATTTTGACAGGACAAACTGCAGCAGGATGAGGCAGAAACAGCTGATCTGCTGCAGAGAAGAGAAAATAACCAGGACTCACCGACAACAGAACACGTCTGGTTTCACTCCAACCGCTGGAAATCAGGAACTAATCTGCAGGCCACACAAAGACTTTACATTCTCTCCACCTGTTTAGGATCCGGCAGGTTTTACTGATAAACAACGGGCAACGTTACGTCTGATGTGCATTAGAGATGAAGGTTACTGACCTTTAGCCAGAGCCGTCTCTCCCGCTGTCAGCAAATCCACGATTGTTGCCCTGCAGCTGGTCCGATCCAAGCCGCCGTAGTTTGTAATCCTGCAGCACAATGATTCCGTATGAACGTTGCCTCTTCCTCCTCTTCCTCCTCAGCTTCATGGCTGCTCCAGACTCCGGAGCAGAGGGGTTTCCGTCTGCAGCGGGACAACAGGTGAGAGGGAATCAGGAGATGTTCTGCTCCTCTCCTCTCCTCAGCTTGTCTGCTAAGACTACGCTTGTTTTGCTGCTCTTTACAAAAACACACAAACTCACACACATACTGAGGAACACTTTTTTTCTTCCTTTGGTTTTGTTTTGTGTTTTTTTTTTTTTTCTAGCGGTGGACCTAACCCTGAGCCGGGCCCGGTCTGCCTTTGAGATGCTCTCTAGCCCACAAACACAAGGCGGCTTTCATTATCTTGCCCGTCGCAGCGCAAGGCCTAGCTTCTAAAAGCTACTGATTTCTTTCTTCCTTTAGCCCCCTGCACAAAGGGAGGGCATTTTGTAAATTACTTGCTCGTTTCAGACCAACAAAAGGTACTTTCATTGAACCCTCCTCCCCCCCACTGCTCTCCTTCTTTCCTCCCGCCATTTCATTTTGCTCAAATTTGATTACAAGGCTTGAAAAAGGAGGAGAAGAAAAGAGAAGAGGAAATAAGAAAGCTCCACAGATGGCGTGCTCATTCACTACTGTGAATGGCTTTATATGGGCTGCCTTTATACATGTGGCAATCCAAAGACGCTTCAGCCGCTCGGCTAAAAAAAGAACTTGACAAAATTATTGGTTTGGCGGCTTTCTTACACGGCTGACATGGAGAACTCTGAAAACGCGCCCGCTTCCTTTTTCTCCTCCGTTCTTGTCGCGATGCCTCACAGCGTTGATCACCTTGATTGAAACAAACCGCAAATGTTTCTGATTCTAAGAGAAACCGTGTTAATATTCACCTGATCCGCTCCTACTGGGGTCCAACATTTAGCAGCAATAAACACACACACACCAGAGGAGGGTAAAAATTATACTCAAGTAAAAGTATCACTACTTCAGCATATTTTTACTCAAGTAAAAATACAAATTAGCCGTCCAAGAAATTACTTAAGTAAAAAAGTATTTGGCAAAAAGTCCTGAGTCTCCGATCAAATAATCAATCATTTAATATTTAAAAATTACATCATCAGATGAACTAAAATGTAAAACTAGGTGGAAATGTTGGTATTTTAAGAATCAAACTGACAATAATTCATATAAATAACAAAAAACAACAAAATCAGGCAGAACAATTTTTTTCCAAATCAGTTTCTCTCAATAAAAAACTGATACAGCTTTAACAACAACTGCAGGTGTGTGTCTGTCTGGTGAATTGTTTGGTTAAAACATGTTTGTGTTTCATTCAGTCAGTAGAAAATTCAGAAATTTTACTCAAGTAAGAGAAGAGATACTTCATAATAAAATTACTGAAAGTACAAAGTAGTAAAAATACTCCTAAAAGTTGTTGGGGGTTTTTTTCAAAAACGTTACTCAAGTAAATGTAGCTAGTTACTACCCAACTGACACACACACACACACACTCTTCAAATCAGACCGTCTGCTACAAGACAGAGTTTACAGGCTGGTACTCTCCGTGCAGCACTTATTTTCCTCTGGAGGATTACAGGCTGCTAGAGGAAAATGTACCCACACACTCACACACACACACACACACAAGCACCCAGAGCAAAGCGAACTATGACTTGATATCCTATTATCACATCATCCCACCTGACAGAGCGCAGAAATGGAGAAATAGTTTGGGTCCTTGCAGGGTCACAGCGGCTAAAAGTCTAATGGGAAAGGGTCAGTTAAATTCTGGTGCTACATCATGTCGAGGTCAGAGGTCGGGCCGATGCATCAGCGAGGTAAAAATGTCAGCCAAAACTCAGGCTGGGTGGAAAGAAAACTATTTTCTTCTTTAAGTGTCACTAAAAAGCTGCAGTATGAATCTTTTTTATTTAAAATATGTTTTTTACACATTTGTTGAAATTGTCACCATGTGTTTGTTATGAGACAGATAATCTGTGAATAGATTGATCTCCTCCACCTCTTCTCTGAAGAAATGCACCAAAAACGACACATCAGAGCCAGGGGGTGGGGCTTAGCGCTGCCAATCAACTGTATGCTGCTAACTGTGCTAATGGTGGAGAAATAACACACAGTTACAGGAAAACCATTTATCAGCCCTCACTGATGGCTATGCTAACTAGCTTAGCAATCAAACACATCTGCTGATAGGGAAATGCTTGTGACTGAAGACAGGCCTTCTGGTTCTTATTGGTTGTTTCTAGTTAGTACTGGGAGAAGACATGGGAACGCTACACCAAGCTGCAGTACTGCACATCACCTGAGGAAAGAAAGCAAGAACATATTCTAACTAAATTATTTATAATTAGGCTAATACAATTATATACATCTCACAGTTTACCACTTGCCCTCATGGCTACATGATCATTTTTCCGCTAATTGTGACCAAAATATGTAGAAATGATCGTATTTCATTTGTCCTCTGCTAAATACGATTTCTGTTTTTTTACTTTTTTTAAAAATCTAGTTTTAGGGGAAACTGTATTCTGACGCCGTCTTTCAGCATGGATACGTTTGGATTACAGGGATTTAAAGCACCCAGCGCTGATCTTACCGTGCATAAAATTGCTTTATATTCCTAGTAAGAAATGTCCGACATCTGAAGTTTGGGACATTTTTTTCAATATGGCCGCTGCAAGATAAGATGTGGTGGAAACATGTTTATTTTACAACACAAACAAGTGAGAGTGAGTCTAAAAATCAACGTCTAAACTGAACAAATGAAAAGTGGTGTTCTATTATGGAAAGTAAAGCTTAAAATTATCCTTGTTAACGGTATTGCAAACAATGTTTATGGGTGCCGCCATTTTGAAATTCTGACTTCTTAACTACAGGGCTGTTACCTCGGTGCTGACGTCAAATCCAGCTCCGGGTTTCCACCTCCCAGGTAAATGAAACGCAACATACTAACGAGTCTTTCTGACAAGATGGCGGCTGTTGATTACAAACACAGAACACCTGGGAGAGAAGAGAGACAGGTAGACGTTGTCTTCTTCTTTGCCGGATCGCAAACAACTTTAGGATGCACACCGCCACCTACTGTACATGAGTGTAGCAACACTACCTCACATCTATTAAATTCTATTTTTTAATCTGGAATAATCTAAGAGAAAATAAAACACAAATATATAGAAAAATAACACAAACTAAGAAACTATAAACATAAAGGAGTGAACAGGTATGGCAACACCCTATAGGTAATGATAATGAACTAATATGGCAAGTTCTTTTGAAAATAAATACAACACAAGGAAAAGCTAAAAATACAAAAGAAAACCAAAACATACAAGGGTCATTCATAACAGGACAACATATATCCACAGATTTTTACTCAAAAAGACTTTGAGGCAATCTGCTTTTAAATCATTTAATACATTTTGCTAAATATAGCAACAATTTTAAAACAAAGAATCGCCCAAATCATGTTCTTATTGCTAAAAAATGTTCTATTTATTAACATAATAAAATAAAATTTTTGTTTGGTTTTGAAAACAAATGATATATTTGACCTTCAAGAACCCTCCATTAGCCTAACTTACAAACTTATGATTTTAAAGAAGTCTGTCCATGAAACTACTAGAAATCTATTTTGCATCTTTACAAACCTTGGATAAATTGATTCTAACTGTCCATTTTTAAAATAAACCAAAGTAGTAAATAAAATAAAACTCCAAGAAAAAAAAAAAATATATATATATATATATATATATATATATATGTCTTGTTTAATGAGAAAAATTTTGTTATTACTGATGAGGGCAGAGATTCCCCTCTGTGTGCAGAGAACATTCATAATAAGCAGCCGATTCCCCCCAACCTGAAGTAATTATTGTCTCAAGATAAAAAATGGAAAGCATGGGTTATTTTTGAAGGATAAAATAAACCAGAGATAGAAATGACCTTAATATTATTTCTCTCTCCAGACATTTCCAGTGCGAGTGCGCCATCGGAGGGTTTGATAAAAGGATTAGGTGGTCAGCTTTACGTGGCTGCAGTCGAATCTGGATGTGGAGGGAGAGCTGATTGAATAATTCTTGTTTCCTTTCTGCCAGCATGGCACTCTTCTTTGGGAAAAGTAAAAATCAGCATTATGCCAGATTTGTAAATGTGCTCTGTGTGTCTGTAGATTCCCGTCCGCTCACCGCTGTGTGACCAGCTGCCTGGAAATCTCAGCCTGTGGAAAACCCAGTGCTTGTGTTTCTTCGTTGTTGTGAAACTTAACATGCTCATCTTCATTTTCCAGAATTTTTAAATATTTATTTATGGTGCTTTGCAAAGAATTCACCATCTCATTTCTTCAGTTTTGTCACGTTGAAGCTAATATTTTTAAGAGGATTGGTTGCTTGAAACAAAGTAATACATTTTTTAAAAAACAAATATGCTCCATGCAGGCCACTGACTGAAATGAACTGAACCTGAGTGAAGTTGCTCCTCCATCTTCTTCAAATAAAACAAGATTGGTGTAAAAACATTTTTGCTTGTGCCACAAAAATATTCGCTATCATTTTAAAGATATTAACAACCAGAGGTCATGAAAGGTCAGCCAGCTGCTCCCTTCCCACACTTTTATGAAATCCAACAAAATTCATATCAACTCTGAAAGTTGATATGAATCAATTTAAATTTAAATCTTATTGGTTTCGATAGAAAGTTATTTTTGCTAGATTTCGTTAATGTGGGCGCTGGCTGACCTCTGAAAGCCTTTTTAAAATTGTAGCAGCACAAGCGAAAGGTTTTACTGCACAAACATAGAGTTGCTGGACATCCTCATTAATCCTCATCATTATTGTGATTCGTCATTTTACTAAGACATCTATTTAGTATTAATGTTGATGCTCAGATGTCAGTAATTCACTGTGATCGTCTGCTTGTACAAAGTCATTTGATTTGGAGAAACGACCAACATAAAACCAGAAAGTAAAAAACATGAAACCTACTTTACACCATATTCTCTGCTTAAGACACTATTAGGTAAGTGGTGTCCAAAATGTGGCCCAAAGGCCGTTTGTGGCCCTTGAAATATGTTTGCCTGGATCCTGAACACAAGTTAAGAATGGTAAAAAATTTTGCCAACAAAACAGAAAACAATTAATGACCCCAAAAGTTGGAAATAATCTGTTTTCTTTCAATAAGGCAACACTCCAAATCCCTTATTATGTTTTGGATCTTTAATGATATACAGATTTAACATAAAAAATGTTAACTTGTAAAACTAAAAACAAAACAATAAAATAAATACAAACTAATACTTGCCTTTTTAATTTAACATTTTTCGGTGCGGCTTTTCTGTGGATTTTTCTTCAACCACCAGGGGGCTCTTTAGCAGGAAGTGAATCATTGGAAGTCAAAATTGGAAATCAAAGAAGAAAGCGCTAATTTTCCTTTAGAACAAACAGATGCTAGCAGCAGGCACGGCAGCGAAATATTTTCAAATCCCCTCATCATGAAAAACACACGAAGAAGTTCATACGATGCAGCTTTTAAGTCGAGAGTTCTCGATCTGGCAGAACAGAAGGGAAATAGAGTCGCTGCACGTAAACTCGGCGTGAACGAATCCATGGTTCGGCGTTGGAGACGGAGGGCTGCGTCCCTGATAAATCCAGCAGATTTATTAAGTGAAAAACCAAGAGCAGCCGGGATAGCAGCCGGGATGTACGTTTCCAGTTTAAAAAAAAAAACTTTGTAGATGCGGCTTATAGTGAGATGCGCTCTATAGTCCGGAAAATACGGTAATGAATTTTGAGGCTCATCAGTAGACTGAGTTTGCCAGCTTTGGCTCCAAGTGTAAAAAATGTTTTCACATCTGATAGTTCGGTAGACTCAGTTCAATTGGGACCAAAATTGCAACATTTGTTCCATTTTCAGCTGCTGCTGTTCTCTTTCACACAGCACTGAGTTAAACTACCCGAACAAATTGAAAACCAGTTTCCCTGCTCGCCTGTGGGGGGCGCTGCCCTACAGAAGGAATCAACACAAAAACCTCTGAACACAAAATGTAAACAAAAATAGAGTAGCATGAGATTTTAGCGATTAAAGGATTTCTTAAGATGCATTCACACCAGCCCTGTTTAGTCCGCTTTTTTTAACTGAACTCCAGTTCATTCGCATAAAAAGTCCGGTTTATTTGTGGAAGTGTGAATCGAACTCTGATTCAGACCAAAAAGGCCAAATTCTGGCTCACCTTCAAATCCAAGTCTTGGTTCGGTTGAAGTGAACTCTTTAGTGTTCTGAATGCATATTTGAACACCATTTAAGCAGACTGAAGACCACTCTAAAAGCAGGAAGTGGACTGTGGCACAAGGCATTCTGGGTAAATACAACCAAAACAAACATGCTAGTCTATTGCTAGCATAAGAAAGGTCTCGTAATTTTTTACCAAAGACAAAAGAGAAATCCTGCACTCACTAAAATCCATTTTTGTTTACATTTTGTGAAGAAAGAAGTTGTGCTCGGTGGCTTCACAGGTTTTCTTTGTCGGGTCCTTCAGTATTTCTCGGTGCAGCGCCCCCACAGGCGAGGAGGGGCACAGGATTTTTAAAGGGTTCAGTTGGTTTGACACAGAGAAGTGAGAAAAAGTTGAAAATGTAACAAATGTTTGGTCTCAGACTATCGCAGCATGGTGACAATTTGAACAAATATGTAAAAAACATATTTTATAAAAGTTACATAATGCAGCTTTAAGCTTAAATTAGCAGTAAAAGAAGACAGGTGGGAATTCTGAAGATTTATTATAATTCCTGCTGTACCTTTAAATTAACTAAGCAAACAAACAAAAAATAACTGTTATTTCCTTAAAGTCGCCTGACTTTAAGGGTAATCTAGAGTTCAACATCAGGCAAACGCTCCAGAAACCATATTCTATTTTTGAATAATTTTTTCATTCAAGCTGTTAAAATAACAAAACATTATTCATCTTCTCTTATCAGGTATCATCAGCCGTCAGAGCCGCCTGCCGTTTAAGCGCGTGACCTCAGAGTTTACTTATCATAACAGAGCTGCGACCTCCTGACCTGCAGTCATTACCGCTGTCGCCTCCAATCAGGCCGGCGGGAGGCTGCTGGGACGGAGCAGCGGCAGATTTATGTATATGTGCTGGAGAGGTGGCAGAACATGCCCCGCCCCGGGGTAATTCTCATGTTCTATCGCCCCTCAGGGCCGAGGTATGCTGACAGCTATTAGAGAAAAACTGAAAGTTGTTTGTTGGATGTTGCCTGCCATGCAGTCACAGTGAATTTCTGTACGAATATGTTTTTTTAAAATAATGCCAATAAAAAGATATATTAAAAACTAGAGTTGTTAGATTTCTCACTAGTTTGTTTCTTAATTATGTGTAGCAAAATATAATGTCAAAGTTTATAACAACGGTGTTTCTCTCTTCCTCAGCACAACCACTGAAAAAACTGAATTCTGATGTTTTCTTTTCAGAAAAATGTCAAAATGCTCAGACTACAGTCAAAATTCTGAGATTAAAATCTACATTTTGAGATTATAGTCAGAATTTGAGGAAAAAAAGTCAAAATTCTGAGAAATTCAATCAAAATTCTGGGATTAAAGTCAAAATCCAGAGATTATGGTCAAAATTCTGAGAAATTCAATCAAAATTCTGGGATTAAAGTCAAAATCCAGAGATTATGGTCAAAATTCTGAGAAATTCAATCAAAATTCTGGGATTAAAGTCAAAATCCAGAGATTATGGTCAAAATTCTGAGAAATTCAATCAAATTCTGGGATTAAAGTCAAAATCCAGAGATTATGGTCAAAATTCTGAGAAATTCAATCAAATTCTGGGATTAAAGTCAAAATCCTGAGATTATGGTCAAAATTCTGAGAAATTCAATCAGAATTCTGGTACAAAATGTTGATCTTACAGTGAGAACTCTCTGCTGCTTTAGTGGCACATTGACTGCAGTCTGCAGCCTGGATGTGGTGTGATTGTGACGGGATGCGTTTCACTGGTGCAGACTTCTTTCATACGTTCATAACTACAGTTTTCAGCCATTGTTTACATTCTGATTTACAGCATCTGTTTTTTTCTGGTGCAGAATTATGACGCATGTCTCACACCAATGACGTAAAAGCTGGATAAATAAGCTGCAGATGCTTTGAAAACAATCGGACATGTGTCCGGTTTTGTACCACGAGTGGCACAGATCGGGTTTTTGGGAGGTGAAAAGATCGGAATCGGGCCGTTCAGACTGCCATTAAAAAGTTTGAGATGGTCAACTTTTGAAAAATGCTTTTTAATCTGGACTTCTTTAGAGAGAGCAAATAAGACGGTAAAAAGTTGCTGCCATTCCAGTGATTTTCATTCAAGAGTTAACAGCAAAGTAAAGCAAAATCGAAAAGAACAAAGCGAGGAAAGTTAATTAAATTTAACTTACAACTGTTTATGAGGAGTCTTATGAATCACTTTGGACACAGGAAGGAAAACTCAAGCAAATCAGAAAACACTGTTGCCTGTTAAACCTCCATGAAGTTTATTCTAACACAGTTTGGCTTGCAGTGACTTTATCTGGTAACTGAACTGATTTAACCACAAATGATCTTAAATATCAACGGTCGGCTGCCAACAATCCAGCAGGATCTCATCACTCTAACTTTTCTCTTTCTGACCTGATTGTTTGTTTCTCCAAACTGCTTCAGAACTGTATCAGATGAAAGCAATTATAGTTAAACGGCATCATCACGGCTCAAAATACACAGATGTTTGCTCATCTGGTTAATTAAAATGATCTGCTGTGAGTCCAAACTCTGAGCATTTAGCTGACATGACACGATGTCTGGACTCGTACCAATTACCAAAACTGATTCTGACCAATTTTTGGAAAAATATAAAACGGAGCAGACAGTTTTACGGATTATCTTATCTTTTTGAATGCAGCAGGAAATTAAGGAATTCAAAGATTCTGTCTTTCTATTTCTGTCTGCATTTACTTCATGTGATTTTATGCACTTAAAAAGTAAATCTATGTTCATGCTCTTAACCAAATATTGTGAGAGTTTTTGGTTTTAATGCATTTAATAAATAGATAATTAAAACTTTTTGCTTATGACATGTAAACACAGACATTATGAAAACAGAAATGACTGAATAAAATTTTTGGATGATTGATTGACGTCATGTCTTAGTTTTGAATTTATTCAAATATAATCTGTTCACAGAAACTGACATCTGTTGTCCTGAGTTTGTAAAACACAAAGAGAAATTTTAAACATACATTATAACTACAAAGATGATGTATTAATGAAGTAAATATATTTTCTTTCTTTGTGTTTTGAGATTTTGGTCAATTTGAAAACTACGTAATATAAGTTTAAAAGGTAAATTCTGAATTTTTACTTAAACTTAGCACTTTACCAGCATTTCATGTGATTTGAGAATTAAAATGAGAATTAAAACACACTTTAGACTCTTAATGTACCACATTTATCGCTGATGAAAGTTTCTCGATGGATGTTGGCTGATAAAAAAAACCCACCTTTTTAAAAACAAAAATATTTTTAATTGTGAAATTTTGACTTAAACTTGACATATTATCAGCATCTTATGTGATTTGTGAATTAAAATGCAAATTAAAAACACCTTTCATCTGTTTCCTCTTTAAAAAATCTGCTTAAATGGCAACATTTACTGCTGATGAAAGTTTCTTATGGTGAGCTAACTCTTTAAACAGGAGAAACAAACTAAGGCACAACCGTACTAGAGGAGGACAAAGTCCTGATAAAAATCAGAGACACATGAACCACATTCATACAGTGGGAATGAACACGTCACGTCCAACAGCCAGAGCAGCACCACGCCTCCATAATGGGTCACCCTGGGAAATGATTGGTCGGGGAAATAATCCCCTGACAGGAGGTCAAAACATGACTTTGCACTTTTCACATTATATCTGCGGTCTAATTTTAATTAGTTGGACTTTTGCAAGAAAATGCAAAAGTCCAACTTTGACTCCAAAACACAAAAACTAAAACTTCATCACTCCCTCCTTATCTCCTGCAGCCTGCCTCCTGAGTTCATAATAATAATAATAATAATAATAATAATAATAATAAAAATAAGAAGAAAGAAATCCCTGTCTGTCCCTAAAGTATCCCATTGTCATTCCTAATCAGTGCTGAGGATCACAAACTTTTCCTCCTCCATTCAGCTCTGGCTGCTTATGCAGTTCCCAGAAGGCATTGCCTTTCAAACTCTTCCTCTCTGTCGCGTCCGGCGGAGATAAAAATAAATAACAAAACAAAAATCAAACAACCGGCGGGGAAGACAAAAGAAAAAGTGTCCAGAAATACCTGGTGTGTGCCCAGAGGAAGGCTCCCGCCGGCCGGCCGGCCGACCGGCCAGATGAGCAGACATTCCTGTCCTCCTCTCTCGCCGTACGGCGCCGAGTGACTGTCGCAGCCCGCCTGGCATATCTAATTAGAGCCGGGCTGCTGCTGCTGCTGCTGCTGCTATCGGCCACAGGATCTACCTCTCCAATCTCTCCTGACTCAATCTTCCCCATCTCTGATTTTCTTTTATATTTATGCTGGAATATTTAATTGTAGACAAAAGGTTACTCTGGGCTCCATTCATCGCGCACAGGCAGAATAATCTCCTTTAAAAGGCTTGACATTTCAGGCTTTTCAAAAGGGGCTGAAAAAATTATATCCCCGCTTTTGTTAATCAATGAAGTAGAACTCCTCCGAACAAAAGAATTAAATTGCTTGGTTGGGTTAATAAAACACGCAGAAATAGCTGCTTCCTGCGGGCTTTTGTGCTTGCCACTGGCTCCCCCCGCCATCATATGCAACCAGCACTGTAATTCCATATGATTTGAGGGGCAAAACTCTTATTTCTCCTCACAGTTGGCTTTTTAAATCCCACTGGCTGATTGGCTGGCAGCGCATTTAGGTCTGACTTCCACCGAGTTGAGCAGAGCGGCGAGTCCACTGCAATTTACAATTTCTATAGTGCCTCTGCCTGGAAAAATACATTGTAATTATGCAAATGATAGGGGCAATAATTAGGCCCTTCACTGTCCCATTGTGTCCCATGCAGCCGCATGTTCCGGGTTAGACAGTCTGCGCAGGGGATTCTGGGTAAAACAATGCAACAGCAGAGAGTTAAGGTGCAGCTCCTGGCAATGATATGGGCAGCATGGACAACCGCCCAGGGCAGCATGTTGTGGGGGGAGGCATGAGCGCCAAAGCCTGACTTTAATCCCAGACTTCTACATTTAATCTCAGGATTGTGACTTCTTTCTTAGAAATTTCTGAGACTAAAGTCAGATTTCAAACTTCAATCTCAAACTTCTGACTTTAATCTCAGAATGTTTACTTTAATCTGAGAATTCTGACTTTTTTCAGGGAATTTTGTGTCCATCTATGTCAAAGTTCAAATAAATTACCAGGCATTTTTAGGTAGGTCAATTAAAAATAATTAAAACTGTTTCTTCCTTGTGATAGGATCTGTAAACCTGCACGTTATCCACGCTTGAAGCATGCCCCGAATTTATTTGGTAGATTTGAGTTTTAGGACTAGATTTTCCTGATGGCGAATAAACAATTTTGATTCTGAGGGAAAAAATCTGAATTCTGATGAAAAGAAAGCTAAAATGATTATTTTTTTCCTGTTTGAAGAAGGTGGCCCTAATCCTTTTAGCGGTCGCTGAAAAAAAGGTAATTTTGATTTTAATCTCAGAATTCTGACTTTTAATCTCAGAAGACTGAAGTCAAAATCCTGAGAATTAGTGAGCCTGTTTGTCTTTTGTACCATTCGCAGTGGAAACCTTAACCCTGATCTGTCATACAGTGTATGTGCGTTGTTTACTGTAGGTATTATTTTCATGTTTTGTTTTGTTTTGCTTGAAAAAAAAGGAACAGAGTTTCTCCTGCCTGGATTTGTTAGTCATGTTATGAAGTTAGATTAAAGAAAAATCTGTTTTCATCTTAGTATTAAAAATACCATTATTTGTACATAGCTCTACATTTCTGTCTGTCTGGTGACATCATTTTTAAATATTAAATGAAATGATCGGATCATTTACTCAGAACTTGAGAAGCTTTTGTATAAAATACTTTTTTTTTTTTTACTTTGACTAGATTCATTTATTGTACGGTTACTTCTTACTCTTACTTGAGTAAAATTTTTGCGTACTCTACCCACCTCTGTTCATTTCTCATTTAATCTAAATGTACACTGTGAGGTGAGCGGAAACCACAGAAACAAGCAGATGTCTTCAACTGCCTCAGCTGTCGGAGGGGAATTGCATTTTACGACACTTCCCAACCGTTTGCGGCATAAACACATGGACGCCTGCGGTTAGCTACGAGAACTTGAGAGGTCAAAAGTTATGATCCTAATCTGCGAAATAAACGGGACATAACACTGAGACATGGTAGGTCCGACCCGACATTTATCATTGGGTTTGACATTAATGTATAAAATGTGTTCCGGGTTCTGAAAATGACCAGAAAGCGTTGAATTCAATAGCTAAGCTAACATTAGCTTCCCTCTTTGTGACCTAACAGCATATTATCAAACGCAGCTAATAAGTTATTTGCTGCTTTAATCAGCTAATTTAGCGATTTTACTGAGGCAAATTGTTGTAATCTTCTTAATAAAACAGAAAGAGACCGCGCTGGCGTCGCTGGTCTTTGTTTACGTGGGGAGCAGCTGAGAGAGGAAGACTCACGGTTTTCCTCTGATTTCTTCTTCTTGTGTCCCTGCAGGCCAGCTCCATGGTGGCAGTGGGACTGGCTCTGGCAGCTGCTGGGTTTGCAGGTAAAACATGGAGCCCTGCAACTCTAAACAGTTTTATGTCTCACATTTAATCTGTTTTGGACTTCTTCAGTAAAAAGTGAACTTCCTTCAAAAGAATCTGTTCAATTAATCATCATAAATCACAAGTTAAAGTCTCTAAAGAACCGGAGAAGAGACTATCTATAAAATGTAGAAAAATGTTCTCTATTTTCTGTAATAAAGTGCATAATGCAGAGTATCAGGATCACTGTAGATAAAATAAAATAAAAAAAAGACCATTGATCAGTAAAGTTCTGCTAAAAAACTCAAAGTTCAAAACTCATTTCACACATTCACAAGAAAACTGCGGATATTTGCTAATCTCAAAATGTCAAAAATATTTCATGATTAAAGGCATAAACTTATATGAAAACAAAGATATTGTCTGGAATGTGCATAAAAAACTAAATTTTCAGACACAGTAAAGTTATACTTTTTCAACATAGAAAGCCAGAAATCTTAAGAATGAAACAGCAAATTTATGTTTATAAATTTTTTGTGATATTTTGAGTAGATATGACCTATTTTGTCTTGGGTGCAGATTTGCCATGAACGCCAAGAAACGTGGCAGCTTGGAGTGTGCTCCTGGGAAATGTAGTTCTGATGCAGTATAGGAACTTGAGAAATAATAACTTATGAGCGAACGTCCATCCATTTTCTAACCCCCCTTGTCCCTGGTGGGGTCAGGAGGAGCTGCTGCCTCTCCAGCTGACGTTCCGGGCGAGAGGCGGGGTCACCTGCACAGGTCACCAGTCTGTCGCAGGGCCTATCAGCGAACATTGCTTTGCAAATTCACTGATGTAACTTTAAACTGGGTGGTATCAGGTTGTATTATAGATTGAACATTTCTTTCAGGTTCTGGACATTACATTTTCACGATAAATGAAACCTGAATGTCTCCATGTCTGCCAGTTTAAGTCCGAACGCTTTTAACCCAGTGTTTACTGTTAAATCATTGTAATCTACAACGTTAGCAGCAGAGGTTGGTAGTAGCTAGTTACATTTACTTGAGTAACATTTTTGAAGAAAAAAACAACTTTTAGGAGTATTTTTTAATATGCTGTACTTTTTACATTTACTTGAGTAACTTTATTTTAAAGTATTTCTACTCTTGAGTAAAATTTCATTTTTTTCTTCTCACTGAATAAAAGACAAACAGGCTTTAACTAAAAATCCACCAGACACAGACACACACCTGCAGTTTCTGTTAAAAGTTTTTTATTGAAAAAAATTGATTTAGGAAATTTTTCTTTTGCCTAATTTTATTTTTTGTTACTTATATAAATTATTCTCATTTCGGTCCTTAAAATACCAAAATTTCTACTTAACTTTATATTTTAGTCCGTTTGATGTAATTTTTAAATATTAAATGATTGATAATTTGATCAGTTACTCAATACCTTTTGCCAAATACTTTTTTACTCTTGAGTGATTTCTTGGACGGCTACATTTTACTTTTAGTTGAGTAAAAACATGTTGAAGTATTTCTACGCTGAGTATAATTTTTGGGAACTCTGCCCCCTCTGGTCAGCAGTAAGAACTGCATGTTTTCCCGGCAGGTCGCTACGCCATGCAGGCCATGAAACAAATGGAGCCGCAGGTGAAACAGGCCCTCCAGAGTTTTCCCAACACGGTAATTAAAAAAATAAAACAAAAAGGTTTTATTTATCATTTTGTGAAGCTAACAGTGGCAGCCTTTTATCAGTCAGCGTTTTGTTTTCTGCTGCTTCAGGCCTTTGGCGGAGGATACTACAGAGGCGGGTTTGAACCAAAGATGACAAAGAGAGAAGCTGCTCTTATTTTAGGTGTCAGGTATGTGAAATTTGCATGATGCGTCTCCTTTATGCCAGTTACTTGCACTGTGTTCTCATCCAGCCGTTATCTTTTTAAACTCCTTTTTCTGATTGTGAGAATGATCATTTCTTGTGCAATATTTTTCTTTTTCAGTCCCACAGCCAACAAGAATAAGATCCGAGAAGCCCATAGAAAGCTGATGGTCCTGAACCATCCAGACAGAGGTACGTTCTGCACCCAGCCCTTCACTAAAACCTGAACTTTTACTGCCAGTAAAACTGAATGTGTGTTTTTTGTCACAGGTGGTTCTCCGTACATCGCTGCAAAAATAAATGAAGCAAAGGACCTGATGGATGGCCAAGCTAGGAAACAGAGCTGAAGATCAGGACGAAATAAAATAAAATTTATTTCACGCTGCTTTTATACGCTCCGTTTCATGGACTGAGTTAAGGAAGCACTTGATTTTTTTTTTCTAATTCTTCCCAAATAAAATAAAATCACCAAACAAGAGCTGTGTGTTTAGGAAAGTGTCTATTTTCCATTTGACAAAAGTCTGAAATATTGCTGGATATCCACAAATATTAGTATTCTGATATTTTTGGATGTATATTGAATTAGTTTTTGTCTCTAAGTTAAGCAAGTAAAAGTTTATTTATACAACGTTTTCACAAACTGTCACAAAACATAATGCTTTTATTTGGTTGATGAATGAATTAGAGAACTGCATTTTGTATTCACTTTTTAATATAAAATTTGAATTATTTGGGATTAATAAGGCATTTTTAGCTCCAAAATGTAAAAATATTTATGTGCAACATCAAAACAAACCCAACAAAACCTCTAAGGGGGAAAATACTTTCTCACAACCTAGTGTTTAGAGCAACCTACAACATGACTCCAGTCCAAAAATGAACAATTCCTGCAAAATTGCACTAAAAACCCACAAATATTCACACAGATTGATGCGTTTCTGCAGTAATATGAGCACAAGGTGAATTATATAAATGAATCAGACATTTGGGTTCAGATCTACATAGAAGATCAAGTTTATTTAGGAACTACCTGCGTACAAAACATATTGCACATCAACCAACCAGACAATCCTTAAAAAAGAAACATTTACTGTAGTTGACCCAACAAAAACTCTTGGGATGTTACAACTGTCAGTAGTCCAAATCGTAGATGGATGTATGAAAACCTCTGGATATCACGTTTTAGTGTCAAGAAAAAGAAGAGTGTCTTTATTTTTTTAATATTTTTTTAAATACTGTACACTTTTTAAAAAATAAATAATCCAAATAAATCTTCCTCAGAGGAACAGTCGTGACCAGTTTCCAGCCAGCCAGTGTGGAAGAACCAAGAAAAGACCATCGTCGCTCTGCTTCGGTTTTCTGCATCATCTCAACACCGGATTAATCCAGTTGTTTTTTTTTTTTTTACAGTTTTCTGAAGTTCTCGGTGTCGTACTTGATCAAATAAAAGGTTGGGTAGTGAGATGTTCCCAGAAAACCAGCAACACAACGGCTTTCAGACTCGACTACAATCAGCTTTAAGAGTAAAAGGTTACGCTTCAGTGCAAACAAAACAACTCTTCTCATTTCTTTTCCAGATCTGCAGTAATAACATCTTTCCTATGATCCAAGTGGTTGCATATTAAAGAACAGGAAGCAGCTAAAAGTCAAAAAATCCTCCAGATACACTTAAAGGATCACCGAATCCCCCTCCCAACGACTTTGAGAGCAGAGACACCTGATTTGAAAAGAAGGCTCTGAAACCCCTCAGCATTTCGCACGCTGACTCACCCAGACTGGTTCCACTGGTGGCAGGAGACCCGGACTGGTTCCACTGGTGGCAGGTGACCCGGACTGGTTCCACTGGTGGCAGGTGAGGGGAGGAGGGATTCCAGATGGAGCGCAGAGCCAGGCAGCAACTTGTTGAGTCTACTCTCAAGGCACGACAGCTGATCACAAGTACGTCACACTTGGGTTTTTCAGCAAACCTTCTGCACTCTGCTCATGCAGAATATTGAACTTGATGCACAAAACGTCCCAAAAAGAAATGATTCGGCTACGTTCACCTGATAGAAGGCAGACTACGACATTATGAACCAGGAAAACAGGCTGCATCCACACCGCAGTATCTGATTAAAATCCCTGTCTGCATTATGTAAATACTGCATTTAGTCCGAGCTCTAAGATGAAGAGCGGACTAAAAGTACAGCTCTAAGTGTGTGTGTGTGTGTGTGACTATCTTTGGCAAGCTCATACTGGAAGAAGTATTGAAAAGTGAACAGAAGCAGAGACAAACATGTAAAGGTCAGGGTTCAGAGCGCTAAAAGGTTTGCTGCAGAACGGGTTTCAAATATTAAGTAAAAAAAAAACAAACAAAAAAGAACAAAACAAAACAGTGCTTGTTGTGTTTAGATGTTAACATTTGACGCCTCTATGCCGACATGGAGATCCAATCAAGTGTCGTCAATATTTGAAACCATTTCCTTTGCTGGGGTCTAACTAGGAGAGTCCGTTCATGACGGGTTGTGGGTTCGAGTCCCTGTTGTAGGCGGAGACGTTCGGGGCGGTGACGTCAGACACGTCGTCATTGGAGCCGTTGGTGGTTGCCGGAGCCGACTGTGGGCTGTGCTCAGCAATGACCTCCGCCTGACCCTGAAGACACAGAAACAAAAACACGATGAGGGAGAAACTGGAAAGTTTAAAGGAAGGAAAAAATCAGCTGGTCTCACAACTGAATATAGCTGCGTTTCCATTGACTGTGAAACTGCGGAAATTGAAATTACGGAAAATAGGCGTTATTTGATCAAATGTTTTTGCACTAGGATGAGGTGGATTTTCAGTCGTATTAAAACTGCAACTGAAAACTGGTGGAAACGATGAAGACGACGACAAGAGGTGGTGGAAAGATTCTGTTTTTTAATGACTTATCGCGCAGACAAACTTATTCACACATGATTTTAATTGCATTTCTTTTTGAATGCAAGAACCGCAATTGCGAAATTCCACTAATGTAGAAAAAACACAAGGTTCTGAGCACTTTTGTAATGAAAACGTAGCCATCAGGTGTGTCTCCATTGACCATAAAATTGTACAAATTAGAATTACAAAACTAAATTTGCTCAATGGAAAAATGGCAATTACGGAAAAAAAATCTATAAAAAGTTATTGCGCCGTTTTGGATGCATCAAAAATAGTTTATTTCGCAAAACTGCAACTAAAACAATCAGATGTTTCTACTGGCGGAAACAACAAAGAAGACGACAGGAAGTGGTAGGAAGATGATGATGCTGCATGTTTTTTAGTGACTTATCGCATTAACAACCTTATTCACAGATTTCTTATTTAATGGAAGAACCGCAATTGCTAAATTGTGGGTTTTTTGACATTAGCGGAATATCGACAAAGATTTGCGCACATTTATAATGGAAACGTAGCTATAAGGAGCGTTTCCATTACCCTTAAAACTGCGTAAATATGAATTACGACGATAAATTTGCTTAATGGAAACACCTCAACTTAAAAGAAAAACTTTTTGTGCCAATATCAGGTGGTTTTCTCGGCTGCATCAAAATTAGTGCATTTCGCAATGGAAAAACTTTTTTTACGTCGCGTTTGTAGTGGAAACGCAGCTGCTGTAGCGTTTACTGACCACTTCCTTGTTTTTCTTGGTATCCTTGGCGGTCATCTGTCTGCTCTGAGATTCAGCCCTGGATATGTAGTCGGCCACAGTCACTGCATTAACAACCGAACAAAAACCCTCTCAGGTTAATTAACCAAACACAAACTGGCTCCAGGTCTGAAGGAAAGCCGAGCAGGTCTGCTCTAAACGTTCAGCCTCGTGTTAATTCAATACCGATCAGGAAAAAACAGGCAACAGCAGCCGATTTATCACACCAACATCTCATTTGTTTACAGACTAACATAAAAATATTCATGTTTAAAACCACAAACTTGAGTGAATTTTTTCAACACAAAGTAGAAAATATTTATGAAACGGAGGGAAGATAATTAGCGATGAACCGATTTGTAAATTTGGGCCAACATTGGTATTGAATATTAATATTGCTGTTCTTATTGGTAATATCTTTACCAATATTGGTATGTTTCCATATCAATTCAATCAATACGACCACACAAGATGGAAAAAACAGTTTACTTATAGAACTGATACAAATATGTAAAAAAAAAAAAGAAGACAAACATCAGAGGTCGCGCTAATAAGTCTGTTGCAATGATTAATTAATCAATTAATCACATGATAAATTAAAATGAGCTTAGTAATTTCCATTCTGATAAGATTTTTTGAAGCAAAGTTTTGTTTAGAGACTTCATTGGTTTTAGCTGTCAAATTGTCAACATAACGGCTAAATATTAAATGTACGCCTGATATATAAAAGAAAATGGACGCAGTGCTTTGGTACTGATTGTAATCACTACGACAACTTGATAAAGTCAGGAAAAAAAGTGAGGTGAAAGGAAGTAGGTCAGTTATGCTAGCTTGACTATGACAACCTTAACATGTAGATGTGCTGCAGAATTCTGCGTTCTGGTTCAGTTAAAAAATAAAAAAGGCGACTTGAACACCAACTCACAGATAATCAGTGGAGCAGATATTTAAATGAGCTAATCAACGCTGCTTTTAGCTAAGCTAACACAGCGGTAGCTAATCTACACCAGCGATCACTTATTAATAATCACCAAATAAAGATCAAGCCTGAAAACCTAAAACTCTAACGGACTGAATGTTCTGTTCTTTGTGTGGGAAATGTTTGAGTGTTTTTGGTGTTGAATCCTGAAACATATTGTGGCGTTGTCAGTTTCTATGGCAACGACACAGAGGGCGAGAAAAACAAGAGTAAAAGTTGTTTTGTGTTGTTCACTGGTTATTTTTTCCTATGCTGTGGCGAACTGCACTGAATTAATACCTTTTATTTAGTTAATGGTATCGTTCTGCCGCTGCAGCGCGACTATGGACAACAGGTAAAAGAAATTTCCGGATGTAAACAACAGGTAAGGTAATTTTATTTATATAGCACATTTTCAGCAACAAGGCAACTCAAAGTGCAGAGGGCCCATAAGGACAAAGTGTTGTGTTCTGTTAGGAGCTGGAACATGCAACATTCATGCTAGTTAATTTGTGCTTCATTTAGTTCTCTGTTGCTGTCCCACAACCAAACGTGAGCGGCGGTGGAGGAGTGTGCAGCGACGCCTGCAGCTGCTGCGTTACCTGGCTGCCTCTCCTCAGGCAGGCGCATGCGGCGGCGGCGGCTGCGATTGCGACGCTGAGGTTTTGCTTCGGACAAATCTGGGAACGTTTGGTCATCACAAAGAAACGGATTGGTTGGTTCCTTTGTTATGCTTTGAGCCTGAATGCTAACAGCAGCTCTTTATCCTCTGACTCGGTAAAGGGAATCATGGAAAATTTGTGCTCCAAAGTAAATAAAAATGAAAAATACCTATTCCATTTTCGCTGACGGAGGCGTTGTCGGACTCGCTCATGCCATCTATCAGGGTGGCGTCCTCATCCGTCCTGCGTCGCCGGGAGCGACGGCGGCGGTTGGCGGGCAGGTTGGACTCGCTGGCGTCCGTGTCGGCCGTCTGGTCCGTCTCCGTGTTCGCCTCCAGGCTTCCGTAGGGGGGATTGTTCTCGTGATCCCTGGAGCCTGCACAAAACCACTCCAAAGTCACGGGCGTGGAAATTTTTTCCCACAGTACGACTGAAACATCATCAAACTTTGCCTTTTTTGGTTCATTTTTATTGTTTTCATTTTTAATTTCAATTTCTTTTTACCATCAATAGTGTTTGATATTTTGATACATGACCTTTGTTGTTTTATAGTGTTTATTTTATTGTTTCCATTTCTTGTTCAGTGACCTTAACTGCTTTGAAAGGCGCCTTCAAATAAAATGTATTATTATTCATTACTAATATACTGTATGATATAACTGACTGGTCTGAGAACAAAACACAAATTTAACAAAAATCCCCCAATTTCAGTAACTTTGTTTAGTGTATAAATGTAAGATATTCAATAAGTCATCAAGGCATTAGGAATAATGAACATTCATTACTTTGATTCAATCCAAATAAACTGAGTTCAGGTTAAGGACCTTCTTAAATGCTAACAAAAAGAAAAATCTCAAAACAAATTATTCTCACCAGGTTTTTTGACCTTTAGCAAATGTAAATAATTTTGGAAGTTTTAACTAATCTAAAACAAGAAAAGTTTAGCCTGTTTCAACGTCAGACAGTAAGAAAAAAATGTGTCTGTCTTTTTATTAAGTGTATCTGGTTTCAACTGTAAATAACATTTTCCAACTTGTTTTCATCAAATGTAAAATTCAAATTTATTATAAAACTGAGCAGTTTGAATATCAAGCACTTTCAAGGACCTAATTGAAATCTAAATTCAAGCGTTTTCAAGGATTTCAACCAGAATCCTGAAAGTCCCAGGCACCAAGTTATGATCTGATAGGGAGAGCTTCATTTTTTTTCTTATTTGAAAGTGAGTTGTACCAGAGTTGTATCCGTATCCTCCTCTTCCTCTGCCTCTTCCTCCTCCTCGGCCCCGGCCGGGTCCGGGCCTCCGGCGGCCGTCTCTCTGTGGGCGAGGGCCTCGCTCTCGCTCCCTGCAAATTTAAACAAAACCAAATGGAAACGATACGAGCGGAAACGTCGACTCCAGAGATCTGAGCGTCGCCTGGAGGTTGAAACGTTTCTGCAGCTTTTTAGTGATGAGAAAACTCAAAGCTCACCCGTCCAGGTCCTCTCCTGCCAGCGACCAATCACTGAGCTCGTCTTTACGCTCTGAATCCGTCTCAGAGGGATTCGAATGCTCCGAATTGCCGCCTGAATTTAAGACGATGCAGGAAAACAAGAATAAACAGCAGGGATCAAGATTAATGCTCATAAAATGTCATACCTTTCCTGAGTCAAAATCCCAGACTATTCTGTTGTTTTTCCAACTCAACTCAAAAATTTTAAATTACTTCATGATTATTTCAATAATCGATTAAAAGGCAGTATTATTTCCCTTTAATTGTACCATTTTATAGCACAATCAAGTAACTATGATAAATGCTACATAAAACTCTGGAAACAGCACTTAAGATGATCAGTTTCTCTATACTTATTGTAGATATATGTTTAAGTAAAAGGAACATTATTTTTTAGTCTTTGAACTACTGACAACATGTCTCTGAACTTCCAAGCAAAAATTAAGTATTTGCAGACCATGTGAAATGGTCAAAATAAGGAAAAAGATGCAGTGCTTTCAAACCTCAAACAATGCAGAGAAAACAATATTTATTTAGAAACAACTAAACCAACGTTTTAACTCAGGAAGAGGTCTGAAGTCAATATCTGGTGGAAAAAGCAGGAGGTTTTCAGTGGAGTTCAGTGGAGTGGGCTCTTCATTTTTTCCAGAGCTGTACATGAAATATGACTTAAAATAAAATTAACTTCCTGATTTGACATCTTGAAATTGGGTCTGTCTTTTAAAACCTCCTGCTCTTTCTGAAACTCCGCCCTCACGAAGTCATCACAACATCTATTAGCCCTTTAAAGTAGCAGTAGCTCCTGTAATGAGCTCAGCAGGTGTTTGCTAATTGCAGCTGGCTAGTCTGAAGGAGTTGAGTGGGTCAGGTCCATCCGGGGCGTTTTGCATATCTGAATGGTTGCCATGGAGATTCAAGGATTTCTCAAGCATGAATGAAAGAATCAAGGCAACACTCCAGGTTTGTTTTTGATGAGGTCAGTTTCACATAATACTGCCCCTTTAATCAGATTTATTGTTTCAGGCCTTGTTGTTAGGCTTTAAATATGAGGCTCACAAAAACTAAAACCTGTGAAGAAGAAGAACAGGAAGGGAAGGAAAGAAGACTAGATAGAGGAAGGATGGATAATCAGACAAACAGAATGGATGGATGTGTAGATGGACTGAAACTGAGAGAGAAATCCAACTTTTACAGAAAAGGACAGTTAAAGAAGTCTGGCAACAGAAACGTTTTCCATACATATCCAGATTTGGAAATAAAATATAAAGTTTTCCTGTGTAGAAGCCCTGAAGAAGTGAATTATTAAACACTTGCTGCAGGTGCGTACCGTATCCAGTGTTGTAGCTGTGGCCTCTCCGGCCGCGCCCCCTGCTGTTGTAGGAGCGGCTGCCGCGCAGCGAGGCCGACGACGCGTTGGCGCCGTTGTCTGCGTTATAGCCCCCGCCGCCTCTCTCTCCTCGCTCGCCCCGCTCCCGATCGACCGGCCGGTGACCTTGGGTGATCTGACGCAACTGCTCATCGATCTGCATCCGCTCCAGACGAAGCTGCTCAACCTCCTTACACAAAGAAAGTCAGAACGAGGACAAAAATGAGAAGATAAGAAGAGAAAGAGGGTGACTGGCTGACGCGCTGATGCTGTTTAAAACAGATGGAATAATAAGGCAAAGCTGACATTTTGAAGGTCATCACAGGATGTGCATGCAGAGACATCATACACACATCTACACTGCTTCCAGAGCACCTTGTCCTGTTTACACTGAATCTGGCTAGGCTTCTTCCCTGAGCATAATTCGCAATTTGCCTCAGCTCTTCCTCTAGCTGCTGGCCCTCCACAAGCAGCTCCACCATGGCCTACACACACACACACACACACACACATACACACACACACACACACACACACCGCAGCAAGAACGCAGACATGCAGACAGCACAGGACACACAGGACAAAGTGTGTGAGTAAAGCAGAGGACTAGCAGAAACACTATTAGAACAATATCAGATTCGCTATAGGGCTGCACAATTCTACACACATGCAGATAAGACGAAGAAGATGAATAAGTTTTATTTATGTAGCACTTTCTCAGTGCATTAATTCACATTAATTAAAAGAAAAACAACACAAGCACAATAAAAGAAAAACTACATTTTAAAATGTTCCAGTTGTTCCGGGTTGCTCAGTATTTTCTAAGTTTGTTTTATATTAGTAAAGTATAAAGGTAAATGTCGGTTCTCCATGTTTGATTCTTATTCTGAGTTGCTAAGTACTCCACAATTTATAAACTAACAGGAGTTTCTCCAGGTCTTGCTCCGATATTAAAATTATAAAGCCAAGTTATGATGTTGTTTATTACTGTGTCGACAATAGATTGTGATTAATATATTCTTTTTGTTGCTTTGCCTAAAAATACTTGAGATTTTCTGCAACTACTGCTAATTTTAGGTAGCGATTAATCAATTATTCTGAAGAGTCATCAATTAATCAGGAAAACTGGCAGATTCTGCAGATTTTTATACAATATTAAAAATGCATTTGCAGATGCAAATCAACAAATTAATTAAGTTCTAAATGAGAAAATGAACACTGTATTGCCAAAAATGCAATAACAGTGTTACTTTAGTGAACTATATATTATAGTAACTATAACAAAGGACACACAATATTTGTTATATTAACTATAACAAAAAATATATATATTTTTTGGAACAATTTTGGTTTAATTACTGCTCTGAATGTGTTGTTCTTTCATCAGTTGGCTTTTTCTCCAGTCTGTACACTTCAGTCAACGATTAATCAGTTTCAACAATCGATTAATCCGTTCAGCACCCGGACAGAACCCACACATGCATGAGGAGAACATGCAAACGCCATCAAGAAAAGCCCCCCGGCTGGGATTTGAACCCAGGACCTTCTCGTTGCTAGGCAACTGCAACACCCATCCAGCTAAGATTGCAATAATAAACACTGATGCTCTGGATGATGGCGTTCGATATGTGGTGCAGCTCTTCTCCATCAGATCTCAGCATGTTAGCAGAACAAACTGAAACGTTAAGCCAGTGAACATCAGTCAGGGTTCGTTCATGCAGAAGGAATGAGAATAAAAGATGGCTTACATTCAGGTAGGAGATGTGATACTCCAACAGGACCTGAACGTTGCCGATACTCTCCTTAGTACCGACAAACG
Source organism: Xiphophorus couchianus (assembly GCF_001444195.1). NCBI lineage: Eukaryota > Metazoa > Chordata > Actinopteri > Cyprinodontiformes > Poeciliidae > Xiphophorus > Xiphophorus couchianus. The sequence goes on from NC_040236.1 coordinate 32,456,116, forward strand.
TAAAGGGGACCATTCCCTGTGTCAACAAAACACAAACACCAAACACACACGTTAGTACGAACTGAGAGTGTGTGTGTAATCCAAGTCCATCGTTGTTTTAAATAATCCTCAGGAAGACTCTGGGTTAAAGGAAGTGATGTGGGAGTAGCATTCTTACTTCCTGTCTGGGTTGCTTGTTGTCGTTGTCTCCTTCTATTCGGACCCGGACCACACCAGACTTATCCACCATCTCCTGGATCACCTTCCCATTCTTACCAATCACTTTGCCTGCAGACAGGAACAGACGGAAAGCATGAAACTTTAAAAACATGCTTTTAGATCAAGGGAGAAAATACATTTACATAGATAAAAATGAATAAATATCAAAACAAAACAAAAAAACCTGCAGAATCTGTACACTTTTAAAATATGAGACAGAAAACTACAATCACAACTTTTACTCAGAGATATTTTGTGTATAATTGGCTTGATGTTGTAACCAAACTAAAACTCTGCATACCAACAAGATTCCTTGGCACCTGGACTGAATCCTCCACAAACTCCAGGAAGCTTCTGGCCTTCTTTACAGCTTCCTCCGTCTAAATTACAACACAAACATAATCTGGATTAAAAACCACAACAAATGATTTAAAAAAGAAAGGAGAAAAAAAGTCAGAAAAGTCTAGGAATATCTTAAAAATCAGGTAGAACAACTCTATTGGTCAGAACTAAGAGGCAGGTATTTGCATATTTCATTAAAAGCATAAAAAATCTACTGTTTTAGATAACATTAGATTAAAATCTTAAAACTATTTTAATATAAACAACGTAAACAACTACAAATAAAGGCAGGTAAAATACTGGATGTTTGAGAAATTATTGTGATAAACTATCATGTTGTTGTTTTGAGACCATTTACTGGCTAGAAGATCAATAAATTATAAATTCTAAGGAACATTCAACACTAGAACTGGAAGACATTTTAAATATCCCAACATAAATAAACAAAACAACAAATAAAATCAATTATGAAGTCTCTGTAAACAAAATGATCCTTAAAAAAAAGAAGCCAATTGAGACTAAAGCACTAGACTTGCATCTATTCTAAATTAACACTTGATCTGGAAGAGATTTTAAATATTCAAAATAAAAAAACACATAAATTGAATTATGAAGTCTGTGGAAGCTAAATTGCTGCTCATAAAAATGACTAGTTGAGACAAAATCACCAGATGAAGTCATCCAGTTTTTGGTAGAAAGTGAGAAAAGACAAACAATAAATCCTACAAATGGAAATAACTGGGCTTGTTTTATTTTATTAGCGATTAATTGATTTATTGCGACAGGCCTGGTTCCACCACCGTACCTCTCCATAAATCCTGAAGGTCCCGGTCTCTTCGTCCAACTCGATGGCGGTGACCCCTGGGAGCTTCCTGGCTTGCTGGATGTTGCTGCCGTGGCTGCCGATGGCCAGGCCCATCAGGTCCGTCCTCACGGTGAACTCCTGCTGGAAGGACGACACCAGCTGCCTGGAGGTCTAAACACCCAACGCAAGACTGGGAAATTAACTCAAAGTTGATCTGGGAGTCTTCTGTGACTGATGACTGGCTCCTGTAGTGACCTACTGACCTCCAGGTGCTTTGTGGCCTCCTGGTTGCGTGACATCAGCAGCAGCTTGGTTCTCAGGCTGCGCAGGTGCATGTCGCTCAGCAGAGACACGCGCTTCACTGTCGACTCATTGGTGGACTGCAACCAGAAACAGGAAATGTTCGCATCCAGAGAGAAGAACAGCTTTATGGCAGCAGCATGAAGATCCTCCTCGACCAGAGGAGAGCAGAGTATCAGCTGAGAGTAAAACTACTTCAACATATTTCTACTCAAGTAAAAGTAAAAAGTAGCCAAAATTACTCAAGCAGGAGTAAAAAGGTATTTGGTAAAAAATCTTCCAAGTACTGATTAACTGATCAAATTATTAAGTGGAAATTTCGGTATTTGAAGAACCAAAATGACAATAATTCATATAACAAAAAACCAACAAAATGAAAGTTTCTTTCAATAAAAACTGCAGTAACCTACTTTGTAACCCAGCATTTTTTAGTGTGTGATGCAATTATCAATCATTCAATATTCAAAAATTACCGTATTTTAAAGATCAAAATGATTCATTTAAGTAAAATAATTAAAAATAATAATATAATAAAAAATTTAAAATCAGTTTCTTTCAATAAAAATATTATAAAACTTTATAATGTGTTGAGTAAGAGTAGAGAAACTTCAAATAAAATTACTCAAGGAAAAATAAAAATATTCCAAAACGTTACTCAGATAAATGTACTCGAGTAACAGTAACTAGTTACTCTCCATGTCTGCAGATAATTAAGGTCAGGCAGCGTTACCACGATCAGCAGCTCGCTGCTCTCTGGGCAGAACGAGACTCGACAGGCTCCCACTGCTTTCTTGAAATCCTTGTGTGCGTTTTCATTCTGGCACCTGTAACACAGGAACACGACACACATTTCCATAATACAGCAACTAAAGATGCACCAACCCACTTTTTTCACTGCCAGTACCGATACCTGGGGTTTAGAGTCAGCTGACATGGATCCAATACAGACAAAAAACTGAATTACCTCAAAGGTACGGGTGTTTATCATAATAAACTTCTTATCATGATAGTAATTTTTATTTATTGTTGTCACGGAAAATTCCAGTTAATGTTGTTTAAAACCCCTCAAAATGTCTGGATTGTTAGTTTTTACCATTTCTGCCCTTTTTGTTCAATGAAAGCATCAATTAATACCAATAAATTTGAAAATATGATTAAATGAAGTTACGATTTGTAGTTTAATGGTCTAAATCACACTTATTTATGCGACTGGTGTCCTAAAGAAGCAAAAATACAAATAGGAATATTTTTCAAGCAGTTTTTGTGTTTGGGGGGATATATAATCTGTGACACCCAGTAACAAACAGAGTTACCAAAAACACTAGTAATAAATACTTCTTATGGTCACTTTTACAGGATTTCGTTGAATCCTGTTCAATGACAATAAATGCTATCTATCTATCTATCTATCTATCTATCTATCTATCTTTTATTGTTCTCACAATTCTACCACACAATACATCGACACCAACATCGATATCATTCATACCAAAGCACATCATTAGACTGCATAGATCAGGAACATTGTCACCAATAACTGATGTTGAATTTTTTTAAATATTTGGGTCGATGCAAATATTAATATGGCATCTGTAATGTCAACATGGATAATCTGTGGCACGCACGCGTCCTGTAGATCCTGAGGAACGGAGACAGTGCACTTGTGGAAGGAGTTCTTGGTAACGGCCTTGTTAGGGTTGACCAGCCGCAAACGCTCGAACGTTACAATCTCGTTGTAGGTGGCATCACAAGCGGCGTACTCGATCACATAGAACTGGGAACGGAGAACACAAACACAAGTAAATGAAGACTTTGGTCAATTTAAAACAAATAAATTAAACATTTGGTCAATTTAAAACAAATGAATGAAGAGTTTGGTAAACTTAGAACAAAGCGTAGAAACTTTCTGCAACATTAAGAAACTCACATCTCCCTTCATCATGCGGACTTTGGCCAGCCACCAGCCACAAGGCTCCTGTTCGTTGGCTCTGGAGAGAATCTGACAACAATAAACCAGATATGAGGAGGGCTGGATAGTAACTGGTTACATCTACTCAATAAACGTTTTTTGAAAAATGTACTTTTAGGAGTAGCCGCACTTTTTACTTTTACTTGAGTAATTTTATTACGAAGTATTTCTGCTCTTACTTGAGTCAAATGTCTGGATTTTCTACCCACTGAATAAAAAACAAACATGTTTTAACCAGAAATCCACCAGACACACACCTGCAGTTTCTGTTAAACTTTCACAAGTTTTCATTAAAGGAAACTAATTTGGAAGTGTTTTTTTTTTTTTAAATTTTGCCTGATTTTGATATTTTTTTTGTTATTTATGTGAATTAGTGTAAATTTCATCCTTAAAATACTAAAATTTCTATTCAACTTTATATTTTATTGTGTCTGATGATGTAATTTTTACATATTAAATGATTGATAATTTGATCAGTTACTCAGTACTTAAGTAAACTTTTTACCAAATACTTTTTTACTCGAGTAATTTCTTGGACAGATACTTTTTATTTTTACTTGAGTAAAAATATGTTGAAGTAGTGACGCTTTTATTTTTGGCCACTCTGCCCACCTCTGTTTATAAGAAGTATTGGGAGATTTTATTGATTAAACAAATTTCAGATTTTTGAAGATTTAATTTTTGGAAGAATACCACTGCATTCCTTGGGTTTCCGTAGCTCAGGCTGTCTCTGGAAACCTTTGTTCAAACTTTGCTAAAAACACAAGGTCAACACACCCACGGCGGCCATCTTGGTTTTACAGCTTCTATTTATTAAGACTTTGAATTCAGGCCAACTCTACGACAGAATATTAGCACCAGGCTAAGATTTTTTTGATTGTTTTAAATTGCGAGAATACACTGCAAAAACACAAAATCTTACCAAATAGTTTTGATGTAGTTTCTAGTGCAAATAATTTTGTTCACTTCAAAAAGTAAGACAAAATTAAATTAAATCGACTGTACAAACACTGAGTCTGTTTACATCAGATCCTGATCACTTTAGAAGCCTTTTACTCATTAAAGTGACACTTTTTCTAGTAAAACTTTATCTTTATTCTGCATATATATATATATATATGTATATATATATATATATACTGTATATCTGCTATATTCTTGTAATTAAAGAATTGTCTGTCCCTAATAATCCGTACTACAATTCACAGAAAGGATGACGGAAATAAAAGCCATTTTTTGAAAACATCTTTTTTTAGAAAAGGAAGCAAGCAAAATAAAAAGTTGATTAAGAGTCATCCATTTTATCTTTAATCCATGTCGCGCAGCTTTAGTAGTGATTCAGGAGAAAGGGGAACATGGACGAGGAGAACATGGCCTCACCTCCACCTCTTCTCCTTCTCCGATCTCCTTCTTGGCATCCGCAGGTGGAGGCAACCTGACGTCGCTGAAGGGCACCTGGCGTTCTGGCTGCCAGCTGAAACAGAACCGTCACACTTTACTAAAAACACAACTATTCTGTTTTTTATGTTTGCTTGTTCTACATAATAAAGAAAGAGACTTGCTTACTTGTTCTCAAAGGCAATGGTGAGAGAGTCATCGTGGATATCTTTGACAAAACCCTGCAGGACAAAAACAGGTGAATAAAAGCAGTTTTTATTAGCAAATTCCTAAAACCAAATAACTCACAATTATTTTGGTCACCGATTATTCTATCAATAATTAAGGCTTACGTGGCTAAATAAAAAAAATCTAAATATTAATTATCTGATTAACTGCCAGATTTTTCACTTGAGAATATTAGAAATATATTAAAAGATGCAAATAAACAAAATAATTAATAGGAAAATAAATATTTTATTCCCTAAAGTGCAATAACAGTATTTCTTTTAAGCATGCTTGATTATTTGTAACAAAGAAGCTAAAAATGTTGATTATGTCTCATAACAAATGAATAATTGGATAGAAAAAGGTGTTTAATAGAATAAATAAATATTTCACAGGATTTGAACCAGGTGAAGCTAAAATTCCACCTGAGGAGTTCTGGTCAGAGCACATTTACAAACAAAGAAGGTTTTTCATCTTAAATACAAATTATAAATATCTTTTGTACAGTTCTGGCTTAATTACTGCCCTTACTGTGTTGTTGTTTCACCAATTTGGCGTTTTTAGTCTGTGTGTACTCCAGTTAGCGATTAATCACTTCCTAAATTAGTTGACAATTATTTCAATAATTGATTAACTGCGATTAATAATTTCAGCCGTAATAAAAATGCATTTTTCTTGCTTTGATGCCTTTTACTAAAATATGGTTTTAATTGCAATAATCAAGAATTAATCACTTATGATACTACTACTAATAATTGCAAAAATATATTATTTAATTTTATTAATTTCTCAAATGTTTTCCTAAATCTTTGTTCTCTTTACCATTACACTCAGATGCTACGCTCTGCGGTTAGCATCTCAGCTACTAAATATAGGCATCAGATGTGCGCATTAAAATCCATCCAGCTGTCCAAATATATTTTTAACATGCAAAACATGACTGCCTTACACTGGAAACAGAGCAGCCTGCTAAATATTGCAGGACATCACCCTTACTGCGATGACAACTCAGTTTGTTTTTTTCTTCATTAATAAATTAGCATAGTGTAGCTCCAGCTAGCATGACGTCATACATGAGTCTGTCACGATTACAAATATTCCTGAACAATAAACTGTCCGGGAAATGATTGCAATAAATATAATATTGTTGTTTCTAGATACTTATTTTGACTACTATAGCAAGATAATGACATAATAATGCAAGAACATCCTCTCAAAAATTAATAAGCTTTAATTTCCAAAGAATACTGAAACTTAAATATCCAAAATAAACAAACAAAACAACAGACATAATAAATAAAATTGGTTTTTAAAGTATCAACAAAGCAAAATTGCCATTCAAAATATATAACTTTTTAGGTTCAGCGAGGGAAACATGAAAAACTGTAACTAGGACTTTTGTAAAATAAATTAAAAAAAAACATAAACCAACTATTTTGTAGCATTTTCCAAGATGGCGGTTTTTCAATAATATTAAATGGCTTAATGTTTACTTGTGCTTAATTAAACATTAAGTAAAATATTCAAACAAGAATGCAAATGTATTGCTCTTATTTTCATTTATCAGTAAAAGACTGATTTATTGCTTATTGTTGTCAGACAACAAATATTTTGATTCTGGGCCAACATTTTACACTGCAAGCAGAAATTACATTTGTGTATTTAAAATGGAGGCTAAACACTAAAACAAGATGTCAAATGTACACCAGTGTCCAGTTTCTAAAAAAATTATTATTTTAATAATTTAAATAGGTATCTTTTCACAGAAAATTAACCTGTCTCATAAAGAAAAAAGCATTTTGTAGGTCTGGCATTAAAAAATAAAACTGGCCAGAAAAACCTGATAGTTGAATCTCTCCTGTTGTGTACAACACACCTTAAAACTTATAAGTTTTTATTGATATGTTGAATATTTCCATTTCAAATAGTTAAATTAGTTTTTTTTTTTATTTTAAGTTGTGTATATATGCAGAAAAATTGCACTTTTAAATATAATCATACGGCAAAGACAAATGATTGCTGAATCTCTCCTGTTGTCTAGAATCCAACAATTTAAAACTTTGAAGAAAAATTTTTTTTAACTTTTATTAATATGTTGAATATTTAAGTTTCAAATAGCAGTTCAATTAATTTTTGATTTGATCTTGTGGTGTTCATATGCAGAAAAGCTTAAACATACCTTCAAAGTTTGATTCAAAGACACTACAATAACTTTCATACAAGTCATGTGACCATTTTCAGCAGAAACAAAACCCAAAACATTACCTCAACGCAATTTCATGTTAATGGTTACATATTCCGATAATGATTCAGTTAATGAGTCTGAAATATCTTTAGTTGAGTGGGTTACAGTGGAAAAAGCCTTGAGGAAAGTATGAATCAGACTGATCTAAGGCATGGAAGTGAAAGAAGAAACAAAAGGGAGGAGAAGGAAAGGAGAGCATGAGGGAAAACATGAGGGTATCACTTTGGGTCGGAGGTCCAGAAATAGCTTGGAAGTGTGCGGTATCAGCGAACCTGTGCTGGCATGCCAGCTGGTCGGGAGTGACAGGGAACAGCTGGCTCACACATGCACATAGCAAAGATAGCTGGGACGTGATCAAGTATCAAATAATAGACGGTGACAGAAAGTGGTAGTCTGTTCAAAAATTACTAAATCAAGCAACAGTAGCAGCTTGATTTTTAATTGAAAACCCAAAAATAAAAAACGTATTCAAGTCCTAACGCATATAAACACAGAAAAGGGGGATGAATGTTACCTGGATACCGTGTTTACTCAACATCTTCAGACGTCAACAGTTTGGCAGCTAGCAAGTGAGCTAGCTTTTAGCTAAGGAAGACAACGCTCAGAGTAAAACTAGACTGGGGGACGTCACTTTTATTTGTTTAATAATCAATACATCACAGAACAGACAATATTACTTCCTCGTAGTGTTTAACAAATGTCGTCAAAAAGTAATCAGACCTGCTAGCATCGTTAGCTTAGCCGGCTAATTTGTGCTAGCTCTGCGCTTGCTGTCTAATGATGGATCCAGAACCGGCCCGAACAACCACCCGCTGTACCTGATGTTTCAGCAGAACACGCAGTACTTGATAACGACGTGTTAAGTTTCCAGACGTGTTGTTTAGCCGGGATTTACCTTGTAATAAGCGCCGTTGGAGCCACGGACCTCCACCGCCAGTTCTTCCATATTGGACACGCAAAGGAAGCCGGGACGACAGGTGTTCCTTAACGCGTCGGGCTGAGGTTAAAAGCGGATGAGTTTCCGTTCTTCTGCTTTTTATGTTTACTTTTCACCCTCGGAGTTCAATAGTCAGTTCTACGTCGCTGTGAAATTATAGTCTGTGCTAAGTAGCAAAAGGAAAAGATGCGCATGCTCAAATTTAAACCAAAATAAGAAACTGCGCACGCGATGAAAAGTACAAAAACTCTTTCCTTTTTTAACTCAATTTATTGCCCGTCACCAAAAAAAAAAAAAAAAAAGATGATGCGTTTTATTTACACACCTCATAAAGTAAAATGATTCAAATTAAGTTTACAGTAAGGGTGCTCAAGGAGTGGCCTGGGGGCCGTTTGCAGCCGCTGGAGTGGATTTGTGCGGTCCTCCTAAGATTGGTTGAAGTTAGCCCTGCCAGCACATGTGGAGACTTTTTCATTTTAATTACGTTAGCATCATAACAGTGGAATTTGTCTTGTTCTTTCCTACCATTTTCAATTAAAAAATGTTGATGAAGCAGATGAATATCCTGCCATTCTTGGAAATGAGTATCAGAAAATTTGAACTTATTAATAACCCTACTAGCAAAATTAATAGAGATTAGAATGGAAATGTGCTTTATTGCCCCAAAACGAGGAAATTCCGATGTACCAAGTTAAAAGTGAATAGAAGCATGCATATTCACAAGTTGCTGGATAAAAACAAATATCTCTGCCACATCTTTTTAATAAATAATACTGTGCATAATATTGGTTTCAGAACTTTTTTACCCACGCTTTAAATATGCCAGGCCTATAGGGGGCAGTGTAGCACAAAACTAAAATCTATGCCAGACAGTCAGAAAGTTTCAAAACAATCGCAACTTCCTGTTAAGAATCGAAGCGCCAGGAGGTTCAGTTGTTTGGACAAATAGATAGCTTGAACTACTTTTAAATAATATATTACAATATAAAGTTATTAAAACACAAAATTATGTTGCTTGGAAATCATGTCAAAGGAAGTGTTTGGATATATTGGCACATTGTTTGTGGCAGACTGTACTGTGTCAGACCCTAAAACTCAGTTTTCTCTTATATACACATAAACAGAAACACAGTTTCCTCAAATCTCCACTTCATTTTCATAAATAATCATTTTAATGATATTTAACAGAGGGTCTGTGTGGATAAAAGACCAAAACACATAAAAATGTATTTGTTTTCCCAGATATGCTTCTTTTGCAGTTATGTTAAGTCAGTTTATGTATTTAAAGACAGATGATCCATATTAATTAAAACTACATCAGTTTACCTTGTAAATGTCACAGATTCAGCCTTAAAACCTAATTTCTATCTGCAGGACCTGGGAAAGAAGATGATTATAGCTTTTAAGATAATTTCAGAAATCTTATGCAGTATCTTAACAGTTATCTGATGGGGTAGTGGAGCCATATAAAGAAAATAAATAAATAAAAATACGGGAGTAAAGTCATGAAATTATGAGAATAAAGTTTTAGTATTACGGGAAAAACGCCAATACTACAACTTTATTCTCGTACTTTATTCTCATATGACTTTATTCATGTTTTTTGTGATTTTATTCTCATAATTTTGTGACTTTATTAATTTATTATTAATATTATGACTTTATTCTTGCATGACTTCATTTTTATATGACTTTATTTTAGTAATTTTATATATTTATTTTTGATTTTTTCTCAATATGTGGAATTTGTCTGACGTTTTGAAAACCAACCAGCTTTATTCTGCTGATCAGTATTTGGACAGATCTCACGTTCTCTTAGAGAAAACCTGAATTCAAAGCTCTAAATTGCTTCTCCTGGTGATGCTGCTGAAAGTGCCAGTCAGCTCATTGTCATGCTGAGTCGTGACATTTATCGTACAGTGAAGCATTTCTCTCGTGGTGAGAGTTAATTCTTCCAGAATGGAAGGTCACTGATGGGAGTACACATGTGAAAACAGTGACTGTATGAAGCATCCATCCAGAGCAACACAGGAAACCCTGCAAACATTCAAGCTAGGCTTTCCAGAAGCTAACAAATTACATACAATTATAAAACAGTTCAAAATTTACAGTCTAAACTTGAGGAATTATTACTGTTTCCTGTCAAGACATGAACACAAAAATGTTTCAAAATGCTTTTCATGCTCAATCAATCAAGTTTATTTGTATTTCAAATTTCAGCAACAAGGCAGATTGAAGCGCTTTGCCTCATAAAAACACAAAAATCAACAACTGAAGCCTTACGTTTTGCCTTCATTACACATCAAAATGTTGGTCAATGTTTCATTTATTATGTTTCAAAAGCAGCTCTAACCAGCTGGGTTTAGTCTACATTTAGAGGAACTCAGTGTTCTGGCTATTTTGCAGTTTTCTGGGAATTTGTTTCAGATTTGTGGAGCATAGAAGCTGAATGCTGCTTCTCCATGTTTGGTTCCTGAACCAGAAGACCTGAGAGGTCTGGAAGGTTGCTATGACAACAGCAGCAGGTCCTTAATGTATTGTGATGCTACGCTGTTCAGTGATTTATAAACTACCAACAGTATTTTAAAGTCTATTCTTTCAGAGGAAGGATGTTAGAACTGGGATGATGTGCTCTGACTTCCTGGTTTTAGTCAGAACTCCAGCAGCAGCGTTTTGGATCTTCTGATTGATTTTTTCAGGCAGACTTGTGAAGACACTGTTGCAGTAATCAAAGGGACTAAACACATGGAGGAGTTTCTCTAATGCTGAGACATTAGCCCTTTAATCTGGGAAATGTTCTTCAGGTGACAAAGACCGACTTTGTAACAGTTTTTAAGTGGCTCTGAATGTTCAGGTCAGAGTTCATCACTACACCCAGACATGCTGCTCTAAATGTGAGGAAATGAAGCACATTTTCTAAAAAGCCACATTTTGTAATAGTATGTGAATCAAACAGTAGTATTTATAGTATGCTACTATGTGCGATACCTTATATTTTGTTATAGATCTGATACTAAGTAAAAACAGGACAATATCACCGACAGATACTTTTTATTACTTTAGTTAGATGTATAATCAAACTTCTTACCTTTAGATGTTTTTGTGGTTTTTCCTTTTAATTATTTTGTTTACAAAGTTGGACAAAACTTATAGGTGTCTACAAAATACTTTAATAACATTAACATGATAAACAGAAACAATAGAACTAATTCTAAAAAAAAAAACAAATTTAAATGAACAAAGTGCAAAAAAAACCAACAACTTTGGCAACTGAGAAAAAAATGTTTTTTAGGTAGAATTAAAAACTACAATACAAAAATAAAATTGAAAGAATCTGAAACTAAAGTATCAATCTTACCTTGCTGGTATCAATCAGACATTGATAATGAATTGACATCAATACTTTGGATCAATACGTCTACTGACAATTTTATTTTTGACATTTTCTTTGTACATTCTTTTAACATCTTTGGCTGAAAGTTTAATTCTTTATGCACAGTTCGTGAGCGCCCTCCAGTGGTCAAATAGTAATATTGACAGGAAGATGGTTGAGGAGGAAGCAGGAGTACCCAGAGAAACCCCAGGCATGCACAAGGAGAACATGCAAACCTTTAAAAAAATACTTCATATATTTAATCCACACCCAATCAAAACAAAAAGTAGACACTAAACAGAAAGAAAGGTTTTTAAATCAGCCACTTTCACTGAAATCATTCACTAAAAGAGGACAAAGGTTGAAAAAACAAAACTTTTAATGAATTTATATTTTCCAGCAACATTTTCTCCCACAAACCCAAATCAGTTCAGCTTCTTAATGGTTTATTATGTTTTCATTATTTATTTAGATACATCTGCAGGTTGTGCAGCGGTGAGGAGAGAAGATGTTTCATAAATCTGTTAGAAACAGTGACTGTGACACCTAGTGGCCACCGGTTGGCCTTCTGCGGCGCCAGTGTGCATCAGCAGATGATGAATGAATGAACAGAGGCATAAATGATGTCAGCTTTATGAGGTTCCTGAAGTATTAAAGAAAACCCCAAAATATTTCCACCATTTATTCACATATATCTAACTAAAAATCAATTTGGCACCTAAGAGAAAATTGTAAACTGCAATTTTAAAGTCATATTTAAACCAAAATGATCAAATAAGAATTATTTTCTAATGCAATTACAACAATAAAAATATTTATTGTCAAACTGAAACATTACATAAAGCATCCGTGTGTCTTTATTTGTCAATAAAACTGTTTTATTTAAGCTTCTATTTAAATACACTTAATGCGACAACAAAAACCCTGAATATTGTTCAAATCCAGCAAACACCTGCATGTCGTACTTACAATATCTGCTGTTTATTTAAAAAAGGAAAAGTTTTGGTTAGATTTCTTTTGTGCAACACATTTGGGCTGTTTTTAAAATGTGATTATTAATAAATTGGATTTAGATTTGACTTCTTATTCAGTTTTTTTAAGGAAGAAAACATCCGGCTGTGTTTTACTGTTTTAGCCAAGGATCTTTTTATTTGAAATTAATTTTGAACATAGACACGCATGCAAGAAGATAAATAAAAGCTGTCAATGACAGATTATAAAATAAAATGTAACAGTTTTCTAATTTCACCCATTGAAAGAGAACAGAAGTGTTTAGGTATTTTATTGTCATTTAGTTGTGTAAAGATGAATGGAAAAAGACAAAATGCACTTTTTAGGCTGTTTTGAAACAGCTGGCACTTGAGAAGGAGAGGTGAAGATGATGTGCTGTGTGCTCAGTGTGTGTGTGTGTGTGTGTTGAGTCTGAAGACATTACCACAGTCTGCCTGATAGTCGCTCCTCACGTCCTGATTTAAACCAGTTTACCAATTCCATTATGCTAAGCCCGAACACTGGTTGGGAAATGATGAACGATTATGTGAAACACATAATCTCCCTGCTGCACCATCACTGCAGTATGACAGCCAAATTTCATTCATCCTATCCAATTTCTTCCTTATTTAAGGAAAGAAAATTACTGGTCCCAGTAATCAGATATGTAGCGCGGCTGTGTGCAGGAGTTAAGCCCACTCCCATTAGGCTTTCTGCTTCGCTCCGGCTCCACTCACATTCACGCACACAGACATAAAAACGACAGATACACATGTTCCACATGTCTGACCCTCCTCACTCCTCACATCGCCTTTCAGCCATTTCAAGGACTATTATTTGGCCTTGATATATTCTCTACAACATCATCTGTTAGCAAAGCCAGTTTGAAACACAGTGTGGCTTAAGTGGTTTACGGAGCTGGTGGCAGACGCTTCCTCTCCAATATTCCTCCCAAAATAAGGTGAAATCAGGAGAAAATGCCATTTTTTCCTGTTTTTGCAACACATGTGATTATAATTTGTCAAAAAATTCAAAATAATTGCAGGAAATTATTTGATTCTCCATCATATGTGGCGGTCTGTCATTTTAAACCACATGCCATTTATTGGTCTCTTAGAGAGAGAGGCAGAGTTGAGAATATGACTGCTTGTTCTCTCTCCAATCAGAAATGCATTACAGGTGTAATTGAAAATTAGCAGTACATCTTTTTCTTCTTTTTAAGGGGTAATTTATCAAGCCTCATTGTTGCAGCGCGACACCTCCAGCCAGGCCCGCTGCACCAGGGGGCTTTTTGCCTGGCCGGGCCCCGCGGCGCTCTCTCTGCTTTGTCACTAATTATGGCCTCCTCTCTCCGCTGAATTGTGATTCACCTAAAAGAGCTTGTTGGCTTGATGCAGAGGAGCTGCCGGTGACGCTCTCACCATTATCAAAGATACTCTTGATCTTTTCAAAAGCAGGAAATAGATTTTTTTTTTTTTGCCCCAAGCCCCCCTGTTCAATCACACATGGAGGGTGGAGAGTGGAAAAAAAGTAATTTGCAATGCGTCCATTAGTTCTTCATTAAAGCAAGATTAAATTGCACCTCAAATCACATCTGCCTTTTCTAGAGTAAAGGGTGACAGTTTTAGGGCCAAAACTAATTACTAGTGCCAATGAATGAGAGAGGAAAACAGGGCTGTTTTTACATGAGATAGTGTGGCCTGTCATTATATTCAGACTAATTTCACTCTGCCTGCTCTCTTAATGAGACCAGAACGTCCTCACATCTCTCTCCCTCTCTCTCTTTCTATCTGCGTGCTCTCCAAATGTATAATTTCGATAGCACTTGGAGTTTGCATTAATTAATTTTTCTGCGAGACCTGCTACAAGTGCCAAATCTGTGATGTTCTGAATTATCATTAGGAGAGAAAAGAGGCAGACGGAAAGACGGCGAGGGGTGCAGACAGAGCGACAGTCAGCGAACCAGTAGGGGAAAGTAAAACGTAGATAAATATTAACTTTATATCAGCTCTGGCTCTTCCTCATGCTCATTTTGTATCTCCTAAAAGTGATTAAAAACTGCTAAATAGCTTTAAATTAGCCTAAAAGCTCATTTTTAGAGTTTATGGATCTAAAAAATCTAAAACTAAATATGGAAGATATTATAAGTTAACTTTGCCTGGAAGGTTTTGGAGTTGGAAGTCAGCTTTGTCTGATGAGGAGATCAAATGTTATCTGTTTCACAGAATAAAAAACTAAAGCCTGGGAACAGATGCTCTCATAGTCCAGTAGATTTGCTTCGATTAGAGACCAAAGTTGCAGAATTTGTTATATTTTCAGTTTGCACTGAGCAAAACAAACCCTTTGATAAACCTGTTCCCCTCCTCGCCAGTGGGGGCGCTGCACCAAGAACCACTGAAGGAAACGACACAAAAAACTCTGAAGAAGACACTGAGCGCAACTTTCTTCTTCATGAAATGTAAATAAAAGTGGAGTAGCATTAGCTTTTAGCAGTTGTAGGATTTTTCTATTGTTTTTGGTTAAAAACCATGAGCCATTTCTCCACTTGGTTACCATGTTTGTTTTGGTTGTATTAACCCAGAATGCCCTGCGTTGTAGTCCACTTCCTGCTTTTGGAGCTGTCTATGGTCCACTTGGCGTTCACATAGACATTCAAACCGCACCAGAGTTCACTTTAACTGACCGAGACCGAGGTTTGTAGGCGGACCAGAGTTAACTTTTTTGGTTGATTACAGATTCACACCTACCTAAACGAACTGGACTTTCTAGACAAATTCAGTTAAAGAGGACTAAACTAGGCTGGTATGAATGCATCCTAAATCTAAGAGGAGATGATAAACATGTCTCTAAAAAAAGAAAACTAGATTGACACATCTAAGGGTATTTTCATACCTGATATTCTAGTAGATTGGGGACCAAAGTTGCAACATTTGCTACGTTTCCATCTGCTGTGGGTCCCTTTCACTTTGTCAAATTATCTAAACCAGGGGTCTCAAACTCCAGGCCTCGAGGGCCGCAGTCCTGCAGTTTTTAGATGTGCCACAGGTACAAAACACTGGAACGAAACGGCTTAATGACCTCCTCCTTGTGTAGATCAGTTCTCCAGAGCTTTGCTAATGACCTAATTATTCTGTTCAGGTGTGGTGCAGCAGAGGCTCATCTAAAAGTTGCAGGACAGCGGCCCCTGAGGACTGGAGTTTGAGACCCCTGAAACCCTTTGAAAAAGCGGTTCCCCTCCTGGCCTGTGGGGGCGCTGCACCAAGAACCACCGAAGGAAACGACATGAAAACCTCTGAAGACACTGAGAGCATTTTTAAGGACGAAAATGACAATAATTTATATAAATAACAAAATACAACGAAATCAGGCAAAATAATTTTTTCCAATCAGTTTCTTTCGATAAAAAACTTATGAAACTTTAACAGAAACTGCAGGTGTGTGTCTGAGTGGTGAGTTTTTAGTCAAAACATTTTTTGTTTTTCATTCAGTGGGTAGAAAATCCAGAAATTTTACTGAAGCAACAGGACAAATACTTCATAATAAAATTAGTCAAGTAAAAGTAAAACCCAACACACCCAAGTCAATCTGCAAACATTTACTTTTAATGTATTTCCCTTTATTTCCTCCTTGAACTAGAGGAAAGGGCCTGGGGCCCTCAGTGCGCTCCGCTGTCCGCTGGGAGGTGGAGGTGGTTGGATTAGCCTGGAGCTGAGCGCAGTCAAAGCACAAACAGGATTTATCATGTTGTCTCTCAGCGCAGCTCGGCTGGGATCACATGGAGCTGATGAGCGCCGCAGCCTAACATGCTTACGGCAGATCCGCCGATGTACAGACAGGAGAAGTGCAGAGTAGCGACACCAACTTAACACGGCGCGTTTGTTAGCAGAGCACAAAGTTGAGATGTTGGCATCTTTAAATGAGTCAACAATGTTGTGAGGTTTTCCCTGTGCTGGCTGTAAATCTCTTAATGCGTGCTTACAGCTGATTAGCCGTCTCAAGAAGATTTTTGCCATTTTATTTTTTACATACAGAGCATTTTCTTCTTGCGAGGTGTCAAACCTCCTTTCCTTGCAGAAAAAAATATGCACTAGCACTAATTTTTCTCTCTATATTTTTAAAGCAGAGGAATCACCTCTCTGGTTTCTGCTGAAGTAAGATTTGGATGCAGAAACGGCGCCGGTTCCAGAAATTCAAACCTCATACCATCCGAGGCTGGGCTTATCCTAAGCTTGTTAGCATGTGCGATGGCGGCTCCGATAGGCGCTTCTACATTACCATAACGCTGCTGAATTAACTCTGATCTCCCTCTGCACCCGCACGGAGGGAAAAAATTAACCCACGGAACTTTTACTTATTTATTTATATGTATTTCTTGCAAAATGCTGGGCAGGACGTTATGATAACACGCAATTATAAATGTTTATAATCTACTTAGGGGGAAAGCAGGGTTGAAAAATGTTTCTAAATAAGGGTTACTAATGCACCCCGAGACTTTCTGTCCCATCATCAACATGCGGGGATGAAGTTTGCAGAGTGGATCAGAAATTGGGAGAGGAAATGTTTAAGTTAATTAAAATACAGCCTGCGTAATGATTTTTAACAGAAATGCTTAATTTCTTTACTGCTGCACCAAAATTACTATTTCTTACAGAAGAATAAAATTAACCTCAGGGTATTTCCTTAAAACATAGTTGTAATGTTTACTTTTATTATTTCACAATAACTGCATCATCACTGCCGGTTTCTGCTTTGTTCAGTTATAAATCAAAAATCTACAATTGTTTTATTTTTTTTCTCCAAAGTGTATTTTTCTAGAAACATCTGCAGTAACAAAAATAATATCTTTTGCTGGTGTTTATTTGTGATTAAAGATTTGAATCAGACATTTAATCAGTTTCATCGGCGGGTCTGGTTTCCGTATCATGTGGGGGAAGATTTTCAGAATCAGGAAGTGAGAAGGGAATATTTTTATATTTAAACCAAACCTTTTGCTTCTGGCAAATTTATTGGGCCACAAAATTCATTACATTAAAAATGCAGAATACTTTTAAAGTGATTTTTCTGTTTTCCAATTTAACCTACTTGATAATAAACTATTTTTAATGAAATCTATAAATCCTTTTGAGATCCAAAACATTAAAAAAGCTTCAGAGTGTTTCGTTATTAAAAGAAAAACACACAATTTCCAAATTTCTGGGGTCAACAGTTGATTTCCACTTTGATGGCCACATTTTGACTCGACTTGTTGTCATTTCAAGGGCCACAAATGGCCCCCACACCACATATTGGACACACCTCAGTAAAAGGCAGAATAAATGTACATGTGGCTGGTATCATTCAGATTCTTACATTTTCTTAACGTTTTGCAGCCAAACTTTGTTGGATAAATTCATATTTACAGCTAATACTTGGTGAGACACCAAGATCTAAAAATTAAACAGGGTGAATGTAATTTCCAGGCTTTTTTACTGCAAAAACACAAAATCTCACCAAGTATTTTTGTCTAGTTTGTGGTGTGAATGTCTTAATACACTTGAAATAAGGCAAAATTAACTTAGAAGTGACTTTTCTGCAGGATATAAGAGCTTGTTTTGAGTAAATAATTACTTAATATTGACGGAAAAAGTATTAACAGATTTTTCCATGTTATCAGTGAAATAATCGGCCAGTTTAACTAGAACTTTATCAGAAATATTAAGGAATTATTGACCCAAACAAGCTCCTATATCTGGCTGAAGAGTTACTTGTATGTTTTGGGGTTTTTTTTGTCTTAATTCAGGTGTACTAAGATATTTGCACTAGAAAATCAAACCTGGTAAGATTTTGTGTTTTTGTCGAGTTAAAGAGCATCAACCCCAGTTCAGTTTTTAGTGCAAATATCTTAGTACACTTAAAATAAGACAAAACTAACTTACAAGTACATTTGCACCAAAATATGGGAGTTTGTTTTGAGTCAATAATACCTTAAAAGTTTCATTTATTACATTGGAAAAATGTCTTTTCAGTGAAATAATCTGCTAATAGAACTAGAACTTTTTCATCAATAATAATGAATTATTTACTCAAAACAATCACTTATAGCCTGTAGAAAAGTTACCTGTAAATGAGTTTTGTCTTATTTCAAGCAACTAGAAACTAGACCAAATGTTTGGTAAGGTTTTGTGTTTTTGCAGTGTAGAAACACATTTTCCAAACAACAAGCCGTTTGATACTCAGAAGAGTCGCAGATATAAACGAATAATCCTCATTCCTGCAGCTGAAGTTTCCTTTGACCTGCTCCATGAGCGTTTCAGTGGAAATACTATCAGACTGGTACCGATTAGAGGCGATGCATCGCCAACGTATCTGATTATTATACGCAGCTCGTCTTATTTTGATAAACAGTCATTTGGTGTCACTGAGGACAGGAAGAGGAGAATGGGACTTGTCTGTCTGTCTGTCACTTCATTCCTCTGTGGGTTAAGACTCTCCTTGCTCCCCCGCTCTTTCTCAGTGTTGACACATATACATATCACACAGCAGGATTAGCATGACAGCAACTGTAACAAACCTCTCTTTTTGAGGGAAAAAAAAGAAAGACAGGGGGGGGAAGCACCCTATTCTATAGTGGAGGTGCCCAGCCAGAAAATAGCATACTTAGACAACAATGGCGTGGTAAGTACCTTAGCAAAGGATCAGCGCTGGCAGAGTGAAACACATTAGAAAACAATGGCTGCTGGCTGCTGCCTGGCTGGCTGTCAGGAGCCGCAGAGCTGCCATGCTGCTATTTAACAGGAGGAGAAAAGGAGACACATCATCATCATCATCATCTCGCTCTT
Organism: Xiphophorus couchianus; assembly: GCF_001444195.1. Taxonomy (NCBI): domain Eukaryota; kingdom Metazoa; phylum Chordata; class Actinopteri; order Cyprinodontiformes; family Poeciliidae; genus Xiphophorus; species Xiphophorus couchianus. The sequence goes on from NC_040236.1 coordinate 32,475,698, forward strand.
CATCGCCATAAACACTGGTGTGAATGACTGGTCTAATCCCGCCTGCACACACGCCTAAACACACACACGAAGCTCCCCTACTGTAAAGCGCGACATGTTGATGCAACGCATGAAGAAACATGGATGCTGAGGTGACAGGAAGTCACATGTGGTTCGATCTTTAGCTTCTTTGCTGCAAAAACATGAAATTTTACCAAGTATTTTTAGTCGAGATTTGAATTAAGACAAAAACTAACTTAGAAGTAACTTTTCAGCTTGTTGTTTTAAGTCAATATTTAAGTCAGATTTTGTGTTTTTTCAGTGAACAAGCCTGGAAATTACATTCACAAAGTTCATTTATTAGACTTTGGCATCCTTTTATGCTGATGACAGTGTTGTTATACATTTTTCCCTGTATTATCAGTGAAATAATCTGCCAGAGTAACTAGTACTTTATAATCAATATGAAGGAATTATTGACTTAAAACAAGCTACTATTTATTGCTGAAAAGTTATCTGTAAGTTAGTTTTGTCTTATTTCAAATATACTAAGATATTTGCACTAGAAACTAGACCAAAGATTATTGGTGAGATTTTGTGCTTTTGCAGAGTTTTCAGATTTAACCATGATTTGAAAAATTTCTTCCACTGTAATGGACAAACAACCAAAAAAACATTCAAAAAACAACACTGTATGTATTCAAATTCCACACATCTCGAAGAAAAAGTATGATTATGTGCTGTTTTAATTTATTTCATGCATTATTTACAATGCAACTCAGCAAGTGTACCATGATATTTGCAGTAGGAACTAGACAAAAAATACTTGGTAAGATTTTGTGTTTTTGCAGTGTTTTCAGATGTAACCATGATTTGAACAATACCTGCACAAAACACTAAAAAACAACTTTGTATTTAATCATGTTGCAGAAATCTTGAAGAAAATATAATTATTTGCTGTTTTAGTTTACTTTATTCACTATTTACCAAGATAAAATGGATCGAACCAAACAATAAAGTCACAGTTTTGACACTTTAAAAGAAATTAAAATGCATCAAAATGATAAAAGTTTACTGTTTAAAATTTGTCAGTTTAAAAGAGCTCCTAAATACGCTGTGCCAAAAAAAAAAAAAAAAAGATTAACAATCCAAAACAAAAGAAAAAGCACAATCCTAATGTTAAATAAATGACAATTAATCCAGGTGTTGAATTATGCTGAAATAACTCAGAGGATACCAAGCAATTATTAAACCTCCATATCATGTGTGCAAAATGACACATTTACATTCCAATATTTTGATAGGATCTAAATCAGGAAGTCAAATATATTCCAGTTTTATTATTGGGCCAATAATGACTAGAGATTGTTTAATGCCAGTTAAAAGAGGAAAAGGGTTTCTGTGAGAAGACGGAGAGCAGGGGGGGGACGTTACTAATGATTTAAGAGCAAATGTTGGAGCATCTCTTGGAAATCTGGCAGAAATCCTAATGTCGCCCCTGTCCTCTTTTAATGCAAACCAAATGAGCCTGCACTGTAATAAGAAGCTTCCCAGAATTAGTTTCCGTTTGCAGAAAATTGCAAGAAAAAGAAAAAAACTCCTAGTACCTTTATCTATGAATTTCACTCCAGCATAAGCAAAAAAAAAAAAAAAAAAGAGGCAGAGACCCTCCTCTGACATTATTTGGATGACGCGCCATCAGTAGCAGCAGCAAGAAATAACATTGTGCAAATTCTATGCATGTTAATGATAAATAGGATTCCACCTGCTCACAGATAAAATGAGTTTAATTTCCCCCCGCCCACGCCTGTGTGCCTGCCTGGCCTTTTAGAAATTACTTATGCACAGCTATTATTAAAATAGGACCAGAGCAAATGAGAAAGAAGCGCTATCTTTGGAGAGTGTGGCTGGGTTTAGAGCGCCGCCGCCGCTGCTCCTTCCAGGACTCTCCGCTTCACACAGTCAGCGTTTCTTCCACACACACACACACGCACACACACACACATAATAAGCGCACAGTGAGACGGCAGCGTGTGCAGAGATACCTCGCCCTCTCTCAGCTCCGGTGGCAGCTCTGACCCACTATTTACTAAATTAACCCAAATCCTTTTAGGACTGTAATGGAATTTGCAAGCTTTTTGAAAACATCTATTTCTACGAGTGTCTATCTGTTTGCACATGTACGCCTGAATGTATACAGTGGGAGAACAAACGTGTGTGTTGCTGCGTGGGTGTGTGTGTGTGTGTGTGTGAATGGAGGAACATTCTGCTTCGCTTGTACAATGTGCTTCAGAGTGGCTGAGGATGTAACATCTGAATGCTGAGGACTCTGAATTTATCAGGCACAAAAAAACCATATTGATGTATGCAGACAGAAAAAACCAGGAAGAGGCAGGATGGAAAGGCTTGTGAGGAGGAGGAAGTTGGAGTTTTGTTTCGATTCTCTTAGAAAATCAACACATTCCTCCTTCCCTTCACTTTGGCCTTGAACTATTCAACAACGTCTTTTTATTTGCCAAAGGTGAAGGAGGTTATGTTGGCTTCTAATCTGAACATTTCCTCAATTCTGATTCAATAACATCAAAACCACCAGGAAATCTGACCGGACCCGACAACGTCGCTGGTCGGTAAAAACAGATTTTAAAAAATTACTCAAGTTAAACACCAGCAAACACTCAGTACAGATTAAACACAGGGTTTAAATTTAAAAATAAATGTCAGTCCAAGCGGGACTAAAGCTGCAGAATGAAACTTTTATAACATAAAAATAAATAAATTGTTGAAACTGTCAGTTTGTTAAGAGACAAATGATCTGTGAATCTAGTTAGCTCCCAGTGGTAACCAGAAACAACCAATCAGAGCAAGGAGGCGGGGCTTAGCACTGTCAATCACTCTTCCTCTTTTGCTAGACTGCAGCTAGCACAGCCTATTGTGCATGCTACGCTAGTTAGCATAGCCACTGATGATAAAAGGTTGTTCCTCTGCCGTTATCACATTGAGCAGCGAGCGGGAGATTGATTGACAACACCAAGACCCGCCTCCTGGCTCTGATTGGTTGTTTTTGTCAGAAGTCGTGCATTTCTTCAGACAGTAATAATCACTCATGGAAGAGATCAAACTTTTCACAGATTATCTGTCTCATAAACTGTCACAACATGGTGACAGTTTTAACAAAGATGGAAAAAAAACTTTATTTATTTATTTTTTATTCTCTAGGAGTGAAAAAAAGTTGAATTTAGTCTCTTCTGCTGCTGTGTAGATAGTCTTTATACTTTATTTGGGTCATATTTTTCTAATCTGGTCAGTTTTTTCTGTTCCCTTTTACGTTTTTTGAACTATTGTATAATAGTGTTTGCTACAGAAATGTGAAAAGAGGGAATTAACTTCCAGCTAACCAGGTTTGCAAGTCTGCCATTTTTATTTCTCGCAGTGGTTTTGCTGGAATCGATGAATGGAAAAGTTACAATGTTTGGTTGCTTTGACACCGTCCCACAGCACCAAAACCTCTTCGAAGTGCCTGGTTAAACTTTACTTTTCTTGAAAATGTTCCTACATTTGTCACAAAAGTCTTCTTTGATTGCACAGAGCTCTTCAAGGACCACCGCTTAGGGAACCTCACTGGTATCAAGACGGATTTCCAGAAGGACTTTGTCTGATTGAAGGTTCAGTTTCTTCTATAACTGAAGCAAAAACTTGTTTCTTTGGCTGTTGTGGCTCATTTGTGTCCATATGACAAATAATTTATCCCACTCCCACTGAATATTGCAAAAACACAAAACCTTGCCAAGTATTTTTGGTCTAGTTTCCAGCATAAATATTTTTGATACACTTGAAATAAACTAACTTACAAGTAACTTTTCAGTGAGATATAAAAGCCTGTATTAACACAATAATTTCTGGCAGATTATTTCACTTATATATGGGGCTGCTCAGTGGCGCAGTTGGTAGCACTGTTGCCTTGCAGCAAGAAGGTCCTGGGTTCGATTCCCGGCCCGGGGTCTTTCTGCATGGAGTTTGCATGTTCTCCCTGTGCATGCGTGGGTTCTCTCCGGGTACTCCGGCTTCCTCCCACAGTCCAAAAACATGACTGTTAGGTTAATTGGTCTATCTAAATTCTCCCTAGGTGTGAATGGTTGTATGTCTTTGTGTTGCCCTGCGACAGACTGGCGACCTGTCCAGGGTGAACCCCGCCTCCCACCCGGAACGTAGCCAGCAACCCTCCCGACCCCATTAGGGACAAAGGTGAACAGAAAATGGATGGATGGATATTTCACTTATATCAAGACACGTTCCCAGATTATACGTTAAATAATCTGCCAAAGGCATAAGTACTTTTTCATCAAGTGAAATAAGAAAAAATAGGACTACTTTCAAGATTTTAGTTTTATTTTTATCTTGGCCAGCAAGTTCGCTTGACTCGAAGATCACATGATGAACACTGCAAAAACACAAAATCTTACCAAGTAATTTTAGTCTATTTAGTACAAATATCTAAAAACACTTGAAATAAAACAAAACTAACTCATAAGTAACTTTTCAGCAAGATATAGGAGCTTGTTTTAAGTCAATAATTAAAACAAGCTTTTAATTATTGACTTAATAATTAAAAGTCAATAAGTTTGATGAACCTTTTCATCAAACTGGAACCTTTGATGAAAAGGTTCCAGTTTCATTCGCAGATTATTTCACTTATAACAAGACATTTTTCCCATTTTTAAGTGAAATAATCTGCCAATGAAAGTAACATTTTCTCATCAATATTGAGGAATTATTGACTTAAAACAAGTTCCCATATCTTGCTGAAAAATACTAATAAGGTAGTTTTGTCTTATTTCAGGTGTACTAAGATATTTGCAATAGAAATTGGATCAAAAATATTTGTGTTTTTGCAGTGTAAACGTCCCACGTATGACATTTCTGTTCACTCTGACTCACAGACTGTATTGGCTGTTGCAGTTTCCTGTTTCATGTTACATTACAAAGCTAATAGTAGCAATAAATACATGTTCACAGACACGGTGGGACGCAATCACGCTGATAAAAACCAGCATGAAATTATTTCATTACTCAAACACACAGTATTGGACACTGATTCAGTTTTACCAAATGTTTCTGCTTCAGTGACTCAATTTGGTATCCAGGACCAAAACAAATCTTCAGACAAATTGAAAATGTTAAAGACGGGCTTCTGCTTCTAAAATAAAATCAATGAAGAAGCAGGACTCTAATGGGTTTCTGTGTGAGACGATGTTCCACAGACATGGTGCACTTTGTGTTGGGCTTCCTGCTGTGTGTGTGCTCCCTAATGACTGCTCCCTGGGAGTGGAAACAGCCCCCGGGGGACGTTAAGACGCTAATAAATGAGCTTCTCTCAACTTCGCACATTCTCAGGGCAGCAATTATGTCAAAACAGTGTTTACATTTCTAACAGTGACAAATATTTCCCTGCGCTGAGCGTGGATCCTCCTGGTCTTGACGGCGTTTTCTGAAGTTGAAATTACTGTGTCGCTTTGTTGCTATGCCACTGAGTAACATTTCTAAAAGTTTACAAATACCATGTTCCTTATCATTAAACAGTAGGAGCACTGGAGGAAGTAAAAAAAGGAACAAAAATAAAGATATATTATTGTGTTGGTGCACAGAACTGGAGCTAAGATGGGATGTTATTGGATTTTTAGTGTCTATTTCCTGACTTTATAGAATCAAAACATTTCTGAATATTCTGCAAACATTTCCTCTTGTCTTTACTATTTTAAACAGTAGCTAAGAGAAATTAGCCTCTCTGTTTTAGATAGCACTAACTGTGGAGTTTATCTGTAAATACACTGTTGTTTTGTTTATGTATTTTGGATATTTAAAATGTCTTCCAGTCCCACTGTTAAATGTTCATTAGATTTTAAAGTGTATTGATCTTTGAGAACATGTTCTTGCATTATTAAATGGTCTCAAACAACAATATTATCGTTTATAACAATAACTTCTGAGACAATTTATCGTCCAGAAAAATCTGTTACCATAACAGACCAATGGATGCCTTTCGTTTAATGAGGCAAACATGCAAAACCCTTTTTATAGTTTTAGATTTAAAATTATTTACACCTTTTCTGCAAAATCACCTGATTACTGCAGTAATATGATCAGTTCACTGAGCATGAAAAAAGAATCAAAATGTGTTTTTTGAGACTCCATCATGTTTGAGTCAGCGATTTTGTCCCATGTGACAAAAACTTTGAGCAGCCGTGGTTCAGCCGTGGTTTATGTGATGACCATAAATTATTTTTGAACGTGTCCTCTCTTCCTGTAGAGGAAAGTTTGATTTCCTGCAGCAGCTCAGGGATGAGGGCCCGTTACATCGGCAGGCTGAGAGTCTGATTGAATGGCAGCAGAGAAGCATACATCTTTAAATTCCTCATTATCCACTAACACACAGACACCACGGTTGCTCCTATTCCATTACTTACTCCTCCGTATTGTCATGCTCTGAGAATTCAATGTAGTACCTTTTATTGTAGAAAATGAAAAATGTCATTTTCCCCTTCTCTCTGCCTCCCCCTCTCCTAACACTAATTTAAAATGTCTCATCTCCCTCTGCGTGTTCAACAGTCTGATTGCCTCAGTGCTGAAGAAAGAGGCCTAAGAGGAGGAATCCCCTTCTCTTTGTCAAAAGGAGTCCATGTGGGAGCGAGGCGGCGATGGGGAGGGTGGCTGGAGGAAAGGAAAGAGTTGGATGATTCATGCAGGCGAGAATCTGCAGCTTCATCAGAGTCGGTCAAGCAGGAAAACCTGCTGCTGCCGCTGCTGACCTTCCAACGAGCACAGAGACCCGAACCTTCAAGGTCTAAAGGTTCACGCAACCCTCATCTTCTCCACACCTCCTCTATTCTTTCTTTTCTTCCTCTATCACCTTCTTTTTTTCTTAACTCTCGGCTTATTCTGAACCAAACCTTCCAGATGAATGAACGTCCTTCTCCAGTGTAGAGAAGGACGGTCTAAAGATGGCCTTGGTGTTAAAGTAAAACCTGGGTGTTTTTCGGTAAATGTGCAATTTCAGAAAACAGAAATTACTAATGATTATTTTAGTTATCGATTAATCGAGTTTATTTGTATTGCATATTTCAGCAACATGGCAGTTCAAATGCTTTGCAACATTTCATAAACATATTATATAATTGTGTAAATCGATAACAGACAGTGACATCGTTAAAATCATTAATACACATCAAATATGTTGGTCAATGTTTAATTTATTATGGTTCAACATAAACTTTAAACAGGTGAGTTATTAGTCTGGACTTGAAGGAACTCAGTGTTTCAGCTGTTTTTCTGTTTTCTGGAAGTTTGTGGTACGAAGAAGCTGAATGATTCTTCTCTGTGTTTGATTAATCGATTAATCGGATAAAAAGATTGTCACTTTCTGCAGATTTTTCATTGAAGCCAATATTAGAAATACATTAAAAGATGTAAATAAAAAATATTTTTAAAATAAGAAAATAAACATTTTATTGTTTAAAATGCAGTAATATAGCATTTTATATGCTATTATGCTTTAGTGCACGCCTGATCACTTTTAGCAAATAATGTAGCTTCCGATTAATAATTGGATGCAAAAGGTGCTTAATAGAAGATTTTCTTAAGAATTTGAAGCTAAGCCACTTGAGGAGTAATTTTTTTTAATCTTAAATGCAAAATGTAAATACTTTTGCTCAGTTTTGATTTAAATACTGCTCTGAATGTGTTGTTCTTCCACCAGATGGTCTTTTTCTGCAGTTGTATACTCCAGTTAACAGTTAATCGATTACCAAATTAGTTGATGATTACTCCAGTAACTGATTAATCACGATTAATCATTTCAGCCTTAGTTGCAGCACAACCTCTAAACTCCTCCTTTAGTGACTTATTGCGGCACCATTCTGGACCAGATCTGGACCAGCTTGGCTTAAGGCACCTCAACGTTTCATTTCAAGCATATTACAACTTAATTGCTGGTATATCGGAGCTACTAACTTTAATTTTTAATTTTAGCAGCATTTTTGTAATTACACTGATAAAAGTCCCGGAAGCATAAAATGGTCTAAATCAAAATAGACCATTTTTTCACATTGATAAAATGCATGTGTTGTATTAATCCCCATGTTGTCTGATAGGGTAAAAAACTCCAGTCATAAATGACAATAATGACATATTCCATTTCATCTTCATTTGATGTAGTTAATATGCAACAAGCTGAACACAGAAGCCACATTGTACCTCACAGGTGAATACATATATTTTCTTTGGTGATAAAAACCTCTAATTGTGGCTCCAGTAAATACATATAAATATCATCAATAAAACTAAATGATTACATTTAAATTACCAAAGATTAATCTGCTGTGGCCTGAATCTTCCTCCTGGTCTGCATGGACCTCAACTGTTCAGTCGCTTGTGCGTAATAAAATGTCTCCGGGTTTTGATGTTGAGCTGGAGGATGAATCTGCGTTCTGCTGCCACACTGGACACTGGGATTACAAGTTCCCCTTCTTCAGCCAAAGTTTTGAAATCAGGGAACGTTTCTCCAATTTAAGTGCTCAATAATCAGCAAGACTCTCTGAATATTTTCTGATCAATTAGCTCACCGACAGCAATACGCATCTAGTCGAGATCAAAGATAATTTTTTTTTCACCATTAAGAAAAATCGGACAAAGACAAAAAATATCTGGTTAACGCGACATAAAGCAACTAAATATAGATGAAGATATGTGAGATAATAAACTAAAATGATACTGGCCTAACTTAAGATGGACTTTCAATGAGGAAACAACCTAATTAAGGTTTTTATGTACGTTGGACCCCATGGTATTTGCAGGTGTTGGGGACCACAGTTAAAATCCACAAATACATAAAAACTTTTAGAACTGCCTATTTTATTATTTCAAAACACCAAATATATGATAATATACTTTATTACACACAGTGGAAACCATCTTTGCTGAAGCTAACATCCACCATCTTCCTTCCGCTGGGTTCAGCCAATCAGTGCCAAGGACAATAAATGGTGCTTCTGGATTGGCTGATTTGCAAATGGCAGCCAATTACACAAAGTAACATTGCACAAAGGTATTTCAATTTGCCAAACTGCCTTATTTTAGAAATGCTCTACAGAGAAATTAGTGAATTTTCCATAAATAATTTGGAATTATGCACTAAAGAAAAATAAACACACATCTATATATACAGTACAGACCAAAAGTTTGGACACACCTTTTAATCCAATGAGTTTACTTTATTTTCATGACTATTGACATTGTAGATTCACACTGAAGGCATCAAAACTATGAATAACACATGTGGAAATATGCACTAAACAAAAAAGTGTAAAACAACTGAAAATAGCCCTTATATTCTAGTTTCTTCAAAGTAGCAACCTTTAGCTGTGATTACTGCTTTGCACACTCTGCATTTTCTTGATGAGCTTCAAGAGGTCGTCACCTGAAATGGTTTTCACTTCATAGGTCAACCTGCCCTGTCAGGTTAATAAGGGGGATTTCTTGCCTTATAAATAGTCATGAAAATAAAGAAAACCCATTGAATTAGAAAGGTGTGTCCAAACTTTTGATCTGTACTGTATATATACATTTATTTTCTTTTTTAATGTTTTTCCATAATATTGCTTTCTCCTGTGTGTGTTGCTGCTTTTGCAGAATTTTCTGTGGAACCTAGAATAAAATTTTAATTTTAATAACTTTCATAATGGATTATATGACTGAATACTTAGAAATATTATTTCCTCTGTCAACAATTATTAGTTTTTTCATAACAGTTACTCTCTGAGCATTGGATGTGAATTGGGCCCTAAAACCTCCTACATCTTGAATATATAAAATGATTTTCAAATCAAATATTATTATTTGCAGGATTTAAATATGGCTGAATTTGCAGTGAGAGACCATTTGACACTATTTATGACGCATAAAACAAATATGTCGTTTTCATTAGGAATTATAATATGCATCAAAAGACATACAAACACAAGATAAGTGGATCCCACTTTAATGTGGTTTTAAAACCTGCAGCCTGGGACTACAGTGCTCCACTGCCCTCCAGTGGACATCTGCGGAACTGCAGCGCTGAACACCGAGACGGGAGTTTTAGAAAATATTCCCACTAAGAAATATCACAATAAATAAATGAAAATACATTTCAAAATCACAATAGAAAACATTAATTTTGATGAATTATTCCTTGTAGAAGTTAAAGCCAAAGTCTCTTCACCACACCAGGACGCAATAGACTGGTAGATTATCAATTAAAATTGTTTTATCATTTTAGTAATCTAATATGAAAATATATCTAAATAATTATAAAGCATAGCTACACATTTTTTAAAAACATATCACATATATTTAAGGCATTTATTTTGGTTCATTTTGAGGATTTTGTCAGGTAATGAAAATGTAAGATTCAGATCATTAGAAAGATTGAATATTGCATCATTATACCTGGAAATCTGCAACTTTTACAATCCAAGCAGCCATTTTTGCACAGTGGTTATTAAATGGTTACTAAAGCAGGTATTAGTACTTTTAACAGTGTGATTAAGTGTCATGTTCTGCTGGAAATTTAAATCAGTCTGCAGCTGCAGTTCATGTGAATAACTTCTGAATGTGTTGATTCTCACGCCTGTGGTTTCTGCACATTTTCTGACCACATGTTTTCCTTCCACTCAACTTCCCATATCATAAACGCTTGAATGCAGCAACGTTTTGAGGCTTGACTTCCTTGTGGAGGGCATTAACGCTCAGCTGTCTTCTTTATGATTGTGTAGGCCATAACAGGACCATAACATTTAATATTTCTGTGGTACAAATATAATATTTTCATTTTCTGAGACATAATTTTGGTTTTTCATTAGCTATAAGTCATGATCTTTAAAAAGCTTGGAATATACGAAACTTTCTGTAACAAGAATGAACGTTTCAGCTTAATTAACAATTTCCAGTGATATTTAAAATCACTGAGCTGAACCTTTATGTTTCATTTCTATTTTTATTTAATGTCAGGATCTTGTAACACTTTTAGTACAGAAGCAAAGAACAGAGCTGGGTAGTAATTAGTTACATTTACTTAAGTAACTTTTTGGAAAAAATTTACTTTTATCAGTATTTTTACCACAATGCATTTATTACCTTTACTTGAGTAATTTTATTATGAAGTATTTCTACTTATGAAGTAATACTTATAAGTAGAAATACTTCATAAGTAGTAAGAAGTACTTCATAAGTATTTCCACTTATGAAGTAGAAAAACTTCATTATAGAATAAAAGATTATGAAGCATTTTACTTTTATTTGAGTAAAATTTCTGGATTTTCTACCAACTGAATGAAAAACAAACATGTTTTAAACAAAAATCCACCAGACTCAGACTTGCAGTTTTTGTTAAAGTTTCCTAAGTTTTTCATTGACAGAAACTGATTTAGATAAACTTTCTTTCGCCTGATTATTTTTTGTTACTTAAATGAATTATTGCCATTTTGTTCTTTAAAATACCAAAATTTTGAAATATTAAATGACTGATAATTTTATCAGTTACTCAGTACCTGAGTAGACTTTTACCAAATAGTGTTTAGTCTTACTTGAGTAATTTCTTGGACGGCTGCTTCTTATTTTTACTTGAGTAAAGTTTTTGGAAACTCTCTGGCAGTGAAGATGTTGAAGTTTTTTGCATCACACCAGGCTGAGAGCTTTTTCTATTCTGTTCAAACTTTTCCATTTTAATATAAAAATATAAAAACAAGACCAACTTCTGTAGTTTTAAATGGACAAAATAACAATTTAACTTGTTATTTTTGCACAAACGACAGTAGGATATTTAGTGGACAATAATCCCTGTGTCTATTCGTTTTACTGAGCACCAAAACGTAAATCCAGTGACTCTTTACTGGTCTAATGAGTCAAGCATGAGGAGCATTTAAGCATCGTGCAGGAAGTATTTTATACCAATAGATTAAGACGTCAGGCTTCGGAGACGGATCAGGAATCTGTGTGTGCAATATTAAATGAAGAGGCTTCTCGGACCGTATATTAGTGCTTAATCTGCCGCCTAACAAGATAGAGCGAGACACGTGGCGCCTGCACAGCATCACTGATGATGGGACCAGTAATGATGGAGGAGAAGAGCCTGAGGGTGGCAGCTAAGCCCAAAGTAGCTTACTGTGGCAACGCATGACTGGTTGCACCGCCACTGATGTGTGTGTCCAGTTATTAAATCAAATACGTGACACCAAGTAGCTTAAAGCTCCAATAAGCCAACAGGAAGGTCGCCCACATCCAGGTCCAAGCAGGCAGGGCAGAGAGCCAAAAGGCTGAGCTAAAGCAGAAGTAGCACTATTTCAACATATTTGTTACTCAAGTAAAAGTAAAAAGTAGCAAGAAATTACTCAAATGAGAGTAAAAAAGTATTTGGTAAAAAGTTTACTCAAGTATTGAGTGTCTCAAGTGTCTGTTTCTGGTGAGTTTTTGGCTAAAACATGTTTGTTTTTCATTCAGTGGGTAGAAGATCCAGAAATTTTACTGAAGTAAAAGCAGAGATACATCATAATAAAATTACTCAAGTAAAAGTTTACAGCGTAGTAAAAATACTCCTAAAAGTACATGTCATCTGCCAAAACCTTCTCATTTTCCTGTTTGTCATCCTTGCCTCATGCCTCGACATTCATGCATAAGTCCATCTTTGTAATTTGTTGAGTTAGTAAAAGTTTACTATAGATAAATAAATAATTAAAAAAGCTTACTGGAAGTTGCAAAGACCAAAGTATGAAGCAAAGTATGAGGCGGCTATTAATGCTAATTTAGTGTTTCACTTCCTCTGCTGCCACTGAAACTACAGGCTGACTACAGCTCCAGCTCTCCCGTCCTTCCTAACGTACAAACAATATAAGTACACTACAAATATTACTCAATTACAATTTCTGAGTACTCTACTCACCTCTGTGTAATACTAAATTAAGCATCAGTGACATTTACTGTAGTACTTACATGGAGACAATGCCCCACCATCATGTAGCCTAGCATATATGGAAAAAACAGGTTAGCATCTCGTCTTTTGCATGTTTCTAAAGCTGCTGCGGTGTAAAGGCCGATAGCTAATGTAAACACATGCTCTACTGACAAGTTGGTGTGTAAGTCACCTTTTTAAAAAAAATGTAACTGAACCGAAACACACAGGATTCCACAGCACATCTACACGTTAAGGTTGTCAAAGTCAAGCTAGCATAACTGAACTACTTCCTTCTCCCTCACTACTTTTTCTTAATTAACTTTTTCCTGACATCTTCACCTAGTTGTCAAGGTGTAGCAAAGCACTGCGTCTCGTTTACTTTTATTTATCAGGTGGACATTTAAGTTTTTGCACGTTATATTGACAACCTAACAGCTAAGTACTTCATTAAAGCTTTGCATTTTACATATCTCATAATATGTTTGGTGAAATACAGTTAGTCATCTAATTATAAATAAGCATTTTAATAAATGAATTACAAATTTATAATAGTTGTCAGGCTACAAGCCAAATTAACTCTGTTATAGATCCAGATACTTACTTCACATTAGGAAAAATAGAGCAATTCTTCTTCTACAGAAATGAATAATTAATCCCAGGTCTTCAGTCAAAATTTCTAGAACTACACATTTTCCTGGCTTATTTAAAAATGGTTTAATCTAATTTAATTTAACTCTGTATTAAGTTTATTTATCTAATATCTGGATTATTTGTTTTTGGAATACATAAGTTTGTTTGTAGGATGTAGATGTGAAGCTAAGCTATAGCATTCCCATGCTGGCATGTAGCGGGCATCAGAAACAGCTGTATAATAGATATCATGCCTGTTTTTTCCCCCCTATTTTTGTGCATAACGTTATAAAATATTATTGACATCCCTACATTGATCAGTGTATCTATGTGATACACTATAATGTCTGAATTGACGTCATCGTTCACAGCTTCTCCTTCTGTTCACTGATTGGTACAAATTCCGTCGGAGGAATCGACTTTAATCGGCGAAATTAGAATCGAGTAGAAAGAATTACGTAGGAAGGAAACAAACTGATTAAAACTGAAGAAAGAAAAATGGCAAAGTTTACTAACCAAAGTCTTCTTCTGTTCTGTTTGCATATAGGAAAATATGTTCAGCAACTTTTATTATTTTCCTTTCAATATGTTGACTTTTTACCAATTGCTTGAAGCAAGTGCTTTGATGATTCCCAATTTCCACTGAAGTTTGGAGCTGGACGGAGCGGCACACGTCTCGGCGGTCCGAGCTCTTAATTGGACTTCAAACAGGACCGTAGGCCGCGGCATAATCCCATGGTCAGGATCAATGCCAGGCTGGAAAATGAATCCTTTTCCACAAATTTTGCTGGTCCTGTGTGCCTCTGCTAAGCAGTCGCGTTTCACTCGGGAAGGTTTCTGTGTGACTGAACTTCAAACAGCTGAATATTTGACCAGAAGTTTCCCGTTTTCATGTTGCTTCAACATGAAAACGAGCTGTGTCCTGTTGTTCTGCACGGAGGAGCTAAAACTGATGCAGAATTGTATAAATTACGGTAATCTTACGTTTTCAATCGTGACACTTTATAATTTATTAACTAGCCTAAGGGTTGTATTTCATTGAAAGTTTTTTTTAAGTAGATGTGCATCTTAATGAACATGAATATTAGTCAAAAATGTTTTATTGCACGTATTTTAATCTAAAAGTGATTAATATTTAGATTTATTGGGTATAGCTTACAGATAACGACAACCCAAATTCGGTTGCTAAGAAAACAAAAAATAATTTTTAAACCTTAAATTTAATGACCTACAATGGTAAGAAAAAATTTACCATCAACCTTAAAATTTCCTAAATAAATTTGATTTGATTTAATTGAAACCACTAAATAAAAAATAAATTAAAAAAACACTAATTAAAAAAAAAAAAAAAGCTTTGGTGCTATGATGAGTTTTTTTGAAATTTATTTTGCAAATCTGCAGTGAAAACATTTTTTCGCATCACAGGAGTCACGTGATCAACAACCGGATGTTAACACTGGTGCAAACAGGAAGTGGTAGGAAGATGGCGGCTCTGTGTCTTTTAATGACTTATTGTGTGAATAAACTTATTTAGGCTTGATTTTTAAAAAGAAGCAATTGCAAGATGATTTTTTTTCTTTGTACATTAGAGGGATATTGACAAAGTTCTGCACACATTTGTAATGGAAACGCAGCTGATGACACCCCCAAGAGGAGGTTAATCCACAAAAGGTCATTGCTACAGAAACTGGTTGTTCAAGTTTCTCCCTTCTAGCATAATACCGAAAAGTTAAGTGGAAGGAAAAGGTTTGGTAGAATAAAAATGAAGCAACAAGAATGACAGCAGCCTTGAGTCTGGAGGAGGCGGCAGAGAATCCAAGCTGATCATTTAATCTTCAACGCCTTTATCCACCTCAGTTTCTGCATGTGTTTGTATTATATATGTTTAATAATAGTTACAATTATTATTAAACATATATGGTGTAATTTCTTTGCATATCTGAAGAGAACTGGTGAAAATATATTTACTTTCTAAAACCGATGAAGGGAAAATAAAATATAAAATACAGACTGGTGGTAAGGTTTATCATGATGAAGCAGAAATAAAAAAACTGCATTAACGTTCCACAGGTTTAATGCTTTTATTGGTTCATATTAGATGGTTTTATGACAGGTGACATACTCTTTGATTACAGCTGAAATATGTTAAGGCAAAAAAAGAAAGAATAGAAGCATAACCATCAGCTTCTTGTGAAGAGGAAGTTGCAGGATGGCACACAGCAGAACAAAAGGCAACTGGTTTCATTAAAAAACAGTAAAACAAAAAAAAAAAGTATTTTTAGTAATTTGTAAAAAATAATCAACGGTTCTCCTCTAAACGGGGAAATCAAAGAGATGGGTCACAACGGAAGACGTAAACAAAATCACGTCTTCATGACATTTTGATGAAATATTTCTGCAGAAAATAAGACCGGATTTTATCAGAAGAGGTAAGACGTGTCAGCGTAAACTATTCATTTATTCAACACTGAAAGTAAAAAGATCAACAAGCAAGAGGTTTGGCCCTGGAGGATTTCATGAACAAAGATTAAACTGAACAAATATCATTTTACCTTTCGTTTAGTCTCTTCTACATGACGGCCAATTAGGGCCGTTGTGTATATATGTAAAAAAGGAGAAAATTTCCACCAAAAAACAATTGTGAGATTAAGCTCAGAAGTTTTCAAGAATAAAACAAATTTCTGAGCTCAAAAGGTTTGCAAGAGAAACTCAGACATTTTGAGATTAATCTTAGAAATTTTCTAAAAAGAAAAATTAATGAGATTAAAGTCAAATTGGTGAGAAAAAACAATTTTTTTTAAATGAATCCCAGAAATTTTCTGAAAAAACAAAAATTAGAAGTGTTTTGCTCAAAAAGGTGAAAATCTTTCATTTTTGAAACAGAAAATTTCCTAAAGTAAAAAATGTAAGGGTAATTTCCATGTTTCTTCTAGGAAATATGCAAAATTACTCAAATTTTCTCTTTTGATGCAGATTATTACCTGCTGAAGTTCAGAAATTTCTAATTTATTCTAGTAAATTTTGGTTCATGCTCAATAAACATCCAAATTTATTGGCAGAGAAGTCCTCCTTTTTTTATGTATATATATCTACAATGGTTTTGATACGCTGTCGTAGTTCTGGTTTTGTGGTGGACTCTTATTTTTTTGCTTTCACCCCCTTTTCTTTCTCGAACTGAGCGATCTGGTTGAAAATGTCCAGCAGGTTGGACGGGAGGTTCTTGTTTCTGCCGTCTCGCTGGCCGTTCTGATCTCCAGAACTCTCTGGTTTTTTACTCTGTTCTGGATCCGACGTTCTCTCTCTCTCCCTCTCTTCCTTATTCTCGTACCTACCGCCATCACAGGAGCTCCTGGTGGAGGAGTCGTGTCTAATCCTGCTCCTTCCGGAATATTCCGGTTTCTGGGAATACTCCACCTCAGCTGAAGAGCTGGATAGTTTCCTGGTGTGATTCTCCTCCACGCTGCTTCTTTCTCTCCTTCCTGCTCTGTTCTCCTCCCTCCATCTTTCCCTGCTCTCTGTTCTTCTCTCTCTCTTCGGGCTTCTGCTGGTTTTCCGTTTATTCGCCCCACTATCCGCTCTGTCCCTCCTCTTCCCTTGTCTGTGGGAAGAATCCGACTCTTCCTCCTCTGAAGCCGCTGCCAGAGAAAACAGCCGGCTGATTTTCCCGTCGCCCCCCACCCCGTCCTCCTCCGCCCCTCCAAACACCAGGCCCCCCTTTTGGTTGAGAAAAGTGGCGGAGGTGTTGGGAGGCGCGGGAAACCACTCCAACTCCTGCTCCTCCTCTTTCTCCATCCTGCCTTTCCCGCTCTTACCCTCCTCACTCTTCCTCCGGCGGTGCTTGCTTCTTCCTCGCCCGGACTTTTTCCGCTTTTTCTTTTTCTTCTTAGACCTCCTGCGGGACGAGGAAGACGACGAGGAAGAAGAACTACTGCTGCTGGAGGAGGATGAAGAGGAGGAATTGGATCGCTTATGTTTCTTCTTCGCCCTAAAAACGAGAGACATCCACTAAAAATCCTCCAGCTGGAAAAGCATTTTTGTTTTGAAAAAGAAAATTAATCTGACTTGTCGTTACGCGCTCGGCGAGGTTCAACCTACCTTTTCTCCTCTTTTAAGATCTTACGTAATTTCTCAGCGCTGGTCTGGCTGCTCGTCGCTTTGACTTCCTCCTTAGCAAGCGCTTCTTCTCGCAAGCGAATCGATTTCTTTACAGACAAGGCACGACAGCAGCATGCAGGCAAAAAGCCCCGAGCGGCAGATTCAAAAACATTCACACCGTTCAGAAAGCCCCAAAACCACATCCATCCATAAAGTCGCACGATTATTATTTTTAAAGTTTAAAAGGAAAATTAATAAACAAGTCAAATGTGTTGCAGAATGATGGAGAAATGAACAGTCACATATTTCCCATAAATATTGGCGGCCGTAGACAGAGGTCCGGGCGATTCAAACAACATTTGTTTTCGGTTGAAATAAAAAAAGGTTTCAACATTACCGTGTTTGGCAGCATGTATAAGCGCCGCGCACCGGTTTCCACGGGACGAAGAGTCGTTGGCACAGAGCAGTTTATGCGTTTCCAGCCCCCCACAAGGCAGGCGGCAGAGAGTCGTGGCAGTCAGGAGGTCAAAGGTCAGAGTATAAGGTGGAGCAGAAACACAAACATACCAAACACCTCATCAGTATTACAAACCTTAGAGTCAGGACGACGCCCAGCGACCCGACATTAAATGGAAACTGTTTACAGCAAAATTTAAATAAAAAACTTAACGATTCCTTTTCACAATAAACTACAAATTAAACTACGAATGAATCAACGTCACATTATGAACAGCTAATAGAAAACCAACAGTTTCTCCTCATCAGCTGGCTGCTGATCCAAAGGTCACAAGGTGTTTATATTAATAACAGACTATTCTTTATTTTATTTTTTTATTGTGAGACAACAAAGAAATTCCTTTTACATTAAATACTTTTTTTACTTTATTTATAGAACAGATTTTCTTTAATACAAAAACCCCAAACATGCAGTACGATAGAACAAGTTTACCAAAAAATGTCAAGTTGTCAAACATAAATTTTTTTTACCATCAGATGAAAAATTAAGGCTCAAGTTCAGTTTGTTGAATCTCTACGTTAAAATACAAAAAACCCACTAAACGTATGAAATGTTTGAATAATTATTTGCTTTCATAAGAAAAATATAACTACTCAGTAACAAAGTTCTGCTTTTTTTACTGCACCTGTAGGTACAGTTTACTTTCTTAGACAAATTAAACTTGTTTGTTTAGATTTGTAGCTAATATTGTAATTTGTTCTGCAGGATTCTCCTGTATTTTGACGTGTGGAGGTGTTCTGCCCCGCTCACCTGTATGGTGTCATTGATGTTGCGCAAGGCGTCTTTGGCCTCAAGATTGGAGTCATCGAGAGACAACGCTCTCCTGTACAATCCCTCCGCTGTCACCAGTTTCTCCTGCTCTTCAAGTCTGTAAGACACAAAGACACAGAACAGAAACCTGTGAAAACATTCACGGCATTCCTTCACGGCCCAGTTACAGCTACCTGCACCGCAGTGACCTTTAACCTTCATGGGAAACTGGAACAGGAAGTCAGATTTCAAGTTTCATTGTCTGAAATAACATAAACATCAGATGTAGTTTTTTTCAGATGAGTTTTATTCCCGGATTACAAATGACGTCACGAAACAAATCTGATATTTTTAAAAATATTTTTAATAGATTTTCATAATTTAACCAATTAAATTATGCAGATCTAATCAATTAATACTTACAACCTGCTACGATTAGACTGAGCCAGCAGGTTTCATGTTAGTTCTGAATACAAACAAGTTTTTCTACATCCTGACAGTGAAACTTGTTATGTAAAAATTTGATTCTGCAAAACTTTCTAAAATAATCAGGATTGTGTTTCTAAGCTTTGCTAATATTAAAGAGCCTCATGCACTTAAATTTATTATTATTCCTATGAAGAGAATTTCTGAGATTACTCTCAAAATTTTTGATAAATTTGTTTGTTTGAGTTTTCCTACAATGACCCAATAAGCCGCAGCAGATTTTATGTGTTTGCTGAATTAAAAGACATCTAGTTTCCAGTTTCTTTTGGGCTTTGTTGAATACATTTATTTTCAGTAAGAACAAGATTTGGCTCACTTTGTTTCAAAATGTTTGCTATATTTGACGACGTTTAAGAAAAAATAAAAGCTGATTTGGCTGCAGCAAGCCGGCTTTCCAGTAAAAATCTCTGGATAATCTTGGTTTTAGTTTTTGTTAAAAATTGGTTATGGAATCATGAATTCTTTGTGTTGTTTACATTTTTCTGTGTGAGAAAATGATGTTGGTAATAATCTTTAAGTCTCCATCTGCATGTACGGGTCAAATTTCTATCATTTTTCTGTTCAATCAAGATCAGGAGCGGTAACGTTTAATGTTTTAATGCCTTGCTAGTCTTCATTAACCAGCCTCAATCAGATGCAGACTTTTAATTATTAAAACCTTATTTTAAGAGAAAAAATTTTACATTTTAACCACTTTATCTTTTTTAGAATATTCAAAAATAAGTACCAAAAAAAAATTGGAATGGGGAATCTCTGGGGTTTTTTTGTTTTTTTTAAATCACATCCAACTTGAAAAGCAAAAGGCGCTGCTCACTGTTTTCCTCGCTCCACCAGAGTTTGGCAGAGGTACTTCTTAGCGTTCCGGTGGTCCGGACAGTTTTCCAGAGCCAGCTCAAAGTCCGAGATAGCCTTCACCATGCTGCCTTTGTTAGCATATCTGGGGAGTGAAAACAAAAGAAAATGTGAGAGATAACGTCTGAGATTTTAGTCAAACGGCTCCAACTTGATCTTTGCAGTAGGAAAAATCAATCGATCAATCAATGAAGTTACTTTATTCGTTTTTTATTATATCATCAAAACATCATGTAGTCACCAATTTGAAACCAGCAGCCAACATCACATTTTGTGGAGCAGCATCATTAAAATTATCGATACACATCAAATATGTTGGTCAAAGTTTCAGTTGTTATGGTTCAAAATCAATCAGTTGTGTTTTTAGTCTGAATTTAAAGGAACTCAGCGTTTCAGCTCTTTTGCAGTTTTCTGTGTTTGATTAATCAATTAATCAAATACAAAAAAGAATTACACATTCTGCAGATTTTTCATTGAAGCCTTTCTTTTACCAATAACAGAAATCCAATTTTGTCAAGTGCCATCGTTAAAAACTTCCATACACATCTAAAGCAACTGAATTTTAGTCTTGATTTAAAGGAACTCAGTGTTTCGGCTGTTTTGCAGTTTTCTGGAAGCTTATTCCAGATTGCTGTTTGGTTCTTGCTTCTCTAGAATCATCAGTCGTTTAATCCTGGAAATGTTCTTCAGGTGATAAAAGGCCGACTTTGTAACTGTGTTTGTGTTTCTGAAGGTTCAGATCTGAGTCCATTCCTACACCCAGACCAATAAAAGGCAACAAGACAAAGACGCCTCACATTTTCTACAGAACAGGAAGGGGTGTTGGATTGAAAATATTCTTCCTCATACTTCATATCGGTATGAGGAACAAATTGAAGAACATTTTGTTCTTCAATTTGTGAATAGCTGCTTATAATCTATAAAGCTGAGGGACAATTGAATCTGCACAAGATAAGCAAACAGAGATGTAAGGAAGTAAACCCACAGAGCTCCTCGCGCCACCAGCGCTTCCACGTTATTGGTGTCGATTTCCAGAGCTTTGTTGTATTCGTTCATGGCCTCCACGTGACGGCCATGTTTGAAGCGGTCCACACCTGCGCGAACACTGCAGAGAACAGGTTTGTATGGAGGTAAATTAACAAACGACCACAGACAATGTTATATCTGTATTAGCTGCAGGTGCACTGATTGCAGCTTACCATTGATTTTGGTCCATACCAATTTTTTTTTGTCTGAAAAGTCGCTGAGTTAACTGAAAACATGCAGACATGACCAGGTGGGCGGTCTGTCAGGAGAGGACAGTGATAAAATATACACCTCATCTTCACAACCTAATCAGGGGTGTCCAAACCTTTTGCCATGTGGGACAAAATTTTAAACTCAAAAGTAGTTGCAGGACAAAAATTAACCTAAAAGAAAAATAAATAAATATTTAATGTAGATTTTTACAATGGTGTATTAGGGCTGAGGTTTCTCTTAAAAAGACTTTTAGCAGAAATTTTGTATTATTACTTTAATTTTGCATGTTTGTTGAGTTAAAAGAAATATTGGGGGCCAAACAACGTCCATCCAAGGGTCACAAATAGCCCCCGGGCCGCACTTTTAAAACCCTTGCCCTAAATCGTAATATTTGTTTTGAGATTGGTACTTTCATTTCTTTCCACTGCTGGTTCCATAACAGCAGAAATAAATTTGACTATATTTATTTCCACACGGTCTGTATTTGTGAGTTTTTCTCATCACTTCCATGTTTTTGATAATCATTCTGTGCAAATAAAATGAACTTAATTCATTTTAAATAAACCTAAACAGTGCTAAAAACACTGTGCTTGGGTTTCTGTTTCTGAATCATTCAATAACAACAAATTACTCTTTTATTTAATAAAAATGGCTGATTTTTAGACCATTGCTGAGGTAGATGAGATTGATGGATAAGATCGGTTTCACATGTAAATATCAGCCGATCATCGATGTCACAAGTTCAGGAAATCAGCGCCGATAAACAGGCTGGTGGATAAATCGGTGCACCCCTAATATTAACTATAAAGTTGGCAGAGTAATGTTACCACTTCAGGGCCCAGGATGCAGACTGCTTCTTTCTGATTGCAGAAGCAAAATCCTCCTTCTGGAAAAGTTTACTGTGAAGAATAAAAAACACAAAACCAGAAACTTTATAAAGTTCATCTGAGGTGAGAAGTAGAAAACAAAGGCAGCACTGTGCCAGGCACAGCAATGAGAGAAATGCTGTTCAACTTGTTTGTTGTTGACTTTTGGAGCCATGTGAGTATCAGGAAACACAAGATCAAAGAATCAGAACGAGACGTTTCAGTGACAGCAGAGTATCCAGCATTTCACTCCACGCTATTATTTTAAAGCAAAACAAAGATCAAAATCTGCTGTTGCAAAACATGAAAAATGAAACGGTTTTTAGACAGCTCACCACTGTAACCCTCTCATCATCGACGGCGGGTTGGTGTCACTGATTCCCACCTTCTGCAGCAGATACTCCACCACAGACGGGTTTTCGTAGCCGTGGCACCTGGTGAGGATTCGTTCGTACGTCTCGCTGGAGTCGGCGGCGGCGCGAACGCTACGGCTGAGCAACAAACACAAACTGTCACTGTAACAAAGCCTGCTGGCCGATAAAATGTCCCAGAAGTTATTGTAATAAACGATAATATTGTTGTTTGGAGACCATTTTCAAGCAATATAAAACATTCTCAAAAGTTGATAAACTTTAAATTCCAATGAACATTTAATTTAAAAAAATTGGAAGACATTTTAAATATCCAAAATAAATAATAGAAACAATGAAATAAAATAAATAATGAACAAAATTATTCTTCAAAAACGGTCTAGTTCAGAGCAAAGCAGGAGACTGAAAACTTCAGCAGGTTTTGGCAGAAAGTGAGAAAAAACAAAAAATGATAAATCAAGCAAATAATTATTGAGCTCGTTTTAGTTTATCATGCAATTAATTGATTTACTGCTTATTTCAACAGGCTGTAACACAAATAATGAACCTTAATGAAAACTGGATGATTATTCAAGTTTTAGGAATTTATCTCTTAGCATTTTGAGCTAAACCTTCACATCAAATAATCTGCTTTAAACAAAAATATCACCACTTTTAACACTTAAACTTCCACAGGCAACAGACGAATCAATCAGTGTTGTATTACTGAGCAGCACGACTGACTGGTGTTAATAGCTGCTCAGGTATGTGTAGCTAAACCACACGGTGGTTCAGAGAGTTCAGTGCGTTTTTACCTGTAGTGTGTGGGCAGATCTTCTCTAGTTATGACACCCAGCTTGATGTGAACCAGGTTAGGAGAAAGCGAGGCCTGGTGGAGGGACACTGTGATCTTTTCCTGGAACCGATCGATGTCTTTCACTCCAGCTGCAGAGCAAAATAAACAAACTGCTTCAGGAAAGATTCTTTTTACCATCAAATAAGACGGAAAACATTAACAAAATATCAGCAGGGATGCACCGATTTGAAACTATGGACCAGCATTGATATTATTTGTAGGGATGCACAATATATCGGCACCAACATCGGTATTTGTCACTTTTAGATTTTGGTATTTTCTGCCAATTTTATAATTGTCTTATTATTTTCACTGAACATAATTTTATTTTTTGCCTCATCATTTATCTACCTGTGATGTTGTGTTTGTTGTGAAGCACTTTGGTCAGCTGAGGCTGTTTTAAATGCACTACATAAATAAACTTTGACTTTGGTTTTTTAACCTATTGGTATCAGTCCAATAAATAAAAATGGGCCAAAATGAACAACCAATATTTATTTTTTAACTTGTTGCTCTCCAAAGGTGTCAAAACGGTAGTGAAATGCATGGAATATCGGTAAATATCGGTTATCGGCCATAACAGCAATATTAACATTGGATATCGACATCGGCCCAAATCTTATCGGTGTATCCTTAATTATTTGTAAACCACATTTAAGCAACAAGGCAGTTCAAAGTGATTTATGTAAAAAAAAAAACTTTTACCAATAGTGAAAAAAGTGATAAACATTACACTTTGCCAAACGCAATCAAGTTTGATCCAGATTTGTGGAGCATAGAAGCTGAATGCTGCTTCTCCATGTTTGGTTCTGGTAAAGTCATCATTCTATGCTGAACAGACTAACTTTACAATATTAAAGTAGCCTTTGCGCTACGTTTGAGGGTGCTAATACTAAACAAGCTTTCGTTTCTTCCTTAGTGGCTTACAGACTGCCGTCTAAACTGTTCTATTAAATGAACCTTATATTTTATCTGTGTTTATATTTTATGCTGCCGTTTCATTTAACACACCTTTAATCAAATCTCCGATCTGATAGTAGGAGAGAGGATCATCATGGCTGCTGGTGGAGGGAATTTCCTTGACATGACAAAGAGCCTGAGAGCACAAACAACAGAAAATAGACAAAACAATAACTATACAGTGCATCATAAATATGGCGGCCCGCCAGGCTGAGCATCATTTATTTATTTTGAATAGTTTTTTTAATACACCAATAACAGTGAAATATGCATGCCAGCTTTCAGTTAAACTAGTGCAGCTGGAAGGTGTTCTTGTAAAGCAGCTTCGCTTCATATGATTCCTCTATGAAGGCTGTTTTTTAGAGAATACTGTAAAAACATTAGAATTAAAAATAAAGCTATAAAGGACAAGTTAATGTTGCGATTTTAGAGGTTCACATTGAGCCTGCAGCGAGACTGATATGAGCACATACGTATATCTGTGTGAACAAAGAATAATGTATGTTATATTTATGCGCTGCAGTCTGGTTACGTTACATTGTAGTCTTCATATTCATGGAATAACAACAATCACCTGACTTTTTTTAACTACGTGACTTCACACACTGCACATGACAGAAACAGGATCTTCGGAAACAAAACAATTCATCTTGTGGGCCGGAATAAAATATCATTCATACCTGCTGGCAGCCGTTCAACAATTCAAGAGCTGCTGCACACATGAAAGCTGCGAAATTGACAAATCAGGTTTTTCCACAAGTTTGCCGCGCAGACTCACAGAAAGTTCCAGGTCCTCTATGTCTCTCTTCAGGCCTCCTGCCATGCACAGCAGTGTGAGAAAGAAGCCATATTCCCGAATGTTGTTGATGCGTCCCACCACGATGTCGCCTCTCTCCAAGTCCCTGTACATCATGGATCTTCTCTTCTCATACGGCAGCTCCATGAATAACTCCACTGGTGGCATGATGGCATAAGGCTCTGCAAGAGAACACACACATTTACAGAATTACTAAATGGAATCATAAACTAAGTTTTGCTTTCTATTTGTTTCATATTCAATCATTTTGTTCTGAATCTTTTTGTAGATAAAACTCAATAATAAAGTTACTTATTCATGTCTCGCTTTCTAACCATAAAACCAGACACAGATTTAAAAAGAAGCAGCAGTACTTCAAAAAAACTAAACCTTACCAAGTAATTTTGGTCTACATAATGATTTTAGTTATGTAGAAAAGTTGTGTAATTCTAGTTTCTAGTACAAATATTTTAATACTCTTCAAATAAGACAAAACTAATTTATAAGTAACTTTTCAGCAAGAAATATAACCTTGTTTTAAGTAAAAAATACCTTAATTTTAATTTTAAAAATTTCCATTTCCACTGGCAGAGCATTTCACTTTTAACATTTTCCTATAAGTGAATTTATCTGCCAATGGAACTAGAACTTTTTCATCACCGTGAAGGAATTATTTACGTTAAAATAAGCCACTGTATCTTGCTGGAAAGCTACTTTTAAATTAGTTAGTCTTATTTCAAGTACAATAAGATATTTGCACTACAAACTAGACCAAAATTGCTTGGTAAAATTTTGTGTTTTTGCAGTGAGAAGCAAATGAGGTGGAATAGCAGTGCTT
The DNA here is from genome assembly GCF_001444195.1 of Xiphophorus couchianus. Taxonomy (NCBI): domain Eukaryota; kingdom Metazoa; phylum Chordata; class Actinopteri; order Cyprinodontiformes; family Poeciliidae; genus Xiphophorus; species Xiphophorus couchianus. The sequence continues at coordinate 32,501,891 of NC_040236.1, forward strand.
GCAAACAACCAATGATGTAATTCAGGACATAAAACTGTAAAAAATATCGTCCTGAAATTGAGCTGTTAGCATGTTGAGACAGTCATGACACTACCTGTGTTCACACAGACCTAAAAACTGCACAAATTGGAATTGTGAAAATAAACGTGCTTACTAAAAACACGGCAATTTTCCAAAACAAATCATGTTTATCAATTAAACGTTTTTGGTGGTTTTTCGGCTGCATTAAAAGTAATGCATTTCAATGGAAAGACTTTTTTCACATCGAGTCACATAATCAACAACCAGATGTTACTGCAGGTGAAAAAGTCAAAGAAGACGACAGGAAGTGACAGGAGGATGATGGCGTGTTTTTTAATGACTCATCGCATAAACAAACTTATTCGTGTGATTTTAATTGTACTTCTTACTTAATAGAAACACCCCAATTGCAAACATTAGTGTAAAAACAAAGTTTTGCCCACATCTGTAATGGAAATGCAGCAACGGTGTTCAGTCAGAGGCCTCTTCAGACTGATTGCAAGACTGACTGCTACTGGAAATCCTTCCTGCCCACATCATGAGAAACCAGTGACTCCTTGAAGATACTTAGATGATCTGAGTTACAATAACATTTAATTTCTCTTTGGAATGAACAAAGTGTTATTGGACTGAATTTCTAAAACCTGGCCTGTGCTTTAAAAGAAGCTTCTAATTTGAGTGGATCAACACACACCTCCGTCCTCCTCCTCTTCATCGTCCTGTGGTGGCGGGTTGGCGGTCTTCCATGCCGGGCAGAAGAGAATGTCAGCCTTCCTGGCGATGAACTGCTCCACCAGTGGACTGGCATGTTCCTCACCTCTGCTTCACACACAACAATTTAACAACATTTAATTAGCAGCGTTCCCACAAAACCCATTAAGCTGAGTTTGGCACACAGAACAATTTGAAAACTTTACTATGCTACTATGTATAATGACAGAGATAAAGTTAAGAATGAAAGAAAGTGAAAAGAGCAATTTGTACATTTGAAAAAAAAAAAACATTTAACAAAAAAATGCTTTTCAAATGCAAAACTTTATATTAATGTCTCATGTGAGGCAGCTGCGCTGACGTATGCAGAAAGGCATAAGTTGACATTGCGACCTTGTGACGCTGCATTGGAAAGACACAAACCATAAAACCAGAACAGATTCCAGGGTATAGTTGTTTGGTTGTTGTATCTGATTTAAAAGGGTTACACATGTAAACTAACTTTATAGCTTCTAACAGAAAATAAATTAAATAAACATGTAGTTGGGATGTGTTAAGTAAGTTTGTTCAATATTTAAGATTATTACTCTGTTTCACAGCATCATGTCCATATTATTTCACAAAAAATTAGTATTTTATTGTTTGTAATGGAAAAACAGATATTTAGATCTATCTAAAACCACTGCGGGTGGGTAGTTTATCGCATTGTTTATCATTTATGGTGAAAAGCGAATTAATTTTGATTTATAAAAAAAAACTGACAGTATTATGGAAAAAAGTTCTTTTGACTCATTTACTCACTTTTTGGTCCATGAGAGCATCAATAAATTTGACAGTAGGATTAAATGCAGTTACTGTGTGGAGGTTAGTGATATAAATCATACTTTTTTAAGTAAGTAGTGTTCTGAAGAAACCTATTTCAAATTTTTATAATAAATGTAATTGAGTTTGTGGTGAATGACTGCTGTGTAATGCAGTCATAGCCATAGAGTTACCTAAAAAAACCCTGAGTTTCCTTAATCATGTTTATCGATATCAGAATACTATAACAAAATATCGCGATAAAAGTCTAACGCCTTATCACCTCTAGCAACAACACTTTTTTAAGGATAAAAAGGACTTTTTTATCCATTAAAATGACCCAAAAGCTTTGAAATAGCCGTTCCTCGAATCCTTGTTTAGACATTGAATGCAGTGCGGCGCATGTGAGCAAAATGTGATAAATTACGTGTACAAATAATTTTAAATTCAGGTATAATGTCGAAGAAAAGCGCGAGTCCGACATGCTGCCATACCTTCCGTCATACGTGGCTTTGCACAGGTCAGTCACCACCGCCTGGAAGTCTGGGTTTTCCGTTTGCTCACATTTCAGTTTGTTGAACAGCGTCTCGCCATGGTGGACCAGGCACTGCCGCAACAAGTCTCTGTCCATCCTGCTCCTCTCTCCACACGCCGTCACATTTTTCACAAGACAAACGCTCCAGCCGACGGTTGTCACTAACAGTCTGAGCTTAGAAACGTCTAAGAGAAGTAATCGTTCACAAACATAAGTAACATTAAGTCGAAAACAGACATGGGACTGTTTGTAATTTAAGCTTCAGCGCTGTTTTGAGCTATTGAGGCTAACAACCAAAACGCTAATGACACGCAGTAAGCAGACAGTGTTATTTAAAACCATTGAATCGACTCAAAATGCTTCCAAACATAGATAAAATGTATATAATATTCATTTAACTCAAACAATCCAGACCATTTGCTACATTTAGAAATAAAAGTAAGCTCAAATACTCTAAACTGAAACCGTAGCTGTTAGCTCCGGACCATCGCGCATGCTCACATTGTGTTACACTGAAATGAACAGAAAGAAACAAGCTATAACTAGGAACTAAAGTGACGGTCAAATTTTGACTTCTGACCGTTTTTTTTAAATTCAATCTACAGCTATATCTTGTTGTAAAGTTTTAAAACATATTCCAACATTTGAAACATTTTTGAATCCCTCAAAAGGAGCTGACATTAACAGTGTTCATACAAAACCTGTTTGACAGCCTCACTATAGATTTCCTGTAATAGATTTGCTAAAAAATGTAATGGCACCTTCAAAGGGAAAAACCTTTGTAGGTTTCTACATCTGAGGGAATCAGATAATCAGCAGCCTGATATTTAGAAAAGTTGAATAAAGAATTAATATATAAAAAATAAATGACTGGCTATATGCAACTACACTTCTATTCATCATAAATGGTTGGTTTTTATTATTGTTTAAGACAATTAACAGGTAAGTTTTATATTTGGCTGCCCTTTCACTTGTAAAATTTTTTCCTAAACCTATTAACTTTTAATAACATTTTCATAATTTTATTTAAATAAAACTTTTATGGCTGAACTTTTTCATACAGTTACTTTATGTTACACAACCTAAATATAGACTGTGGTCATTTAGTTGTTGAGGTTATGAAAACTAAAAGTAATGTGTTGTGTTGACAAACAATCAATTCATCTCTAAGTATTATTAATAGACAAAACAATACTTTGTTGTTAATAGATAAAACAATACTTTGTTGTTAATAGATAAAACAATACTTTGTTGTTAATAGATAAAACAATACTCAGAGTGTATAGGAAGCTATAGTCATACACCATTGTTCTTTACTATGCAGTAAAATGTTATTCATTTCGGATGGAGTTGTTAATTTACAGATCTGATCTACATAGTTGGTAAATTAATAATTAAAAAAATAGAATATAGCATATAAAAAGCACTAGTTGCTTTTTAGTTGTTTTTTTTAGAAAAATATCCAAATTTACTAGAATAATTTCAGTTTATCCTGCATATGTTTTGGTGAATTTCTGTTTTTGCTTTATTTTGTCTTTATCTAAAACATAAACAACACTTACTTATGTTCTTCATAATATAACAACACTCAGTAATGACATGTCACTCCCTCTTTATTACTGTGGGAGGAGCATTACACAAACTTAACCATATTCACCAACAGAGATTATCTGTCTGTGCAGAACAGTGTAAAGGACAACACTATACAACATGGAGCATAAAATCATCATCTTGTGTTTTCTTGGATATATTCATGCAACTTCGGGACAGGGTAAATATTCACAATAAATTCTATAATTGTTCTTGGGTTTTTTTCTAAGTAAGGATCATGTTAGATATTATTATAAGAGTAGGTAATGTGACAAATAAACATCTGAAATGCTAGGAAATATGTTTGGTTGAGCCTGCAGTCGAGGTTTCACTGCCAGGGTCGGTGCCAGGCATTTAGACGCCCTAAGCACAAATTCTTTGTGGCCTCCTTAGCACCTCAAAACAGCAATAATTCTGAATTTTTGTCCATTTTCCCATTATTAAATGGTGGAAAATTAAGGTTTACAAAGTAAGACGATTTTAAGTGGGATTAAAACGAGGAAACAAATAAAGTACAATGAATGAAATGTAACAATGTGGAGAGCAAAACAGAGCTAGAACTCATCCTATATACAGTGCTGTTTTAAATATATTTAAATATTACTCAAAGACAATATAAGTAAACACAAAATGCAAATTGTAAACTTAGGTGTCTATTGTTAAACTAGAAAAAAGTCCAAACCTGCATGGCCCTGTGTGAAAAAGTGATTGCCTGTAGGCTCCGAACCTAAAAACTGGTTGGATCAGCTTTCATGGCAGCAACGTCCGTCAAGCATTTGCAATAATTTGTAGTGATTCTTTTCCAGACACGAAAAGCGAAGGATATTATACCCATAATTCAGTACGTTTTAGTTAGTTTTATCAGTGCGAAATATAGTTCCAGTTAGTTTTTACCCCATTATTTACTGTTTTTATTTATTTCAGTTAACAAAGATGTTCTCAATTTCAATTTCTGTTATTTTGTTTGTTTTAGTTAATTATAGTAACCTTAGTCAGTCCACAGTTTTCGCAAAAGTCACTGGGATCATCAAGATGTGTTCCGGAAAAACGGAGATGAGCATCGATGTTCTTTTTGCTCAGAAGTGGTTTTCCTCTCAGAGCTCTGCCATGGAGGCCATTTTTGCCCCATTTGCCCCAACTCTTTGTTATGGCAGAGGCAGAAACTCTGACCTTAACTGAGGCTGACAGATTTTCGGACGTTGTTGTGGGGTGTTTGGTGACCTCTTGGACGAATCGTCGCTGCACTCTTGGGCTAACGTTGGTCACCCACTCCTGCAAAGGTTCACCACGGTGCCATGTTTACTCCATGTGTGGATGACGGCTCTCACTGGCGTTCAATGGAGTCCCAAGGATTTAGAAATGGTTTTGCAACACGGTACAAAACCAGATGGATAGTTCTAAATTACTTTTGGTCACATTTATTCCTGATTCTTTTGGATCTTGTCAAAATTTCTAGCTTTTGAGAATCTTTTTGTGTAATTCACAGGGAGGTCTTAATGTCGTTATATGTTTTAATTGAGAACAGTAATCAGGTCAGGTTGTGGCTAGAGATAAGTGATAAGCCACAGTTAAGTTTTTTTTAACTGGGCAATTAAATTTTTTTCACAGGAACATTAATTTAAAAACAGAATTTTGTGTTTACTTGTGTTTCCTTTGACTGTTCTCAATCACTGTGTGTCATGTCAGTCAAAACAAACTACACCTATGAATGCTGAATAATCATCCCTTCTAAAACTAATAGTCTATGTTTGGGTCATTACAAACATAAATGTTGTACTCATTCTTAAGATCTGACAATTTCATGCATTTCTTTTTCATTCTTTCCTGAAAATGTCTCCTAGATTTTGTAATTTCTGTCTCGTAGCCTAGACCTCAGCTTTCAGTGAATACTGTGCACAGCTTTAGGCAAAGGGTGTATATGCTTGTCCTAAATAAGTTTGTACTTTGCTGTTGTACGATGTTGTGAACAAATTAAAATTACAAAATGCATATGCAGTAAAAATGTGAAGCATCACATTCAATGTCTGGTACTTATTTACCTCAGGTAGAGTAACTATTTTAAATGTCTGTTCAAAGAGTGTATAGTGATGTCTTGAGTATTTTCAACCACTTTCACCAAATCTTACTTTATTGCAGTACAAAACACTTCCAGAGAGAATTATAATGAAAACATGACAAGGTCATTTGACTAACTAGTACATTAACAAGGTGTCAGGACGTTTCATATTGATGACACTGACACGAATGCTCTGTATTTGTGGAATGAACTACGCAGTTTGAAGAAGTGACTCACACCGATAAGTTATCAACCGGGCTTTGCCGTTTGTTGTAATTGTTTTGAGGAATGCACAAGCTGTTGTGCTTGTGTGAAAAGTGATTCAGAATTACTGGAATTATTAACTTGATAAAGATTATCAGTACAGTGCCATTTCACACAATATTTTTTTGCTAATAATATTTATCTACAATTACAGCAAATACAACTGCTGTCCCAACAACTACAACTCCTGAACCAACAACTACAACTGATGCCCCAACAACTACAACTGTTGCCCCAACGACTACAACTCCTGCCCCAACGACTACAACTGTTGCCCCAACGACTACAACTGCTGCCCCAACGACTACAACTCCTGCCCCAACGACTACAACTGTTGCCCCAACGACTACAACTGCTACCCCAACAACTACAACTCCTGCCCCAACAACTACAACTGCTGCCCCAACGACTACAACTGCTGCCCCAACGACTACCACTCCTGTCCCAACAACTACAACTGATGCCCCGACGACTACAACTGCTGCCCCAACGACTACAACTCCTGCCCCAACGACTACAACTGCTACCCCAACAACTACACCTCCTGCCCCAACAACTACAACTCCTGCCCCAACAACTACAACTGCTGCCCCAACAACTACAACTGCTGCCCCAACGACTACAACTGCTGCCCCAACGACTACCACTCCTGTCCCAACAACTACAACTGCTGCCCCAACAACTACAACTGATGCCCCAACAACTACAACTGATGCCCCAACAACTACAACTCCTGCCCCAACACCTACTGCCCCACCGACTACAACTCCTGAACCAACTACTACAACTGTTGCCCCAACGACTACAACTGCTGCCACAACAACTACAACTGATGCCCCAACAACTACAACTGATGCCCCAACTACTACAACTGCTGCCCCAACAACTACAACTGATGCCCCAACTACTACAACTGCTGCCCCAACAACTACAACTCCTGCCCCAACAACTACAACTGATGCCCCAACAACTACAACTGTTGCCCCAACGACTACAACTGATGCCCCAACAACTACATCTGCTGCCCCAACAACTACAACTGATGCCCCAACAACTACAACTGATGCCCCAACAACTACAACTCCTGCCCCAACAACTACTGCCCCACCGACTACAACTCCTGAACCAACTACTACAACTGTTGCCCCAACGACTACAACTGCTGCCACAACAACTACAACTGATGCCCCAACAACTACAACTGATGCCCCAACTACTACAACTGCTGCCCCAACAACTACAACTGCTGTCCCAACAACTACAACTGCTGCCCCAACAACTACAACTGCTGTCCCAACAATTACAACTGCTGCCCCAACAACTACAACTGATGCCCCAACAACTACAACTGATGCCCCAACTACTACAACTGCTGCCCCAACAACTACAACTGATGCCCCAACTACTACAACTGCTGCCCCAACAACTACAACTCCTGCCCCAACAACTACAACTGATGCCCCAACAACTACAACTGTTGCCCCAACGACTACAACTGCTGCCCCAACAACTACAACTCCTGCCCCAACAACTACAACTGCTGCCCCAACAACTACAACTGCTGCCCCAACGACAACCACTCCTGTCCCAACAACTACAACTGCTGCCCCAACAACTACAACTGTTGCCCCAACAACTACAACTGCTGCCCCAACGACTACAACTGATGCCCCAACAACTACAACTGATGCCCCAACAACTACAACTGATGCCCCAACAACTACATCTGCTGCCCCAACGACTACAACTGATGCCCCAACAACTACAACTGATGCCCCAACAACTACAACTCCTGCCCCAACAACTACAACTGATGCCCCAACAACTACATCTGCTGCCCCAACGACTACAACTGATGCCCCAACGACTACAACTGATGCCCCAACAACTACAACTCCTGAACCAACTACTACAACTGCTGCCCCAACGACTACAACTGCTGCCCCAACGACTACAACTGATGCCCCAACGACTACAACTGCTGCCCCAACGACTACATCTGCTGCCCCAACGACTACAACTGCTGCCCCAACGACTACAACTGATGCCCCAACGACTACATCTGCTGCCCCAACGACTACAACTGCTGCCCCAACGACTACAACTGCTGCCCCAACGACTACAACTGCTGCCCCAACAACTACAACTGCTGCCCCAACGACTACATCTGCTGCCCCAACGACTACAACTGATGCCCCAACAACTACAACTCCTGCCGCAACAACTGCTGCCCCACCGACTACAACTGCTGCCACAACAACTACAACTCCTGTCCCAACAACTACAACTGATGCCCCAACAACTACAACTGCTGCCCCAACGACTACAACTGCTGCCCCAACGACTACAACTGTTGCCCCAACCACTACAACTCCTGTCCCAACAACTACAACTGATACCCCAACAACTACAACTGTTGCCCCAACGAATACAACTGCTGCCCCAACGACTACAACTGCTGCCCCACCGACTACAACTCCTGAACCAACAACTACAACTGTTGCCCCAACGACTACAACTGCTGCCCCAACAACTACATCTGCTGCCCCAACGACTACAACTGATGCCTCAACGACTACAACTCCTGTCCCAACAACTACAACTGCTGCCCCAACAACTACAACTGTTGCCCTAACAACTACAACTGATGCCCCAACAACTACATCTGCTACCCCAATGACTACAACTCCTGCCCCAACGACTACAACTGATGCCCCAACAACTACAACTCCTGTACCAACAACTACAACTCCTGTCCCAACAACTACAACTGCTGCCCCAACAACTACAACTCCTGTCCCAATAACTATAACTGCTGCCCCAACAACTACAACTCCTGTCCCAACAACTACAACTGCTGCCCCAACAACTACAACTGCTGCCCCAACGACTACAACTGCTGCCCCAACAACTACAACTCCTGTCCCAACGACTACAACTGATGCCCCAACAAATACAACTCCTGCCCCAACAACTACTGCCCCACCGATTACAACTCCTGAGCCAACTAATACAACGACTACAACTGCTGCCCCAACAACTACAACTGATGCCCCAACAACTACAACTGCTGCCCCAACAACTATAACTCCTGTCCCAACAACTACAACTGCTGCCCCAACAACTACAACTCCTGTCCCAACAACTACAACTGCTGCCCCAACTACTACAACTGCTGCCCCAACAACTACAACTCCTGTCCCAACAACTACATCTGCTGCCCCAACGACTACAACTGATGCCCCAACGACTACAACTGCTGCCCCAACAACTACAACTGATGCCCCTACAACTACAACTCCTGCCGCAACAACTACTGCCCCACCGATTACAACTCCTGAGCCAACTACTACAACGACTACAACTGCTGCCCCAACAACTACAACTGATGCCCCAACAACTACAACTGCTGCCCCAACAACTATAACTCCTGTCCCAACAACTACAACTGCTGCCCCAACAACTACAACTCCTGTCCCAACAACTACAACTGCTGCCCCAACTACTACAACTGCTGCCCCAACAACTACAACTCCTGTCCCAACAACTACATCTGCTGCCCCAACGACTACAACTGCTGCCCCAACAACTACAACTGATGCCCCTACAACTACAACTCCTGCCGCAACAACTACTGCCCCACCGACTACAACTCCTGAACCAACAACAACAACTGCTGTCCCAACAACTACAACTGATGCCCCAACCACTACATCTGCTGCCCCAACGACTACAACTGCTGCCCCAACGACTACAACTGTTGCCCCAACGACTACAACTGTTGCCCCAACAACTACAACTCCTGTACCAACAACTACAACTGTTGCCCCAACAACTACAACTCCTGTCCCAACAACTACATCTGCTGCCCCAACAACTGCAACTCCTGCCCCAACAACTACAACTGCTGCCCCAACGACTCCAACCACAACTACAACTCCAACCACAACTTCAACCACAACTACAACTACAACTCCAACTACTACTCCAACCACAACTACAACCACAACGTCAACCACAACTCCAACCACAACTTCAACCACAACTCCAACCACAACTACAACCACAACTTCAACCACAACTACAACTACAACTCCAACCACAACTCCAACTACTACTCCAACTACAACTCCAACCACAACTCCAACTACAACTCCAACTACAACTCCAACCACAACTCCAACTACAACTCCAACTACAACTCCAACCACAACTCCAACTACAACTCCACCACAACTCCAACTACAACTCCAACCACAACTCCAACCACTACTCCAACTACAACTCCAACCACAACTCCAACTACAACTCCAACTACAACTCCAACCACAACTCCAACTACAACTCCAACCACAACTCCAACTACAACTCCAACCACAACTCCAACCACAACTCCAACCACTACTCCAGCTCCTCCATCCACAGAAAATTCAACCCCTCCCGGTATGTTATTCCATAGTAGCTTAAATCATTTCTACAGTAATATGTCAGAAAAATTCATCTTTTAAAATGATATAAAAGTAAATTTCTAACAGTAAATTAATTCACTGACCAACAACAAATTGACTCTTTATAATTCCCTACAGTCTTGGAGTTTCTAATGAATCTAAACATGAGGATAAAATCTTATGGAGAGATCAGCAATGGAACGGCAATAGAGCTCATTAAACAGGTATGTAAACTAGAATAACCCACAAATTGTTACTTGGCTTTTTTATTTAATCAAATCTCAACTGATAACACTTTAAATTTCTTCATTTAGTTTTTTGAAGACCATCTTCCTCGTGGAACAGCTCATGCAGTGACTGTACGAAGCATTCAAAGGGTTAGAGTTAACCCCTAGAACATCACGGAGTTGATCGGAGAAAAACAGCATTTACATGTTGGTGGCATTATTCAATCAATATATCAACCAATATATCACATTATGTATGTTTTTAGTCTTATTTTAAATATCAACACTTGGTGTAGTAGGGCGGTATTCCAAAAGCATGGTACAACAAATCCAATCTCTCCATGATATCAAGGTTAATTCTGATTTTTTTTTTTATTCTAGCAGCTAATCTCCTTAAATTCAGTCAATTCTGAGTATCTAAACCATGGGTGTCCAAAGTGAGGCCAGGGCCCATTTGTGGCACCTTGGACTGACTTTGGGCGGCCTCCAATTCCATGGATGCAGATGGAGACTTAAAAAATTGTTACCAACATAATTTTCTTACACAGAGAAATGTAAAGTACAAATCCTGTTTTCACAACTGAAAATAAATGTATTTGACTGAGCCGAAAAGAAACTGAAAACTAGATGTTTTTCTTTTCTTACAGCAAACATGCAAACTTAAAGTAGTAAGTAGTAAATTTCTGTCAAATAAATTTGAGAATAATCACAGAAAACTTTTCAAGAAAGTTTAAAAAGAATTTTTGGCAGAAATTTATTCATTTTTTTCTATCTACAACGGTCCTAATACACCACTGTAAAAATCCACAATAAACATACAGCTACTTTATTTGCTTGATTTTAGGTGGGGTTTTCTTTGGCCCGCGAATATTTTTGAGTTAACAATTTTGTCCCACATGGCAAAACGTTTGGACGCCCCTGATCTGAACCTTAAGTTGACAGGTAAATTTAGAGAAGGACTAAATTTGATTTAAAGCAAAGCTGTTGCAGTAACAGTAACTTCAATATCAACCAATATGGATCAGAAAAGGGTTTCCCCAAATTCAGAGTTTACACAAACCTGCTTTCTGGAATGGCCCTATAAAGTACAAGAGATTATATTGTGTAGATTTGGCCTCTCCTGATTACAGCGTGTATTATTCCAGCTGTAAAAGCGTCTACATTTCTCTGATCAAATTCTTTGATTTAACCTGTAAGTCAAATTAAAGGATGTATTTGCTATCCTGTCCCAGTAGAGTTGAATTTTGTTGTGTTTTTTCTCAGTTTGACAGATATAGGATTTTTTTTTATTGAATTTGAAGTGAATTGTTTTTGTTGCTGCTTTGGGCAACATGCTAAAAAAAACAAATCTTTTTTGTACATATATGTGGTGGCTTATTATTTCTTCTAACATGTTTTTATTGTCTTTGGGTTCAGGTTTTAATTAACATTCAGAAGATTGTTTGTATTTTAGCTTTTTTTTTTCCAGCTTTGTAATTTTTACATGTAAAGTACAATAAAATAATTTATATAAATTACAAGCCATTTAGTTTTATTTTACTTTAATATACCATTTTTAAACTGTATTACTATAAGCTTTGAACTGCAGAAAAAACCTGGGAAAACAGGATAAAACTCTGTAGAACATTTTTAAAAGCTCAACTGAGGAATTTGTATTACTGTAAGCAGAGGTGGTTAGCGAAAAATTATACTCAAATAAGAATATAAATACTTCAACATAATTTACTCAACTAAAGTAAAAAGTAGACATCCAAGAAACTACTTTAGAGTAAAAAAGTATTTGATAAAAAAAAGTCTGATCCAAATATCAATAATTTAATATTTAAAAATTACATCATTAGCCAAACCAAAATATGAAATGGAAATTTTGGTATTTTAAAGGACCAAAATGACAATAATTCAAAATAACAGAATCAGACAAAATAAAATATTTTCAAATAAGTTTCTTTTTTTTTTTTTTTATAAAAAACTTCTGAAGCTTTAACAGAAGCTGCAGGTGTGTGTCTGTCTGGTGAATATTTGGTTAAATCATGTTTGTTTTTCAATCAGTGGGTAGAAAATCCAGACATTTTACTCAAGTAAGAGGAGAAATACTTCAAATAAAATTACTCAAGTAAAAGTAAAGCATACGCCAGAGTAAAAATACTCCTACATTTCTTCAAAAAAGTTACTCAAGTAAATGTAATTGAGTAAATGTAACTAACTTCACAACATTAAAGGACCAGTTATGCAGACGCGACCCACTTATGAATTAACAGTTGTTACTCTTTGACCCGATCATTTAACAGATGAATGAAGAATGAAGTGTGGTTAGAACTTATTGCTGTTTAAAAATGTGAACACTTACATAAGCTTTGGATTCAGTCCAACTTTTTTCCCCACTAAATAGTTTTGTAACTAGTAAACTCTGATTATTTCTGTTTCGTTTTGGTGTCACGTCTTAAAGTTGCTATACCAGAATCTGGATCTTTTTAGATCATACTGATATTTCATGTGAAAGATAAAGAAACAATCTGATGCTACATGAAGTCACATCAGCAGTGTAAATAAGACAGAAACCTGTTTGACAGCCTCACTGCAAATTTCCAGTAATAGCTTTGCTTACAAAGAGTAATGGCATCTCTGAAGGAAACTCCTGGTACTTTGTATTGCCGTACCTGAGTCATGAAACACAATCAGATAATCAACAGCATGTTTGAATTATTTGATCTTAGCAAATCGTATTTATGAAAAATAAGTAAAAATAAATCAGGGGTATCATAAATGGTTGTTTTTTGTGTTATTGAATACGACCAGTATTTGTGTTTGTTTGCTTTTGGTCACTTGAGTTTCTGTTTTTAAACATTTTCATTATTAACATTTAAAAATGTTTTGATGATTTTAATGAGCAAACACTTTAATTGTTTTTTTCATGCAGTTATTTTATTTTACATGCCCCATGTGTATCTACAGTGGATATTTAGTTGATGCTATGGAAAATGAAAGTAAGCTACTGTACTTAAAACCAGCCAAGTGTGTATTATTAACATGTGAGAAAAATATGTAAAATATAAAGTAATAAAATGCTTTTTAAATTTCAAGTCTAGGAATAATTACTTGTAATATTTCAGTTTATCCTCAATGGTGAATTTGTTGGGGGTTTTTTTTACCTTACTTAATCTTTTCTCTTGTGACCTTACTCAGTTTTTTTAGGTTATTATACAATAACAAAACACAGTAACGACATGTCACTCCCTTTTTATTGTTGTGGGTGGAGAATTCCACAAACTTAACCAGTTGTGCCAATACTGTATGAGATTATGTTCCTGTGCAGACTGTGTGAAGGACAACACTATTCACCATGGATGATAAAATCATCGTTTTCTTTTGCCTTCTTGGATTTATTCATGCAACTTTGGGACAAGGTAGATATTCACAAATTCTATTTTTGTTATTGTTTGTATTCTTCATATAACTTATAATAATAATAATGGAAAGATTAGGGTTCATCAACCTTGAAAAAATGAAAAACATTTCTTATAAAGTAGTTAAAGATTTTCTAAGAGTGAATATATTTATTGGGTTAATTTAAATTAGTAATGCCTGGTTTTTAAAATTGTTGGTTGATTTTCAAAACTTGAGAGACGTGACGATAAAAGAAATCTTAACCGATTTGAATGTGGGATTTATTGTGTCCAGCCACACAAACTGATTTTCACTCAACAATGTTCAGAAGTCAGACAGAAACTCTCACAAACGCTGTCGCCATCCCAAACATGGCAGGCTGGAAAGGAGCGACGACGAAGGTTTGTGGACTATAAAAATATTGTAAATTTTTATAAAAAATGAAAACAGAACATGACCAGAGACAGGTAATTAAACACAAAAAACAAACAAACAAAAAAGATTTGTTAGAGCCCATTTCCAAAACTTTATGTATTTTTTATCACATATTTGGAAAAAAATAAACTGTAACAATGTTTCATCTCTGATTGAAAAGATCCATTTAATTTGTAAATATATACTATAATTTTTTTCATCATATACTTTTTTGTAGTCTCTGTTTACACTCAGTTACAGTAGATGACGTCACATTATTCCAACTAATAGTTTTTGATCTTCAATAAAATACATAGAATGAATTTTTCTTTGGTCAGCATTTAAAACATCAGTTGACATAACAAAGAAAACAGCGACTTCTCTTTTACCAATGTTCTCAATCTATTACTTAATATTTTTTCAGAACTTAAAAATGACTCGTCAATCCAAAAAGATATGCGAGATCAACTGTTTTACCACATTGTCTCAAACATAAAGCCACTGGAAAATCCTTTTCACATTTTGAGGGTCCAGTTGAATTCTTTCCACTGTTTGCAATTCCCAAATTTCTTTGACATAGTTGGTAATTATAAGTCTGCAGAAGGTATTTTATACAGTCAAGGGAGACACAGTTCTAGATGTTTTTCTAGAACTTTATTGAAAGATTATTTCATACCATTTGGAAGTTTGTACCAGGATTTCTGTATTTTGTCTTCTGTGTATTTTAGATTCTGTCCCATGTTTTGGTAAACTTGCATTCTGATTGGCAACATGTCACAAACAACACACACTAAGACATCAGGCCAAGAAAATCTAAATTGTATGAAATATTCGGATTGGAGGAATCTAGGCGTCCGTCCAATTATTCTCACCATGTAACAGATAATAGAACTGGTTCATGGAAACTGTTTTAAGAGTCATCAAAATATTCAGGAAGTTGTTAAGATGGAAATCGGGGAAAAAAATCTGAATGGAAATGTTCCAGTGTAAAATAGAAGCAAGATTATCAGTAAGTGGTGATTTAAAAAAAACCAATGAAATCTAACAACTCGTGCAATAATTACAACTACAGCTACCAACCCAACAACTACAACTGTTGCCCCAACAACTACAACTGCTGTCCCAACAACTACAACTGTTGAACCAACAACTACAACTGTTGCCCCAACAACTACAAATGCTGTCCCAACAACTACAACTGCTGAACCAACAACCACAACTGTTGCCCCAACAACTACAACTGTTGCCCCAACAACTACAGGCCCAACAACTACAACTGTTGCCCCAACAACTACAACTGACGCCCCAACAACTACAACTGCAGCTCCAACTACAACAGTTGCCCCAACAACCACAACTGTTGCCCCAACAACTACAACTGTTGCCCCAACAACTACAACAGTTGCTCCAACAACTACAACAACTTCCCCAACAACTACAACTACAACTGATGCCCCAACAACTACAACTGCTGCAGCAACAACAACTACAACTGCAGCAGCAACAACTACAACTGTTGCCCCAACAACTACAATTGTTGCCCCAACAACCACAACTGCTGCCCCAACAACTATAACTGTTGCCCCAACAACTACAACTGTTGCCCCAACAACTACAACAACTTCCCCAACAACAACAACTGCCCCAACAACTATAACTGTTGCCCCAACAACTACAACTGCAGCAGCAACATCTACAACTGTTGCCCCAACAACTACAACTGCTGCCCCAACAACTTCAACTACAACTGATGCCCCAACAACTACAACTGCTGCAGCAACAACAACTACAACTGTTGCCCCAACAACTACAACTGCAGCAGCAACAACTACAACTGTTGCCCCAACAACTACAACTGTTGCCCCAACAACTACAATTGTTGCCCCAACAACCACAACTGTTGCCCCAACAACTACAACAACTTCCCCAACAACAAAAACTGCCCCAACAACTATAACTGTTGCCCCAACAACTACAACTGCAGCAGCAACATCTACAACTGTTGCCCCAACAACTATAACTGTTGCCCCAACAACTACAACTGCTGCCCCAACAACTACAACTGTTGCTCCACCAACTACAACTGTTGCCCCAACAACTACAACTGTTGCCCCAACAACTACAACAACTTCGCCAACAAATACAACTATTTTCCCAACAACTACAACAGTTGCCCCAACAACTACAACAGTTGCCCCAACAACTACAACTGCAGCTCCAACCACAACTGCAGCAGCAACAACTACAACTGTTGCCCCAACTACAACTGCTGTCCCAACAACTACAACTTCTGCCCCAACTACAACTGTTGCCCCAACAACTACAACAGTTGCCCCAACAATTACAACTGTTGCCCCAACAACTACAACTGTTGCCCCAACAACTACAACAACTGCCCCAACAACTACAACTGCAGCTCCAACTACAACTGTTGCCCCAACAACTATAACTGTTGCCCCAACAACTACAACTGCAGCAGCAACATCTACAACTGTTGCCCTAACAACTACACCTGTTGCCCCAACAACTACACCTGTTGCCCCAACAACTACAACTGTTGCTCCAACAACTACAACTGTTGCCCCAACAACTACAACTGTTGCCCCAACAACTACAACTGCAGCAGCAACATCTACTACTGTTGCCCCAACAACTACAACTGTTGCCCCAACAACTACAACTGTTGCCTCAACAACTACAACTGCAGCAGCAACATCTACAACTGTTGCCCCAACAACTACAACAGTTGCTCCAACAACTACAACAACTTCCCCAACAACTACAACTGTTGCCCCAACAACTACAACTGCCCCAACAACTACAACTGCAGCTCCAACTACAACTGTTGCCCCAACAACCACAACTGCAGCAGCAACAACTACAACTGCTACCCCAACAACTACAACTCCTGCCCCAACAACTACAACTGCTGCCCCAACAACTACAACTGCTGCCCCAACAACTACAACTGTTGTCCCAACAACTACAACTGATGCCCCAACAACTACAACTGCAGCTCCAACTACAACAGTTGCCCCAACAACTACAACTGTTGCCCCACCAACTACAACTGCTGTCCCAACAACTACAACTGTTGAACCAACAACTACAACTGTTGCCCCAACAACTACAAATGCTGTCCCAACAACTACAACTGCTGAACCAACAACCACAACTGTTGCCCCAACAACTACAACTGTTGCCCCAACAACTACAGGCCCAACAACTACAACTGTTGCCCCAACAACTACAACTGACGCCCCAACAACTACAACTGCAGCTCCAACTACAACAGTTGCCCCAACAACCACAACTGTTGCCCCAACAACTACAACTACAACTGATGCCCCAACAACTACAACTGCTGCAGCAACAACAACTACAACTGTTGCCCCAACAACTACAACTGCAGCAGCAACAACTACAACTGTTGCCCCAACAACTACAATTGTTGCCCCAACAACTACAACTGCTGCAGCAACAACAACTACAACTGTTGCCCCAACAACTATAACTGTTCCACCAACAACTACAACTGTTGCCCCAACAACTACAACAACTTCCCCAACAACAACAACTGCCCCAACAACTATAACTGTTGCCCCAACAACTACAACTGCAGCAGCAACATCTACAACTGTTGCCCCAACAACTATAACTGTTGCCCCAACAACTACAACTGCTGCCCCAACAACTACAACTGTTGCTCCACAAACTACAACTGTTGCCCCAACAACTACAACTGTTGCCCCAACAACTACAACAACTTCGCCAACAACTACAACTATTTTCCCAACAACTACAACAGTTGCCCCAACAACTACAACAGTTGCCCCAACAACTACAACTGTTGCCCCAACAACTACAACTGCAGCTCCAACCACAACTGCAGCAGCAACAACTACAACTGTTGCCCCAACAACTACAACTTCTGCCCCAACTACAACTGTTGCCCCAACAACTACAACAGTTGCCCCAACAATTACAACTGTTGCCCCAACAACTACAACTGTTGCCCCAACAACTACAACAACTTCCCCAACAACTACAACTGATGCCCCAACAACTACAACTGCAGCTCCAACTACAACTGTTGCCACAACAACTATAACTGTTGCCCCAACAACTACAACTGTTGCTCCAACAACTACAACTGTTGCCCCAACAACTACAACTGTTGCCCCAACAACTACAGGCCCAACAACTACAACTGTTGCCCCAACAACTACAACTGACGCCCCAACAACTACAACTGCAGCTCCAACTACAACAGTTGCCCCAACAACCACAACTGTTGCCCCAACAACTACAACTGTTGCCCCAACAACTACAACAGTTGCTCCAACAACTACAACAACTTCCCCAACAACTACAACTACAACTGATGCCCCAACAACTACAACTGCTGCAGCAACAACAACTACAACTGTTGCCCCAACAACTACAACTGCAGCAGCAACAACTACAACTGTTGCCCCAACAACTACAATTGTTGCCCCAACAACTACAACTGCTGCAGCAACAACAACTACAACTGTTGCCCCAACAACTACAACTGCAGCAGCAACAACTACAACTGTTGCCCCAACAACTACAATTGTTGCCCCAACAACCACAACTGCTGCCCCAACAACTATAACTGTTCCACCAACAACTACAACTGTTGCCCCAACAACTACAACAACTTCCCCAACAACAACAACTGCCCCAACAACTATAACTGTTGCCCCAACAACTACAACTGCAGCAGCAACATCTACAACTGTTGCCCCAACAACTATAACTGTTGCCCCAACAACTACAACTGCTGCCCCAACAACTACAACTGTTGCTCCACAAACTACAACTGTTGCCCCAACAACTACAACTGTTGCCCCAACAACTACAACAACTTCGCCAACAACTACAACTATTTTCCCAACAACTACAACAGTTGCCCCAACAACTACAACAGTTGCCCCAACAACTACAACTGTTGCCCCAACAACTACAACTGCAGCTCCAACCACAACTGCAGCAGCAACAACTACAACTGTTGCCCCAACAACTACAACTTCTGCCCCAACTACAACTGTTGCCCCAACAACTACAACAGTTGCCCCAACAATTACAACTGTTGCCCCAACAACTACAACTGTTGCCCCAACAACTACAACAACTTCCCCAACAACTACAACTGCAGCTCCAACTACAACTGTTGCCACAACAACTATAACTGTTGCCCCAACAACTACAACTGTTGCTCCAACAACTACAACTGTTGCCCCAACAACTACAACTGCAGCAGCAACATCTACTACTGTTGCCCCAACAACTACAACTGTTGCCCCAACAACTACAACTGTTGCCTCAACAACTACAACTGCAGCAGCAACATCTACAACTGTTGCCCCAACAACTACAACAGTTGCCCCAACAACTACAACAACTTCCCCAACAACTACAACTGATGCCCCAACAACTACAACTGCAGCTCCAACTACAACTGTTGCCACAACAACTATAACTGTTGCCCCAACAACTACAACTGTTGCTCCAACAACTACAACTGTTGCCCCAACAACTACAACTGTTGCTCCAACAACTACAACTGTTGCCCCAACAACTACAACTGCAGCAGCAACATCTACTACTGTTGCCCCAACAACTACAACTGTTGCCCCAACAACTACAACTGTTGCCTCAACAACTACAACTGCAGCAGCAACATCTACAACTGTTGCCCCAACAACTACAACTGTTGCCCCAACAACTACAACAACTTCCCCAACAACTACAACTGATGCCCCAACAACTACAACTGCAGCTCCAACTACAACTGTTGCCACAACAACTATAACTGTTGCCCCAACAACTACAACTGTTGCTCCAACAACTACAACTGTTGCCCCAACAACTACAACTGCAGCAGCAACATCTACTACTGTTGCCCTAACAACTACACCTGTTGCCCCAACAACTACACCTGTTGCCCCAACAACTACAACTGTTGCTCCAACAACTACAACTGTTGCCCCAACAACTACAACTGCAGCAGCAACATCTACTACTGTTGCCCCAACAACTACAACTGTTGCCCCAACAACTACAACTGTTGCCTCAACAACTACAACTGCAGCAGCAACATCTACAACTGTTGCCCCAACAACTACAACAGTTGCTCCAACAACTACAACAACTTCCCCAACAACTACAACTGTTGCCCCAACAACTACAACTGCCCCAACAACTACAACTGCAGCTCCAACTACAATTGTTGCCCCAACAACCACAACTGCAGCAGCAACAACTACAACTGCTACCCCAACAACTACAACTCCTGCCCCAACAACTACAACTGCTGCCCCAACAACTACAACTGTTGTCCCAACAACTACAACTGATGCCCCAACAACTACATCTGCTGCCCCAACGACTACAACTGCTGCCCCAACAACTACAACTGATGCCCCAACAACTACAACTGTTGCCCCAACAACTGCAACTGTTGCCCCAACAACTACAACTGCAGCAGCAACATCTACAACTGTTGCCCCAACAACTACAACAGTTGCTCCAACAACTACAACAACTTCCCCAACAACTACAACTGCCCCAACCACTACAACTGCAGCAGCAACATCTACAACTGTTGCTCCAACAACTACAACTTTTGCCCCAACAACTACAACTGTTGCCCCAACAATTACAACTGTTGCCCCAACAACTACAACTGTTGCCCCAACAACTGCAACTGTTGCCCCAACAACTACAACTGCAGGAGCAACATCTACAACTGTTGCCCCAACAACTACAACTGTTGCTCCAACAACTACAACTGTTGCCCCAACAACTACAACTGTTGCCCCAGCAACTGCAACTGTTGCCCCAACTACAACTGCAGCAGCAACATCTACAACTGTTGCCCCAACAACTACAACTTCCCCAACAACTACAACTGCCCCAACAACTACAACTGCAGCTCCAACTACAATTGTTGCCCCAACAACCACAACTGCAGCAGCAACAACTACAACTGTTGCCCCAACTACAACTGCTGTCCCAACAACTACTACTGTTGCCCCAATAACTACAACTGTTGCCCCAACGACTACAACAGTTGCCCCAACAACTACAACTGCTGCCCCAACAACTACAACTCCTGCCCCAACAACTACAACTGTTGCCCCAACAACTACAACTCCTGCCCCAACAACTACAACTGTTGCCCCAACAACTACAACTCCTGCCCCAACAACTACAACTCCTGCCCCAACAACTGCAACTGTTGCCCCAACAACTGCAACTGTTGCCCCAACAACTACAACTCCTGTCCCAACAACTACAACTGTTGCCCCAACAACTACAACTCCTGTCCCAACAACTACAACTGTTGCCCCAACAACTACAACTCCTGCCCCAACAACTACAACTCCTGCCCCAACAACTGCAACTGTTGCCCCAACAACTACAACTCCTGTCCCAACAACTACAACTGTTGCCCCAACAACTACAACTCCTGTCCCAACAACTACAACTCCTGTCCCAACAACTACAACTGCAGGTCCAACAAATACAACCTTGTTATCCACATCGTCTGCTGCTCCCACATCAATGCTAACATTTACATCTGCAGCTCCTCGTCCTACAGATCAAACTTCTAATGGTAAATAATTTCAAAAAAGCAACGCAGCTTTTCTTAAATTTATCCACAGACCAACTGACTTCTTTTAATCACTACAGGTTTGGAGTATCTGGCACATCTAAACATGAAGTTACGATCTTATGGAGAGATCAGCAATGCAACCATAGTTCATCTCATTGAACAGGTTTGTAAACTAGAATAATCCACAAATTATTTGGTTTTTCTTTTTTTTTTTTTAATCATAAAATATTAACACTTTCATTCTCCTCTACAATTTAGTTTTTCAGAGACCAGCTCCTTAATGGATCCGCCCACAGGGTGACTGTACGAAGCATTCAACGGGTTAGAGTTAACCCATAGACAAAAACAGCATCTACATGACATGTTCTCTCTATTATTTAATCAATTTTATCAATATATTGGAAACAATAATTATTAACCATATTTCAAGTCAAGTTTGAGTGTCTGAACCTGGAATTAACTTCAGGATGATGTTTAACCAGTAAATATTATCCATACTGAAGTTGGAACACCTTAAATTTAGGTCAGAAAACCGTCACCCAGTCTAAAACAGTTAGATGTTATTTTTGTTTCAATATCAGAGTCTGGAACAGAAAATCTGAGTTTTCCCAGAATTAACTTAATCAGTTTATAAATAACCTGCTTTCTGGAAAACCCTTATGAAATACCAACGTTTGTGTAGATTCAAGGTAACTTATGAACTCATTGATTTTGCTTTTCACAATTGACTATGCAAAGTGTAAAAATGTGTCTCAGTATAAAAATGTGATAAATCAAAGTTATGTAAATGTTCTAATCAAATGTTTATTTTTTATTGTTTCACTGCAGAGTCTAATTTAGTTGTTTTTCTCGGTTTTGTGACGTACAATCATTTTAAAACTCATTTTGAACTAAATTGGTTTTGTTGATAACTTCATAATATTTATTCTAATATACGTTTTGATTGTATTTTAACTTTTTCAGCTTTGTAGTTAAAGTACAATTAAAGTATTCATATGAACTGCAAGTCGTTTAGCTTGATGTTACCTCAATACAAAAACCCAGTGAAAGTGAAAATATAAAGACTTTTCTGAGCTTGAAAAGTCAAATATTTGCAAGAAAAATACTAAACATTTTAGACTTTTGAAATTTCCAAGAAAAAAAACTTGCACAGTTGAATTAAATGTCATCTGTGTATATTTATTTTGTTTTTCTGCTTGGATAGAAACAGAAAATTAAAGATTGTTGTTGTTTGTGGCATGCTTATAAAGAGTTTGTTTTCTTTGAATCTGAATTTCAAATTCCAAGTGAATTTTCTGCTCTTTTCAAGCCTTGAGAGAGAAAATGATCCAAACTGAGATAAAAATGGAATATGCAACAAAAACAGAAACCAGTCCTACAGCCTCAGTACAGATTTCTAGTAAGATATCTGTTGACAAAATACAAATCCAAAATATAATACTGGCATGTTTATGATTTCAGGACTTACACAGGACACTTTCTTACATTTAATAGGGAAAAAACATATTTAATAAAAACTAAACAAACTGTTGACAAAATTCTGCTTTATTTTCTGTTAGCCACTCAGCTTTATAATCAGAAGACATAATAAATCAGATGATACCTGATATAATTTATAGTTTCACCTGAATGTTTTAAACTCATATTGTTCTTTGGGGTGTTAAATCATACCAAGGCTTCAATTTAAATAAACAAAACTCTGAAGATTGAATTGGATAGTGTATGATGATGAGGTACTCTTAGAACAATGTATTAATTTTATACATTTTAATCTTGCAAAGCGTGGTTCAAAGGCTACAAAACGTACATAAAGAGGGTTTTGATTTTAAGAAGACAGAAGTATATTTGCATTATTATTTTCTGGGCTTTTTGAAAATAATTTAATTTTTCCTCCTGCAATGTTCATTTGTTAAAATTATTCATGCAAAGTGCAGATCATTTACCTTAAATTAACTTTATTACAATATTTTTGCAACCTTAAGCGTACTTTGGAGCAAAGAATTAAATATACATTAAATGTTAAAAATAAAATAAAAATGATAAAACTTTATGTAGACCATCTTCAAATTCCCATCTGTGGAATTTCACTGTAAATTACAAGATTATGTATATAAACAACATTTTTATTGTTGAGATAAATGACTTGAATCATCCAGGGTTTGTCAAAATACACAAAACAATCCAAACAGCAGGACACCGTCAGCAATTTATCAAAATCAAATTAGATTATAGGAACCGAAGGTCAAACACTTTAAATGAGTTGAGCAGACAACATGCTGCTCCAAGATGTCCGTTTGCTTCCTTTTATAATAACTATGTCATAATTTCAGGAGAGATTATATCTCCGCCTGCATGCAAACATCTTTGATCCAGAGTTCTGTGTAAGGTTCTGTTCAGCAGCACCAACAGGTCCAGAGGTTCTGGGACTCCTCTGGGCAGAAACAGCTCCAGAGAATCCTCAAAAGCGTGAGGGAGAACCGGGTCGGACGAGACCGAGTCCTGGCGAAAATAATAAAATTAACAAATAAATTCAGTCACATTAAGTGAAACCGTGCAAACTTTCTAGTTTAGTGGAAATATCTTCACACCTTTGAAATAGAAACAAAACTAAAGGCTTGAACACACCAAGGCCAGATGGAGATTTATTTATTTTTAATTATGAGAATAAAATCAGGATATGATGACAATGAGGTCACAACATGAACAAATTACTAGAAAAAAGCTGCTTTAATGAGAACAAAGTTTCAATAGGTACAAATCTGGCATTTTCTGATTCTTTTTAAAAAATATTCATTTCAAAGTCCAGCTACTGATAATAATTTGCTGATATTTGGACATATTAAGCACATCCCATCTGTAAAACTGATGGTGAAAGTATAACTTCACAAGATTCCCAACATTAGCCTTTTCTCATAAAATTACTGTTTCATTGTCATAATATTACAACTTTATTTCTGTAATATTATGAATTTAGTCTTGTATTACTTGATTTTCTAATATGACTATTTTTATATTATTACAATTTTACTCTTATGAAATGATTCTCATTATGACTGTTTTCTCATTTTTCTCATAATATTACTGTATTCTAATGGGTTTATTCTCATATTTTTTGGCACTAACACTCCAATATTAGTGCCGGGCGTTCACCATCATAATTCCATCTGGTATTTTTTGCAGTGTAAAAATCTCTGTGTGATTATTTACGTTTATGATTTAAATCGCTACACAAAATTTTAAAACAGATTACTGCGTGGCGTTTCATAAAATAACCATTGGTGTTCAGCCTCACACTGAAATGGAAACTTGTAGTTTATGATCACCAACCAATAATCACTGATCACCAATTACTAATCGCTGATACCAACCTGTGAGTAAAAACGCAGAGAGATGAATTTGGGGAAACCAAGAGGAGGAAGATGATTGGTTCCTGTGATGAAGAGGAGGAGGTCTTCGAAGGAAAAATACGTTTCACCGTCTGATTCAACATGAGGAGGAAACACGTTTGTTAACGGTTCATCACAGCTCAGCCAGGGTGTGTGTGTGTGTGTGTGTTCCTGTGCTTACCGCTGACCATGCTCAGGACGGTTTCCCACTGAGCCGCTGTGGTTTCCTCAGCTCCCCTCAGCTCAGAGTCCGGATCGCTGAAGCAAAACGTGAAGAGGCGTCTGAAAACCTCCAGGCTCGGCGCCCGCCGCTCCGTACTGGTCATCACCGGCAGAAACGTTTCCCAGTGCGACTTCACCAGATCCCACAGCCCCCCGCAGCTGTTCAAGCCCTCCAGGAACTGGGAGATCATACTGGCCACCCTGGAGTTCAGGAGGCAGTCAGACTGGAGCTGCATTTCCATTAACCATAGAAATGTCCAAATTGAAATAAAGAAAATGGATTTGGTTCTTGGAAACACAACCATTTAGAAAAAACTCAAGTTTTGGGATAAGCAGGTTTTGCGTTATGATGAGGCGAATTTCAGCCGTAACGAAAGAGAGATCGCAAAACTACATTTTTGCCAAAAAAATAAATAAAAAATCTAAAATGTTGAAGTCAGACATTTTCTAGAAGACAAACATTTTTGACTTCTTGACATTTGAACTCCTTTCAAATTTCTAAGATGAATCCCAAAATTTGAGTTTCTGGTCACAACGTTTTTACTTTTGGAGCTCAGAAAATCCCTTGTTTTTTCTAGAGATTTTCTGAGATTAATCTCACAAATTTCCAACTTTTTAATCTCAAATTTCAACATCTATTCTAAAGAATTTCTCAAACTGTAAAATTTGAGATTTTTTCCTCACAAATTTGCAACTTTTCAAACTTAAATGTCAATGTTTCATGAAACTTTCTGAGATTTAACTCAAAATTTCTGAGTTTCTTTTTTTTCGTGTAAAATTTCAACTTTTGGACTTTAGAAATGTTCTCGTTTTTTCTAGAAAATTTATTTGATAAGCATCAAAACTACGATGGCATGTTGGCCCAAATTTCACTCAAAACACTAGAAATTTTCAAGAACAAAAAAAATTTATTCTGAGCTATAAAAAGTTTTTTAAAAAATTGCAAGAAAAAACTAAAATTTTGAGAAAAATCTTAAATTTCCAGAATTTAAAAAAAAAAAAAATTCTAGAAATTTCCCATTTATTTCTAGAAAATTTCTAAGATTAATCTAAACATTTCTGAGTTTTTTGGCGCAAATTTACTCCTCTTTTCTTGTTACATTTACAATGCCCCCAGTAAGCCGTCACACAATTACAAAACTGTTTTTTTTGGTTTTGCATTAACAGAATACTGACAAATATTTGCACAGATTTAATGAAAACTCAGCTTTTGGCAGCCCACAAAACTGAAACCTGATATTCAGATGAAAGGCTCAGACCTGTGGTAGACGTAGTGTTTCACCAAGCGGGCGTAAACGGCGGGAATCTGTTTGGAACAGGCCGGATGGATCCCACAGCCGGACAGCCAGTCACACAGGCTGGGAGAGAGACGCTGCACATCGCTGCAGCTCTGCAGCTGGGAGAGCAGAGCAGCAACACAGTTTCATTCAGGCCGATAAACTGGTTTGATGACACAGAGGCTGCATGACGTCCACACAAAGAAAAACAGGGCGACAAAGTAACAGCTCAACAGATTACCGTCACTCTGATGAATTAAACGCTTCACTTTGACCCAGAAAACAGACATGAAAGTCAACAGGTCAGCAGGGGAAAGTAGTAACTAGTTACATTTACTCGGATACATTTACTAGAGTAACTTTTTGGAAAAAATTTACTTTCAGGAGTATTTTTACTACACTGTACTTTGTACTTTTACTTGAGTAATTTTATTAGGAAGTATTTCTTCTTTTACTCGAGTAAAATTTCGGGCTTTTCTACCCACTGAATGGAAATCAACCATAATTTAACCTGTAATTCAAACACACACCTGCAGTTCTTGTTAAAGTTTCATATGTTTTTTATTGAAAGAAACATTTTCTTTTGTCCAATTTTATTATTTTTTGTTACTTAAATGAATTATTGTCATTTTGGTTCTTAAAATATCAACATCTCCACTTATCCTTTTATTTTTGTCAATCTGATGATGTAATTTTTAAATATTAAACGATTGATACAAAATACATTTCATTCCT
The DNA here is from genome assembly GCF_001444195.1 of Xiphophorus couchianus. Lineage (NCBI taxonomy): Eukaryota > Metazoa > Chordata > Actinopteri > Cyprinodontiformes > Poeciliidae > Xiphophorus > Xiphophorus couchianus. Next base: position 32,529,607 of record NC_040236.1, read on the forward strand.
TTTGAGTAATTTCTTTAATGGCTACTTTTTACTTCAATAAAAATATGTTGAAGTAGTGCTACTCTTACTTCAGAATAATTTTTGGCTCCACAGCTGTTATTTATGTGCGGTGCAGGATAAGCATTTCATTTATATTTTCATAAATAAACATTGAAATAAGCCGTGGATGTTAATCAGAGTTCTGTGTGCGCTCCACCTCCTGCAGTCGGAGTTGAGCTTCAGCATCAACGATGTCCCTCCAGTTAAAATCCTCCAGAGATGCACTTTGGCAACACATCAGCTGCAGGAACAAACAGAAACAAAAACACTTCATACAACTCTGAGCTGCTGCTACGATACATGCAACGATCTGCATAAGTTCTGAATGCCAACGTGGTTTTAAGTCGTTTCTTGTAATCATATTATATATGATGACTGTTTTCCCAAAGCATTTTCAGCTAAATTAAGTTAATAATAATGTTAATATTGAACCACATTCATTAAAAAACTCATGAATATTTACTGGCATGCTTTGTTTTGTTGTTTGTTTTTTTAACGTAGCTACATGATTAAAAAGTGCAATTTATAAACATTTTATTTAACCCCTTAACCTGCAACGGAACGCCAGCGTGCCGTTTTTAAATAGGTTTGATTTAAAAATCAAACATATTTCTGTGTAACCACTAAATAAAAACATTCAGCTCTTTTTGTGCATAGCTTCAGATTTCAACAGATTCATATTTGAGATGGTTCCTGTTGAGTGGCGGACCTGGTAGAGGGCCGGGTGCAGACAGCACGGTCCAGGTCCTCCATGAGCCAGCGACCAGCCAATCAGAACGCCCGCCTCGTAATACAACCCGTCGTCCAGCGCTGTGAGGTCATAGGTGAAAAACAGACGCTCCGGATGACCCTCAAAAACACAACTCTGCTGCAGCTCCAGGAGGGTCAGCCTGAACGGGAAGAAATTATCTTCGGATGTAAATCACACCTTCATCGCTCAAAGATAGTAGCCAATTAAAACACAGCGGACCAGCGGCGCCCCCTGCTGGTTGGCGGTCAAACTACAACACCAAAAAAAGGCAGAAACCATAAGCCAAACCGGTCTCAAACTGTGGTCCCCGGGCGCCCCCTAGTGGTCCGTAAGGTACTGCATGTAAACGACCGTTTATTTACTGTGAGCAGAGGTCAAAGTGCAGCGCGTACAGCTTACCAAAGGATTGTGTTTAAAAATAATAATGGATTTGGCTTTAAACCGGGTCAGTCTAAAGAAAAACTGAAGATACCAGTGGAAACAAAACAAATCCAGGATTATTTTTATGTGATCAGTAAAACCTGCTGAGCGATTCGATTCTGTTGAGCGGCTCTGAACGGTTGGACTCTAATCTCCGTTAGTCAGAACTGACCTTTGCTTTTTACGACTTGGCTTGCTCATAATGCTCTGCTCACATGTCAGCTATTGTTTTTATTTACTTCAAAATGACTCAGTTAATTAAATACAGAGATAATAATGAATAATTTTTATATTTAATGCCGATTTTTGTTTCTGCCAAAGCAACTCAAGTTTATTTTTCTTTTATTGTGCTTTTAAATTACAAATACCTCACAAATGTTATTAATGCACACAACACTTGGTAGTAAATTTTTTTTTTTTTTTAATTATGTGTGACATTATTGGAGAGGTTAGAATCCACTTTCAGAATCTGCAAATTACTCAAAATGTTAACTGATGGTCCTTATTCTGAAAACGTCTGAGAAACACTCCTCAACGTGGACTTTAATAGATTTAAATACATTTTTATCTAGTTAATGACTAAAAAGTAAACTGAATCAGTGGCTGAAACCGTAACTTCAAGGGGCGAATCCAAACCTGAAGAACTCTCCGAGAGCTTCGTCATGGCAGAGCGTCTCCTCTCCGCTGAAGGAAACGGCCGGAGTGGACCTGAAGCAGAATCCTGGTTTCCTGACCTCCTTCAGCGCAGCAGAAAGGACGTCTCCTCTGCTCACCTTCAGGACAGTTTCTGCGTTTGTGTTTTCTAGTCTCAATAATCTCAGAATGGTGTCCAGGTTGAGGGTGAGCTGCACAGGAAACAGGAAGTTAACAGGAAGTCTTCCTTTTTGACCCATCAGATTTTACATCAGACTTTAACTGACCCTCTCTGGAGCCCGGCAGACATTAGGCTGCCTCTGTCCCACTGGACCGGGACTTCTTCTGCTGACCTTTGACCCTGAATCCTTCCTGTGAACGTTCAGATTTTAAAACAGCTGTATTTATTTTATTTTTACATTTCCACTCACAAAAACAATGTTTTCTTACCTTTTTAAGACGGATGCTTTGCTTTCATATTGTGCCTGTTGGTGTAAAAACAAACAAGTTGAGCAGTGCAGTGAGAAAAAAATAAAACATTAAATATATTTGACAGAAATTTATTTCAATCCAATTCATTAATATTTCACCAATTCACAAAAAATATCATCTTGAGGGAGCAAAAAAAACAAAACAATCCAGACAGATTAAACTTCATTTTGATCTTAATGAGTAAAATTCAGTTTGTTTGGATTAGAAACAAAGTCTTTATTCAAAAGAGTAGAATATTATAGAAAAATCCTTTTATTTTAGGAACTTAATCACAAAGTGAAACTTTATATAGGTTGGCTCACCAGGGGATGTTTGAAAGACTTTATTTCTGTTAATTAGAATAATTTTCCATTTAAAGCTGTTGAAAACATTTAAAATTAAAGCATATGACCAATACTATTTTTAAAAACAGAAATAGGCCTTTAAAGCCTACCTGGTATATTTCTGACAAACGAGACTCACTGGGCGTATATTCTAATTTTCTGTAAGACTAAGGAAACCCAGTCACTGATTGAATAAAACAATAAAACCCTAACAGTAAGTTTTATTCAAAAACCCTTAAAGCTAATGTGAATAATGAAATTACCCTTCTGATAAATGAGATTAATTGGACTGAATTGAAATGGTTTGTGCCTAAAGACGACATTTCTTACAAATTTGTGCTACATAAATAAAATGAATTGTTGCAAAATTATCTTTAAGTTAATAATTATAGCTTTAATCTGGAAACCAGCTTAAAAGCAGATCCAGTAACTACAGGTGCATCTCAATAAATGATAATATTATTGAAAAGTTCATTTATTTCAGTGACTTAATTCACTAAGTGAGACGTATTATAAATAATTACACACAAACTGATGTTTTCTGCCTGCAGCTTAATGAAAACACAACACTTAGGATTAAACTATTATGTCAAACTTATAAAAAACATTTTGATATCAGAAAAGTCTTTAGTGAAATGTGTACTACCTTCTTTTAAAAGGCATTTTAATCCAGCATAGGGACACAATTTACTGAGACATTCTTGTATGAAGAATGAAGACAGAAATCTGCTGTAGACAGAAGATTAATTTAAAAAAATAAAACATGTTGTGTTGTACCTGTTCATAGCTGTGGTGACTAAATATATACAAAGCACCGTGTTCACTGATGCGGAGGACTTGCTCTCCAGTCCAGCCCTCTGCAGGAGAATCAGGGACAAACAGCACTTTGGAGCTCCGCACACTCTGAAACACACACACGTTTAGGCTTCAAATGGAGATTCAAGCGCGTTTTACGGCAGAACAACCCGACACCAACCTGTAGGTACGTGAAGGAAAACTTTTGTCCTGGTTTCTTTACAAACTGCGGTTGAAAAAGCGACGCCAGGCGACTCTGCATCTGATTGGCTGACCAGCTGGAGTCGACAGTGATGCGAGCCGCCAGGGCTGCTTGTTGGGGAGCCGTTTGTTTACTTAAATATGAAGAACAAACATGTACTGAGTCGCAGATTGTGCAAATATATTAATTGTCTGTGTAGATAACTCTTAAAGCCGAAGTGTGTAACTTTTAAAATAAGTTTAGTTCATATTTATTAAAACTGTCGCCATGTTGGGACGGATGAACCGCTTCGCTCAAAAACAACCAATCAGTCGAAAGAGAGAGAGAGAGAGAAGGTCTTAGAGCTATTAAACAACTTCCTGTGTGCTGATAATTATGCTAATGGTGGAAAAACAACTTACTATTACAGGAAAACCGGTTATCTGCCGTTAACTGTGGCTATGCTAACTAGTTTTAGCATTAATGGCAGGTTTCTGGTTCTTCTTTTGTGTTTTACTGGCGGTTGTCAAACCAACTTAATTTGAATTTACCGCCACCTACCGGACTGGAGTGTGGTCGGCAGTGGTAACCCAGAGAATCCACCAGTTTTACTCACGTGATGTAAACGTAAAAAGTACAGGACCGTAAAAATACTGTTTGATTTCATTTAAATTCTGATTATTGTCAACAGAAAGAAGCTTTCCACTCACCAATATCAGAAGTAGTAGTAGTAGACAAATATTATGCTAAAGTAAGAGTAGCACTACTAAACATACTTCACTCAAATATAAAGTACACATCCAAGATTATTCAAATAAGAGTAAAAATTTTTAAAAATTGGTAAAAAGTGTAGAGTAACTCATCAAATAAATCATTTAATATTTAGAATTTACATAATCAGACTGACCAAAGTTAGAATTTTGGTATTTTAAGAACCGAAATGACAATAATTCATATAAGGAAAAAAATAAAATCAGGCAAAAGAAAATGCTTCCAGATCAGTTTCTTTCAACAAAGAACTTGTGAGACTTTAATAAAACTGCAGGTGTGTGTGTCTGGCAAATTTCAGTTTTTGTTTATTAGGTAGAGAATTCAGAAATTTTACTCAAGAGTAGAAATACTTCATCATAAAATCACTCAAGTAAAAGTAAAAAGTACACAAATACTTATAAAAGCAAATTTCTTTAAAAAAAAAAGTTACTCAAATGTAATTGAGTAAATGTAAATAGTTACTACCCAACTCTGGTCACAACATAATTTTAACGTGTAAAAAAAAAAAATTCTTATAAAAGTTTGATACTGCAGGCGTAAGTTTTGATATTTAAATGAATTGGTGCTTCATTGTGGTAACGTTCAGGCCTCACCTGTCCAGCTGCTCCAGGAACGTTTCCTTTGGGAGACAGATCACGTCTTTAACCACATGTCTGCTCTTCTGTGGTTTCAGTTTCTTCCATTTAAGGTGACGAGGTTTGTTTAAGGATGACTGAAACATAAAACAAAGCTGCAGCTCTGCAACAAACAGCACAACATCTACCAAAAACATGAGAAATATACAACAAGAATATTCCAGAAATTCAAAAAATCTCATTCAGTTTGACCTTTTGGTAGACAAACACTTATTCTATGGATTGTGATCTGACTGCAAATTTTAACCATTAAAAATACTTCAATAGTTTAGACAATTTCATAAAATCTCTACTTTTTATATAAATCATGTTTTTATATTTTTCTCTTTCTGCCAAAAAATGGATGATAAAAGTTTACTTGGTGTTTTGGTCTCAGACCTTTTTTTTTTTTAAAGGAACATTTTGTTTACATTTACTTTACAATTAATTGTATTTGTTGTTTCTGTTTTGTTTATTGAAGCACCGATTCAAACGGTTTAGCATCATGAGACAAATACAGTTAAGCACCAAGTGAAATCATTTTTAAAAATGAATTTTTGTGGTTGTGATTTGATCAAGAGAAAGTGAGAAAACCTGAGACTGACCGGGGCGGCGCAGTCAGAACGGCCGGATTTCATCTCGACCAGCTCGATGTCAGAAAGCCTGATGGGCGGAAAAGGCTGGAGGGACAGGAGACGACAGCAGGTTCAAGGAAAAACTGACTTTAGCTTCACATGCGTCATCTGAAAATAGGAATATTTTAACTTGAATTGTGAAAAATAAAAAGTATTTCTTCATGCTGGATTCATCTCTTACGTCCATCTCGATGTGTGTGTCGTCTGTTATGTTGAAGATGTGCGAACAATAAGAAGTCTCCTTGACGACGGGAGGTTCAGTTTTTGGTTCTGCTGGTTGTTTGGTTTTGATCTCGACTAGCAGGTCTTCATCCTCCTCGTCTTCCTCCAGGTCAGGGGCCAGAGGATGCTCCAGGTACCGGAACCTCTGGGTCTAACAGGGGAAACGGGTCTGGAGTAAATAAATGTTATGGAGGCCTGAAGTTTAAAAACATTGGCAGGAATTTAACTTTTACTCAAACAGATTCATTCGGTTTTTCTGGGAAATGTGTTTTGTCCTTTTCTTGTTCCTGTGTTGACAGTAACTAAGAGAATTTTCTCCGTTATGGATGAACGCAGTCAAGTGATCCAAAAAGAAAATATGCTGAATTACCGGCGTCGTCTTGATTATATAAACACAGCAAAACCAAAACTGTTCCACCAAGAAAGCTTGTTTAGCTTGTTTCTGACTTTAACAGGACAATTTTACTTTGATCAATGAAACTGTAAACTCTAAACAACTTTACAAAAATGTATCTTTACATCCCAGATAAAATTTATTTGCTTTACTTTGAACCTAAAGCGTCTCGACAGACACAATAACAAGTTGATTTAACATCATATGACATTTCATTAAGTCTAATTCAATATATTTACACATAACAAACATAAAAGTGCTGAATAATAAGGACTAAGATTCCATCATGTTAAATTAAAAATACGCAATCAGAAGGATTATTATCATTATTATGCACCATTTACATTAATTTCTGTCATTTTGCATTTCTGGGGCCTTAAGAGATTAAGATTATTTTCTTATTAAGAATTTAACTAATCCACTAATAGCAGATTTATTTAGCATTTTTTGTGATCTTTAAAACCATTTGAACCTGGTTATCTAGGAGACATTTAGCAGAGTTGGTTAGTAACTAATTACATTTACTTGAGTAACATATTTGAAAAAACATTGTGCTTTTAGGAATATTTTTAATTTTACTTTGAGTAATTTTATTATGAAGTATTTCTGCTCTTATTTGAGTTAAATTTCTGGATTTTTCTATCAGCTGAATGAAAACAAACATGTTTTAACCAAAAATTCACCAGACACACACCTGCAGTTTCTGTTAAAGTTTCATAAGTTTTTATTGAAAGAAACTGATTTTGTAAAGATTTTCTTTTGCCTGATTTTGTAAATTTTTTACCGATATCAATTATTGTAATTTTGAATCTTAAAATACCAAAATTTCCACTTAACTTCATACTTTGGTTCATGTGATGATATAATTTTTTAATATTAAACAGTTGATAATTTGATCAGTTACTCAGTACTTGAGTAAACCTTTTTAACAAACACGTTTTTAATTTATAGTAATTTCTTGGATGGATACTTTTTAACTTTTACTTGAGTAAAAATATATTGAAGTAGTGCTGCTCTACTTTTCTAAAGTAGTTTTTGTCTAAACTGTTTTAAAATGTCTCTTAAAGTTGTAAAGGCTGCAGACTCTTGATATAAACATTTTTACATGCTTTAGCTCTTAAGTTTAAGCCTTCAAAAGTATCCTTTGAGATATTATTTAGAATATTGTTTAGAAAACTTTGACATTATACTAAATGTTACTGGCAAATCATCTGAATTGAATTTCTTGAAATGCTTCTAAAGGAAGGAAATATCAGGATTGATTAACAACTGATTTGAGCACAAAAATGTTTCTTAAAGAGCGAAGAAACTCCTGCTTTCTGATTCTGCAACTTGAAAAACGAGCTTCATATTCTGTGGTTTGTTACTAAATCTGTGACGTTAAAGTCAAATAAATGTTTGGAAATTTGCATATCGACTTTTAATCACAGAGGAACCACATGGATGATAGTTTGTCTTTACATCAACTCATAAATAATTTGAAGTAGGGCAGAAGTGAAAAAATATACTGAAGTATGAGCAGCACTACAATATATTTTTACTCAAGTAAAAATAAAAAGTATCCATCCAAGAAATTACTCAAGTATTTGGTAAAAGGTTTACTCAAGTACTGAGTATCTGACCAAATTTAATATTATAAAATTACATCATCAGAGGGACCAAAACATAAAGTTAAGTGAAAATTTTTGTATTTTAAAAACTAACATGACAATAATTCACATAAACAAAGAATAACAAAATCAAGTTAAAAAGAAAATGTTTATAAAACAATAAAAAACTTATAAAACTTTAACAGAAACTGCAGTTGTGTGTCTGTGTCTGGTGAATTTTTGGTTAAAACATGTTTGTTTTTCATTCAGTAGGAAGAAACTCCAGAAATTTTACTCAAGAGCAGAAATACTTCTTAATAAAATTACTCAAATAAAAGGTAAAAAGTACAGCGCAGTAAAAATACTACTAAAAGTATATATTTTTAAAAAGTTTCTCTCTGTAAATATGAAGTTTTATCTTGAAGAACGAACCTGTTCAGAGGTTTGTTTGTTCTCTTTTTTTTCCTGCGTCGCTATGATCTCAGTTTCTTCTTCTAAAGAGAAAAGCCTCATTTCGATGTTTTCTGTGATTCCCAGCAACGCCGACTTTTTGTCACAAAGCTTCATCCTGTTCCAGAGAAACAAATCCAAGTTTCTCCTTAAAATCTGCCCCAGTTGAAGTTTTAGCCTCAAACGATGGAAGTTTCCAGGTTTAGCAGAAGCAGAGGAGTTGATGAGGTCTCATCAACTCAAGCTGAGGTCTATCAGAGGTTAAAGGTCACATTTTACTCCCTCTTCTCATTGATTCTGCCTGGTCTCTGGAAACGCAGCTACTGACTCAGCCGTGTATACGTGACTTTTTTTATTGATGCGATTAATCAATTTCTGCTTGCAGATCATTCAAATGTAACCTTTGTGACAGAAAAATACACAAACATTTAATCAAATAAAGAACATTCCTTGAATTTTGCCTGAATGTTGATGTTAGAAAATGTTAGACTATTTAAAGCTGTAATCTCAGGTCTGGGCTGAAGTTTGCTCACTGCTGTGCTTTAAAATGATTCGTTGTTTGCTTAAAGTCATGGGAACAGAAACGGACGACTTCAGTCTGCCATCAGCAACTAAAGCCGATAAATCAATACTCCTGATTAGATTATAATAGTTTCACAAAAACAAGACGAGATAACCTGAAAATGAAACATTTAGTTTTATTTAGTACTCAGAGTAAAAGTTGACCAAAAATGAATCTTTTTTCCAATTCAAAACCTTCAGATTAACTATTTCTGTTATCTTAATGAAAATCTAAAATTACATTAGTGATAAAATTTTCTGACATTAAACAACAAATGCAATTAAAATCACGTGAATAAGTTTGTTCATATAAGTCATGAAAAACACTCCATCTTCCTCCTGTACCAATCTGAATTTAATCTGCTATGAGCCTCAGGTTTTATTTTCACTTTTAATTATTAGTTTTTTGTACCGTGGTTTTGTTTCCTCCCCGGATCTGTCCCATATGGATTCTACTGTTAGTTGTACTAAGTGTATCAGTTAGTATATCTTAGATATTTCTCCCTATCTAGAAATAATGCTAAATGTGAAATGGTCATTGCCATTTTTTAAAAATGTTTTTATGCAAAATAAACAAAATAATAGTTAAAAAAAACAAAACAATTCTACCACTTCCTGTCATCTTCTTCGTGTTTTCTGCCAGTAGTAAGATCCAGTTGTTGATGTGAAAGAAGTGTTTCCACAGCAATTTTGTAAAACACATTAAGTTTGACATGATAAAGAAAAAAAAAACATTACCAAAAAGCTTGAAATTGAAAAACAAGTTTCTACTAAGCAAATTTATTTATGTACTTTCAATTTGCATAATTTTTTTTATTAATGGAAATACAGCTATAGAAACCCTCCTAAAGGAGAATAATCCCCAAAAAATGTTTGCACACACAGAGCAGTATAGAAACATTTTACTGGAAAGTTGAGTGGAAGGAAAACATTAAGAGTTTGGAAAAGTTTCATAACAAACCTTGCTAAAACACAAACGTTTGTTAAAACGGGAAATAAGTTGACCAAAAATGAATCAGTCTATAATCCAGGCAGATTATAACCTGTCAGAAAGGCGTGAAGGGGCTTTCTATGTCGACGTCTAAAAATACCAGAAAGTGTTGCTGTTTTACCGCTGCAACTTTTCTTTTTTAACAGAAAAGATATTTTGGTTTTAATGAGACAGAAATATCATTACAAGTTTTAAAAATCTCGTTATAACGACAAAGCATTGGCATTAATATGGTTCCGTACAGATGTAATTACATAGCGTTTACATTGTTAGCCTGATTAATGCTTATCATCCAACTGCAACCATCAGAAGGTCATTCCCCGTTTACCAGGTCTCAGGATGTTCCCAGTAGCTAAATGTACAAAAAAAAAACAAAATAAAAACTTTTTAAATCCAAATTTCGGCTTAATTTGCAAACCCAGTGCCTCCAACCTGGACATACATGTAGAAACAGTCTGGAGACAAAATCACAAAACATTATTATTGGGATTGTTTTACAGTAAAGAAGCCAAAATAATTCAGTTTTAACAAAAATATTCCAGGAAATCAAAGCAAACTGTTTTTTCATAATGTAGTTTGAAAAAAATATTTATTTTCAATAAACACCAAAGAAAAAAAAGCTAAGAAAAGAGACTTTGTTCTCACCATTTCAACAAGACATTTCATATTACAGATATTTTACTCAGACATGAACGAAATGAAGCAGGAAGTAAAGTTTGACTGGAATCCACGATAAATGATCACCAGTCTGATTTTACAGCCATAAAACTGTTTAAAAGATTCAGATTTACATCAAGTACTTTAAAAATTCACATACTGAAACTCTTAGGAAAAAAACTAAAAATGTTGTTCTGTCTCCACAGCAGCAGGAACACGACATCATTTTCAGATTCATTTTCAGCTCCATCAAATGTTTTGCTTTGCGTTTCTGTTCTTGCTGAGTCGGCGTCTCTCAGGCCGGCAGGTGTTTCTGGCCGCAGGTCAACAGGTGAGGCAGGAAGAACGACGCCGAGCCGTCGTCTGGCAGGAGCTCCAGAAACTCTGCGGGGCTCGTCTCCATGGCAACCACCACCAGCGTCTCTGTCGGCATGGAGACCAGAGTCGATAAGCATTTTGTGTCAATAAAGTAGAATATAACAGGCTCTATTAGGCTCTAATTCTTCAAAGTCGTAATATTATGAGAACAGAGTCTAATATGAACAGGATGAAGAATATTTACCAGACGAAAATCGTAAAATTACGAGAAGCGAACGAGAAAAGAAGCAAAGATTTTCCGAGATCTGACGTGAAACTCAGCAAGTCCCACAGCTGTTTGCACAAAGTCCTGCTAATCGATAATAATTTAATGCTGATGTGTGAAAACATTAAGAATTTCTTTATTTGTAAAGCAGATACCAAGTAAAACTTCACAACATGTTCAGTTTCCTTCGTTTTGACGCAACTTTGAGTACAAATTCTCATAAAATTACAACTTAATTGGTATATTATCACTTCTTGTATAATTCTGACTTTATCCTTATAGCTACATTTGTGTAAAAAAGTTATTATGTTCCTAATACTTTGATGTAAGCAAATGACTGTAGGTGGGAAGTGCAGATGAAACCAGATATTTACATACACTGAATAAAAACACAAAAGCATTTTTTTGTTCGTAAAGTCAGACCAAACTTTTCTTGTTTAGCTTGGTTAAAATTAACAAAATTATTTCTGTTTGCTAAATGCCAGAAAATGTGGCATGGACGTTTTTTAGAGACTTTCCTCAAATTCAAAAGTTTACAAAGATTTGTCGAGTATTTTTAAAATGTTAGACATGTTTGTTTTTCCACTCAGTGTGTTGAGAATCCATAAATTTATTCAAATAAGAGTAGACATACTTCATAATAAAACTACTCAAGTAAAAAGTGCCCTGTAGTAAAAAATACTACTAAGAGTACACTTCTCAAAACGTTACTGAAGTAAATGTGCTTGAGTAAATGTAACCAGTTACTACCCAACTGAATATTACAAATTGAGCTAATAAAATGAAGTTGAACTTTGTTTTAAGACTCAAAATAATAAAATTAGCTGCAGCTCATGTTAAACTGTTTTGATAATCAGCTGATAGATTTGCGTTTTTCTGCTACAGTTGGGACATTTTCTCCACCTGTCAGAGCTCCGAGCAGGACGCCGTTGTCAGCGGCCGCTCTCGTCCGGTTGCACAACTCAGGAAGTAGTTTCTGCCACCAGAGAGCCTGGAAGAAAACATGAGAAAAGTCAATAAAACGATAAACAAAACAACAACAAATAAAATAAAGTAAATGAGGGACATGCCATGTGTTTGTCCTGCAGCTGGTGGTTGGCGTAGGCTATGATGGCCTGAGGACAGCGGTCCAATAACCGCTCAATGCTGCTGCCATAGTGCCCCCTTCTGGTGGCACAGAGGAGGTGCAGGCTGAAGCCCCACAGCGTTTCCTCCGACAGACTCTCCAACAGAGGAGCAACGTTGCCGATGGAGAGGGACGGACCGCAGAGCAACGACTGCAGGACAGAGCAGCAGGGACAGTTACATCAGTCTGACCTCATGACCACATCCAGACAGTTACGGGAGGGGAGAAGGGCCACAAAACAAAATAAAAAATGTACTCTGACTTCTGATTTTAAAGCTAGACTTCTGAGGAAACAAATGTAAAAGTCTGGGGAAACAAATTGCAAAATATGGATGGAAAGAAAGTCAGAATTTGTAGAAAGACAAGGTATTCTGAGGAAACAAGTGGGAAAAATGTCAAAATTCATACACTAAAGTCAGAATTTGTC